>NC_079173.1:14011290-14036290 GCF_947568905.1 Ostrea edulis | reverse complement strand
CATCATGCTGATTTTTAAAATGCGTTATCTGTCGTTCCTTCGCTCATTATTCACTCGATGTGAGTAACATTGTATAAATTCCAATCCTAACGATGTTATAGAGTGCAGTGGGTCAGCTTGATACGGGTCCTGTTCTCCGCTGAGTCCAGATTTAATGTTAGTAAGACTGACGACAAAGCTCTATTTTATCGTTGTATACATTAACGTTACGTAGGCAATTCTGTTCTTTTAAGTGATATATTTTTACTGCGGATAACTCTGTTTACCTGATCAGGATATAGGGATCACAGCGGGTGTGACCGGTCAACAGGGGATGCTTACTCCTCCTAGGCACCTGATCCCACCTCTGGTGTGTCCAGGGGACCGTGTTTGCCCAACTATCTATTTTGTATTGCTTGTAGGAGCTATGAGATTGATGACTGTTCGTTATCTTCACCTTGCATTTGGCGGAGGTAGCGGCATGATCTGGGGTATGCTTAACACATTTTCTCAGTTCGTCATTTTGAATGGAAACATAACTGCCACGGAAATTTGTAACCTGTGTTGGTACCAATGTAGCAGCATAGTATAAAAGACAATGGATTAATTTTTCAGCAGGACAATGCGCGCGCGTACATGGCAAGATTGACTCAAAATGTCCTTCCAACTAATGGCTTTAACGTTCTTGATTGACCCGCCATTCGCCATGTCCCCGGACTTGAAACCGATTAAACATTTGTGGGACGAGCTAGGTAGACGTGTGTGCATCCACCATCCTAAAAATCTGCAAGAACTTGGAACGGCATTGTTGGAAGAGTGGCAGAACATTTTCTAAAGGGACCATGTGGAATGTCTGTCAGTCAATGACACGTCGCCTCCGCGCCGTTATCAACGCTAATTAATGGTGATCATACCCGGTATTAGTGATTACAAACCACATTTTTTACCCTTCTTGACCGTCATTTCACATGTAGCATGCAAGGTGAAGATAACGAACAGTGATCAGTCTCATAACTCCCACAAGCAATACAAAATAGATAGTTGGGCAAACACGGACCCCCGGACACACCATCTATTAGCAAAATCATATTAGCATCTCAGAGAATAACAACGACGTTTATAATCAATGGATATTAGACTTTTATCATAAAATATTTTATACCACGGATATTTGTTTATTGGATAAATAAATAACACAGAAAACCCACTATTGCGTTTTTAAAGTCCGTCTTTATCTATATTGCTTCTTATTTAAGATACCTACCTGCTTGAATAGCCGTGGATACACCGTATGTAACAATCCCAAGATATATAAACTGAAGTGAAAATAAAGATAATTAAGTAGTCCATGCATAATGAAAGGATAATGAAAAATTTTGAAGGATTTAGATCAACATAAATGTTTATTGTTAAGTAATGATGAAAGTTAAGCAGATGAAATTCACATGACTGGTAAATGATTAGAAGATAACCTTTTTGCACTTAAGACTTTTTGGAAGAGTTGATTAATTTTATTTCATATTTTCATAAAGAGAAAGTGTATGCAACTTTCTATTAAGAGCTTTGTATGAAAATATAATTTCTTTTTAAAATATTGTAATAAAACATGCTTTCCCCATGTACTTCAATGTTAAACTCTAGGTGACATAAATCAAGCAGTAAACAAAATTTTGAAAATTCCTATGGTGGATTATTTTTATTTGATGAACCCTTCAAAATGATTCCATGATTACAAAAATTCCACCATCCATTTATTAGATATGAAATATGGTCATTATACATTGCATACCTTAAGTGTTGGTTGATCATGTTAGAATCTCACTGAACCTAAGCGGCAGATAAAAGCAGTGAAACCTAATTTTTGAAATATGTACCCGTGTAATATGGATATTATCATTTACTTATCTTTTTGTTGTTGGGTTGTTATTTGTTGGTTTTTTTAGGGGGTGGGGGGGGGGGGTAGAGAAAAAAAAAGTTGCAGCTTCAAACTGGGACAAGGAACATTTTTGTATCAAAATATGCCTTTGGTTAGGGATAACGACATGCTTCATGTTTATTAGTTATGGTCTCGGGAAAAAAAGAACTGGTCACAACGTCTCCTAATATCAATTTTCGAAAAAAAGACAACCTTTGCAAAAGAAACTGTGAACATATGTATGAGGCATGATAAATCTACAACCATGAAACATACATTTAGATTTTATAAAAGACAGATTAAATTTTAGAAACGAAGAGTAAAATCTTTCCTAAACGCTAACAATACATGTCTGGCAATTTACCAAAAGTTGAATGGCATCTCTGTGCAAATGAGAAACTATTCGAAGCTACCCAAGCAAGCAAGCAACCTAATGGGGGTGTATTATTGACCTAAAAGTTACAAGAAGTTCATGGGCCTTAACGGTCACTTGCTCATAAAGAGCACATGATATGTGTATTTGATCTACAGGAATAAAGTAGAAATTCTTTAAAAAAAAAAAAAAAAAAAATGTAATGCATTTGTCGACATCCCCGAGGCCAAACGTTACTCCTTAACTATGGAGCATGAATTTCACAATTTAGATTGGAGGCCTTTTTTTTTTTTTAAATAATGAGCTTTTATGTTGGATGTTCAGAAATACAAAGGATTTTAAACATACATTGTAATGCATCTTCAATATATGATTAAACTTCGCCACACTTGGGACCTGGACCCAGGGAAATACATTTTATCTCGCCGGGACGATTGTCCGAAAAGCTATCACCACGACCCCATCGTCGGCATCACACCTCAAGGGGGAAAGTTTAACCTTGTCAATATATTTTGAACCAAGGGGCAAGGCTTGGTAATTCACAATTAGATGCCTCATGACCACGCCTTTCATTTGGTACCAAAATTTACAACCTATAGTGACCTTTTTTTGAATGTAAACAATTTGATTCTTTTCAAACCCTTTAACCATGGATATACCTGGTCCTTCGGGTGTGACAGCAAAAACTGAGGCCCCGTGTCACAGCAGGTATGGCACGATGAATACCCCTCCCTGCTCAAAGGCCATAAGCGCCGAGCATACGCCTAAATATTGCAGCTCTTCACCGGCAGTGGTGACGTTAAACAATATACAATCAACCAATCACTGGGCCAAAGAGGATAGGGCTTTGATATTTCACATAATTATATCAATTCCTCATGACGAGGCCTCATTTTCCACATTTTGGTGGAAGGTCCAAAGCTCATTAAACATGTAATCATGCAAAGACTTTACCTCTTTGATGTCCAGAAATAGAGTTTACATTGGCATAAACCATGAACTCAAATGTCATAAATGACAGGTTTTTTGGTAACGGGCTTATTGCTTATTCTAATCATTCCAATAGTTTGTCTGCTAGATGACCAGTGGTAAATAAGACTTTTAAAAGGTTTTAGCCACATACAGTACTTATTTTGATGGTTTTGGCAACATCCCTCAGGCCCAAGTGAGCCAGAGACCATGGATCTCACAATTTTTGTTCTTGACCCATAGATGTTGTTGATTGAACTGATTCAACAGGTTTAGAAAATAACTTGCAAATGTTCAAAGGTTTACGACGGACGCACGACGCTGACGAACGAAAACAGATAACAATAGGTCACGTAAGTGATCTACAAATACGATTGGTTTTGGTATTATATCTTATCAGTGAAACGGACTCACCCAAAACATGAAGGAGAATGAAGTCGTCAGAATGCGCACTCTGTTATTCCGGTATCTGAGCTCGAAGTACTACAAAACCAAACAAGTCAATTAAATGAGTATCCTTAGAGCATTAGAATGACAAGACATGTAATGTTCACCTTGAACTTAAGGTTTTTATTTCTTGTCAAAATATCGTTATGTTATTATTATTCTGGTCAGTTTCAATCAGCATGTCGGATATCAATATCTTCTATACATAGAGGCTATAAGGTCCAGTTTTATGATTTGATAATGTAGTCTTTAAGGTAACTCCATACTCGCAGTTTTATCCGATACAAGTTTAAAAAGTGTATTTATTTCCTTTTATTAGAGTTAAAACTAACAAATTATCAAATAAAATATCTATAGGTCATCACACTTTTTAAGATGCGAGACATACATAAACAGAATCATATATCACCGTCAGAAAATTGCAATTTTCCTTAAACGGCGTTATCAAAATTTCATAAAAACTGGTTATGATGATATAATAGCTTTCCTAACAATTTCATGAAACTGTTCCTTCACAAAAATATACAAAATGTCTGTAAAGATAAAGAGAATCTATCGCATAATAGACTTGATAAAGATATCAATAAAAACAGAGTTATTGCCCTTGGGTTATATATTTTGAAACAGGTCATTCTTTGATTACTCATCTATAACTTAGACTTTTTAAATAGTTTACTTTTAACAAGATTGTTTTACAATAACTATTGGAATAGACTCCAACAAAATTTATGTTCCTATCATGCCTAAATCTAAAGAAATCGTCGATTTTGCAAACTCTGATGACATCATACGAGGGTGGAATTACTTTAAGCTTTATAAAAGCTATCAACCGTAATCAAACTATTATTTTTACTCTATAGTTGTTATATGTATAATCAAAGTACAGGACGTCTCCATATGAGTGAAATATTCTCGAGAGGGACGTAAAACAATATTCAATCAATCATAGTACCGAATGTATTCCTGTGAGTTGAACATTTCCAAACATAAAAAAAAAAAAGTAATTCCTATATATAACGAACGTAAATCCGGTTTTTTTTTTTTTTTTTTTTTTTACCTTTAATCCCTCTAATTAGCAACGAAATAGTCAATATAGTGCCTAGTATGCGATGCTCGTTCACATATATGTATAAAAGAAAAACTTGTTGAAATCCCAAAAATGGTGAAATCATGTTGACAAAGTTTAATAAAATTAATCCATGTACCTTTTGTTTTTTTTAAATCTATATGCATTTTAGCTAAATCTAGATATTGTGCCGGACCTACTGTAGCTGTCATTTTGGTGTCAATTGTTTTGTTGCAAAAGTGTGAATTTTATAATGACAGAACAAATAAGGGTTATAATTTTTTTAATCAATATTTTGGTTAGGAAATCGATTCAAGAACAAGAAAGGTCGGGTTGCTTTAAAATATGTTATCTATCATAGAGACAGCAGTACAAAACATACTGGAAAAAATACATATCAAATGTAGAATTAAAAAAAAAAAAACCACTTTCAAAATGTCACATGCAATATAGCTTCAATGGGTTTTTTTAATATAACATCTGTAACGTAATAAGTTTGAAAAATGTTATTAAAGTAAAAGCTGTGAGAGAAGTTTTTACTACACAAAGTAGGTATCATGCTTAAAATGATGAAGTTTAAGTACATCATGTATCAGAAATGTTTTCAAAGTCGCATCACTTCCAAAATGACACATGCACAACTCCAATCAAAGCTGTACAATGTCTGAAGGATGTCAAATAAAGGCTGTAAGAGGAGATGGTTATAATAGGTGCCGTCAATTACATACATGCTTAAAAATGACAAAGTTCAACTACACGTGATTTAAAAAAAAAAAAAAAAATGTCGGATCACTATCAAAAAGACACATGCACATTTTCAATGTATCCATAACAACTGTAAAAAAAAGTTTCAGGAACGTCAATTTAGAGGCGTGAGAGGAGTTGATTACACAAAATAGGTACCGTCTATACGAGACATGCTTAAAAATGACTAAGTTAAACTACATGTAAATTTTTCGAAAAATGCCTGCTCACTTTCAATAAGGCACATGCACATCTTTAATGTATCCATCATAATTGTACAAAGTTTGGGGAACGTCAAGTTAGAGGGGTGAGGGGTGTTGGTTACACAAAGTATGTACTATTACAAGGACGCCCGCCCGTCATTCACCATTCTATGAGCCGTTTGCTCCAGAGGCTCTGAATGAAGCACAATTACATTATTGTCATCCCGTACAAAATTTGATTTCTATGTAATAATGTATATTCAACAGAACCGAAATCGTTATTTTGATAAAATCTCAAACTTACTTTTAATTTTATCAATGACTATGGTTAAAGTTACATACAAAACTATCATCAAAGCAGAATTTTACAACAAAATAAAATTTTCAGATCTAGAGCTAATATTATTACTTTAATAATAGTCTGCACAATCACATATTCAAACCGAGAATAAGATTATTACTTACTTCATTAATACTGGTGATTTTTAGTGGGTGAACTACGGGAATAATGATACGAGCAGCCACCCAGAAAGCAAACCAGAACCCGAAACCAACAAACGCTGCCAGATATCCGAAGAGGTAGACCTCAGCCGGGACACCCAAAATCAAAATGGACGATTGTGACGTCACCATCAGCGAGAACATCACTGGCAGGAAGTTCATATTCCGGTTTCCAAGGTGATATTCCGTGGTAGTCCCCTGGCGCCCACCAGAGCATGCATAATATAACCCAATGCCAATGGACACGCATAGGGCAAGACTACATATGATATAGTCCGCAACCGCGAACTTCACTTCCGATAACATACTGTACTCGTCAGTGTTGAAGAAAAATTCAGCAAAACAGCAGAGCTGCAGGGAAAAAAAAGAGAAGAGAAATATTCATAGCAGTAAACATATTTCTCAAGCAATTCTACTAATTAAATGCATTGTCATGCAACTACAATAATGTTGAGCGCAGTATTTTCATGATCGTCATTCACGTAGGGGGGATGGTAGAGGATAAATCCCTTCGGGTTAGGGTCCCCCCCCCCTCCAACAATTCCCACCATGAGGTAATGATTTCTATTCTACATTACGGTAATATTTGTAACATGTACACAGTACATTTCTTTATGAGATGCACAACCATTATAATTGTCGATAACGTCATAGTATAAAATTTTCAGTAAACCTTAGACACAACAATGGGTCAATACATTTATCGGAAACTTAAGCACCTGCGAATCTTATTAGAATATTCAATAATAACTTAACACATACGGCAATGGGTTTGGGTCCGAATATCTGAAGCTTATTGGGAAAATAAACCTAAATTCAAGAAATTTCCGACGAATCGAGTGCACCTTTTTTTTTTTTAAAAGTGCACTTTAATTACGTTTAACATTTAAGAATAAATTAGGAAAATTGTGCCCCTCTCCACATTCTTGAAAGGGAGAGCGCGTGCCCCCCCCCCCCCCCCCCCCCCTTATTCCCTTCATTAGTATTCCACAAAGTGAAATTGGTTGAAAGTATCTAAAGTTGGTATAACCTTGAGATGCACTTGTCAGTGTGGTCTCTAACTTTGATATGACCTTGAATATACTTCTCAGTATAAACCATATCTAATACAGCGGACATAAGGGCTTCACGTTTCACTAATGTAATGGCATTCCTAAATTAACTAAAGGCAATTATCTATAATTGGTATGAAGATTTAAGATCATTTATCATACTGCACTGATTTTAATCATATCTATGAACTACATTTCCTCTTCGTCTTGAGAAGTCTCCTAGCTCCAAACGGAAGCGTTACTTTAAAACGAACTATTATAGTTCTACATTTTAAATAATCTCAAAGTGCACTCTTTGTATTAAAGGTTATTTGTATTATCACAGTAGAAGTGTAGGGTGATTGGTACAATCGGCAAAGTTTTTATTACAATATGAATGTTAATACGTACTGATAACAGTTTCAGCATTTATTCCTTGAATAACGTATTTTGAAACAGCATACATGTAGATTTATTACTGACAAAATATTCTTAAATGTGAAGATAATTAACTAATAATTACAATTTTGACAATTCCTAAACCATAAAATGGAGACTCCAAATCTTAACTCCAAATATTAATTCCTCGTGAGGAAAAAATAAATAAGCTATATCACTGCGTAGATTAGCTTAAGGTTATTCATAAAGGTAAAAACTACCATGTATGAATGTCATAGTTTCATAATTAGGTCCTTACTATATGCTATTTTGCTCCACATGTTAAGTATGCATTGGCTGCAAAAGTCATGCATGTTTGTCGATTATTACCAAATTGTCAAATGGAAAATTGTACATTTCATTAAAAAAAAATGACCGCCGGCATATCAAAATCTATATATCTTGCAAGTTGTTGTTGTAATGTATAGTAACACTAGCTGAAATATATATATATATATATATATATATATATATATATATATATATATATATATATTCACAATATTCAGCAAAAGGTTGCACTTTTCCGACTTAGATTTTTATCGTTCTTCATTTTACGACTATTTTAACCATGCAGGTTTCTCTCTTAAATTCAGTGAATTACGTATTTAAAATTCTAAATATCTGCTCGCTATATTTATCTAACATGTGCATTTTTAAGTTGCATTAAACAGCGACATTTAAAATGTCTTACGATATATCTTATAGACACATGTGATCAATTAAAATTTTATTATTTTACTTAATATGATCATGAAGTAGTAAAATAAAATAAAATAGTGATTTTTTCTTCAGAATACATGCTTTATCTGCTACTTTATATATTTCACAAATTTCGAAAGTGACTGTGAATTAGATGCAATCTCTTAAGTCAACTTCACCTTGCCCCCCTCCTTTTTTTTGAAAACAATGATACATACCTGATTATATTTACATTAACATGGTTTCATCGTGCTTTTGTTCCCAGGTGTTTGTTATTATATATATATATACACAGATTAAATCCCGTAGGGATCCGGGTTAGAATAGATCCTCAGTACCCCTTGCTTGTCGTAAGAGGCGACTAAATGGGGCGGTCCTTCGGATGAGACCGCAAAAACCGAGGTCCCGTGTCACAGCAGGTGTGGCAAGATAAAGATCCCTCCCTGCTCAATGGCCATAAGCCCCGAGCATAGGCCTAAATTTTGCAAACCTTCGCCGGCAGTGGTGACAATATTCAATCAATATACAGATTACTCATGAAAGTGTTGATATTAGTTGCATCATTACTTGGACATACTTAAGCACCAATACCGGGTATATGTCTATTCCCTTTCCATTTCTTCAATTTAACGAAATTCATCTTCGTGAAATCGAAGAAACTAAACTTTATTATTATAAGAGATATAATAATACAACCAGTTAAAACCCAGCCCATAAGAAAGACGTTGATACCGTAAGCTTTAGATTGCCCTATTTGTTACTACTATTTTATCTTAAGCTTAGGACCACATCGGTAAGCACGCAGGTAATTGACCTGCGAGTTATTTTTCCTTCATCGCATAAACAGTAACGTATTCAACTGGCATCTAGATTTACAAATATAGCCATGCAAATTAATTGTCACCGCTTTTACGAATGCAGAGGACAGCAGGGGGTGATCTAAAACCTGCATATTGGTTATGCAGGTGCTAGGAAATAAAAAGGCATAGTAATTACATGTATAATGCATGTGAGCGAACAAACAACTACATGTACTAATCGATATATTTACTATATTTATTGAATAAATCTATATTTTTTTTCTGGGATTATCACAAGATAGGACACCTACAAACTGGATTTCATCTACAACACATTAATATCTATAAACACCACATTTCTATCAGAGACAGACATATTCTAATAGGCCCCTCAAGGGACGTTAAATCCCAGATACAAGTTCCATGACCATAAAATGGTAGATATTGCATCGGGATCGACATACATTTCTACATATGTAACACACATTATATATTTTTGTCTGCCGGTGTAGATCGAATTATATCGTTCGATTTATTCAACATGGAATTCAGGACAGCAACATCCATCAAATAAATTCCACATGCTTTACATTTTATAGATACTTATCAACACATATAAAGACAAGTCGAAATTGAATTCACCTCAATCCATCTTATTAACATCCTCAGTGATCATGAGAGGGAAAAAGTAAACATCGTTTTTTTTTTTACTCATGTAATGTATGTATAGTACCATGAATACAATCTAGCTTTTAAGGTCAATAAAATGATGAGACTTACAGACAACCGGCGAACATGCGTCCTTGGGAGCACAATGTCAGCATTTGTAATTATGATTACATGTATATGACCTAGATTAAAAACGCGGCGCCATGCTCGTTTTGATTGGGGGATCCAAATATTACTCAATAACGTGTGGGCGGAGCACACTTAGTAAAGTTAACGTACGAGTTTAATGTGCTTAATAATAGTGTTTCCAAAATATAAGAGAAAAGGTGTTGATTCAGTATCAATGATATTTCATATAAAGCTAATGCGCATTTTATAACAATAATGTGCTTTTTAAAATGTAGTGTCATGTTTTACTTGAGGGAACATATTAGTTTTAATACAAAGTTTGAAAATAAAGTTAATCAGAGATCTCTGCATTAATGATATCTATAATATATTTTATAAGAATATAATCTGCATTTTCCACTTTCTGCGTGCACCGATATAGGTTGTTCAAAACCATTGATGTCTACATGCATTAATTTTCCTGACCTTGCGACCGCTCATCTCCTGCATAAAAGGTGTTGCACGTCTCATGTTAATTTCCCTAACGGTTTTGCATGAAAATTAAGTTATTCAAATATATGATAAGACCAATTGGAACTTATGTGTTGATTCAAACATTTTTGAAAATAAGTTTAAAAGACGTGTATTGACAAAACTTAGCCAAAATAATTCGAGTTTAAACCATGCACTAAGCGATTTATACGCTTTTAGCGTTAAAATGGAGGGGTACCCCAAATTTCAGAAAAACTGCCTCCGTGAAACAAAATAAATTCAGCCTGAATATGTTCTTCCGAGTTTTACACACACACAAAACTGTCGCTTTGAAAATTTGTTTCACTTTCAACTTCTTGTAAAATTCAACAAGAGGCCCATAGGCCTTATCGGTCACCTCAGTACTATTGAAAATTATCACTACTCCCAACTTCCCAAGGGTTATGAAATTTAGAAAAAAAATCCTGTTCTGAATATCTAAGCTAAATTTTAACATTCAGCAAAAGTATAAAACAAGATGTGTTCTTACAACTTAGATACCCTCATAAGTGCATACACTGATGAAAGGCTTCACATAATATAATAGGAGTATTAAAGGAAGTGAACATGAAAATGTGACAAAGGGTTTAGATTTGTCATTTTGTTGTATAAAATGAATTCTGAAAATCACTAAGATGTAGCTTTCTACAGTAGGGAGATATTTTATAAAGATTAACTAATCTTTTCAATCCTTGGGAGCTGCCATACTGAAAAAAAAAACATTACCTCCCTGCTGGGTTATCTCTTAGCATCCACTAGAGGACACCACTGATGCTGACATCAGTAGGACACATTGTGTGTATTTTTGGCACATTGTAAGCATCAACGTTAAAATGTCATAAGCAGAGAGTGAATTAGATATGGAATATCAGGTTGAACCTGATGTTAGAGAGGAAGAAATTGTTATTCAGAATGATACTTCTTCACCAGCAGTTGATTTTAATGAGAGAGAAATTTTCCTTGATCGGCTTGTGGAAATTGTAGCTATGAACATTCAAGAGGTGTCTTTGTTGTCATGAGTTTGAATATTTTGTGACAGCTAGATTACAGAGATATACACCTAAAGTGCAGTTCTCTACACCCATATTTTAACACTGTGTGTCGAAGTCCTGTTATAATTGATACAGCTTATATTTATCCATGGATTTATGTGTTCAGAGACCAGAGAGGAAGGGTCTCAGAGGACTTGGATAACAACTTATTCAACAAGTGAGAAAAACACGAAAATGAAAATCACATGTATTAAAATCTTAACACAACATGACATTTGTGTGTAAACATTTCCAATTACACACACATGTGATAGAATACAGTAACAATTCTGTTGCAGATATGCTATCAAGATTTATGGCCTACAGTTTATCAACTAGGTCAAATGCAGTCAGCCTCGGGGGGGGGGGGGGGGGGGGGGAAGATGAGAGTAGTTTTACCCTCATTTAATTGTTGTGATATAAATTAAGGGAGCATTTCCTAAAGAGCACTGCAATGTATAAAGAATTTCTTGAAACCTCAGACTTTGAAGGATCCGACTCCAATACAAAAAGATTCTAAATATTAGTAAATAAGTTTTTTTTTATGTAAATAAAGAATATAATTGTAAGTTGAATCACCAAAATTTATCTGTGGTCCATTTACATAAATTGTTATAAAACATATAAGTTACATGCCTATAATGCAGTACTTTAATGACACAGTCACCTTAATATTTTAAAATCTAATGAAATTAATTGATTTGGAACCTTGAAACATACAGTGTTCTGAGTAAGTTCAGAAGCTGGAGGAGATGGAAATATTTTGTTGGAGTGTTTTCTTCCTTTTCTTAATGCATTGTAATTACAGGGCCGTAACTGCCGATGAGGCAGACGAGGCAACTGCCTCGTCTGATTTTTTGGCAAAAAAGAAAATAAAATTATATAAATGTTATATTATAGGATATATGTTTAAAATGAAGACAAGCACCTTTGTCTTTGACACCATATTACGATTCTTTACATAGTACAAATGAAACACAAACATGATAAATTGGGATTTAAAAAGTGTCATTTTCAGTCGTAAAGTCAATCGGCGGCCCCCAATCCCCTGCCTCCCCTGATTTAGAACCCTACTTACGGCCCTGAATTAGATTTGATATCAATTCTTTTTGCTCCAAAACCTTATCCATCATTTCTAACATGAATCCATAAACCTTTGCTGTATAACAGAGACCCAGTCAACAGCAATGTGTCTCATCTACGTCAGAGCACAGATGCATACTGGGAAATAATGGATGACCTCCATAAACCTTTAAGTTAGAGTGTTTAATTGATCAAATCTCGTAATAGAAACAAGCAAATTAGATTTAGGCCACACTAATCAGTTTCAGGAGGTCTTTCAAGTTTATTATACAAAATTTTTTTTTTTTCATATTCACTTCCTTTAATATTATAAGATGCGACTAATTTGGACCCACCCTAGAGTCAAAACCGTGGGTTGTGAAATTCACCATTTTTTGTACATCTTTTCTGCTATTCCTTAGTATATATTTAGATCTGATACAGTATCAGCAAACTTACGCATAAACACTATATAATAAGTTTGGACCCACCCTGGGGTCAGATACAAGATAGGTCCTCAGTACCCCCTTGCGTGTCGTAAGAGGCGACTAAATGGGGTGGTCCTTCGGATGAGACCGCAAAAACCGAGGCCCCCTGTCACAAAAGGTGTGGCACGATAAAGATCCCTCCCTGCTCAATGGCCATATGCGCCGAGCATAGACCTAAACATTGCAGCCCTACATTGGCAATGGTGACGTCTCCATATGAGTGAAAAATTCTTAAGAAGGACGTTAAACAATATAAATCAATGACATCCACAACTTTGAACATCAATGGCAGGTGTATTCATTACAGCCCTGGTCCACCAAATGAACAAGTGAATATAACGAACAATGATCAATCTCATAAATCCTTAAAAAGAATACAAAATTTAGAGAAGGGTAAACATTGACCCTGGTGCCTAAGAGGAGTAATCATTCCTTGTTCAGCGGTCACATCCGCCGTGGGCCCCATATGTTGATCAGGTAAACGGAGTAATATGTAGTCAAAATAAGTGTGCCAAGAACGGCCTAACAACTGGTATGAAACTTGTAAGACAGCATTCGATTCGGTGATCATAGTATTTGCTTGTTTGTTTTGTTGTGTACATACTATTTGCACTCAACTGACCTATAAACATATAGAGACAGTTCCATCGCCAAACGCTCGGCATCAGGTGTGAATGTCACGGGTCCTCGGAACGGATGTCCCGTTTCCCAGTAGGTGTGGCACGCTGAAGAACCTACACTGTTCAATGGCCGTTAGCGCCGAGCATAGGCCTAGATTTGAAGCCCTTCACCCACAGGGGCTAAGCCCGTTTTGGGCCCGAACTCTGACACAGATAAAAAAAAACTAACCACTCGCTTCAAATGCCTAAAAAATCTTAAACTAGGTAAGCTATGCGTAATTTGTCGTTTTCCTTGCATAGATTAATGTTTTAACCACTTGCATGCTAAATTTCAAGTCACAGGTTATTTTAAAAATAACAAAGATATACGTCATCGTTCTCTCGATTTCACTTGTTCATTTTTACTAGGACATTTACCGGTCCAGGTCACGGAGTCGTTTCTCGCCTATGACAGCAGCGAAATTCAGACTAGTATGGAAAATTTCGGACCTGTCAATTAAAATGTCACATCTTGTAGACGTTACACGACTTATTTTTCCTCAGCAGCATTATAGTTATTGACTGCGTTGGCGGACATCAGCTGTTTTGTTTGACCCGAGAATGGATCTGTTGCTCGAAACCGTATGCTTTAATCCCCGGATTTTGGACTAGTGGAAAATTTTGCGAGTATGCATGAACAATAATTGAACTTTATTTTTGTTTGGGCTCTTTGCCCTTACCTAGACTAATCGACAAAAACATCGCTATTCTGGAGTCGATTGCTAAGAGAGACTCGTGCAGATTGGCGGGCTATTTTGTCAACTTTGCTTCGTGACTGAAATGTACCTCTTTAAGAGTGCTCAGAAATAGGTCCTTAGCACCCTTGCTTGTCGTAAGAGGCGATTTAATGGGGCGGTCCTTCGTATGAGACCGCAAAAACCGAGGTTCCGTGTCACAGCAGGCAGACACGATAAAGATACCTCCCTGCTCAAAGCCATAGGTACCGAGCATAGGCCAAAATTTTACAGCCCTTCACCGGCAATGGTGAGGTCTCCATATGAGTGAAATGTCCTCGATCGGGATGTTAAATCAAATCAAATGACAAAATCCCAACCTAGTACCGTTAATTTAATGTTTTGGTGAATGGAAATTAATATATACCAAAGTGACCCTAACCAGACAGTCCCGAAATAGGCATAGACGACTTAATTTTTGTAGTGTGAAAATTTTGTGTAAGCCCGGGCTTTTGTGCTGTGTAACATTGACGTTACGCCTCTGGATTGATTGATTGAATATTGTGTTGCATCCCTCTTGAGAATATCTCACTCATATGGAGAAGTCACCACTGTCTGTGAAGGGCTGAAAATTTAGGCCTATGCTCGGCTCTTATGGCCATTGAGCAGGGAGGGATCTTTAACGTGCCACACCCGCTGTAACACAGAACGTTTGTTTTCGGTGTCACCCGAAGGACCGCCCCTTTTAGTCGCCTCTAACAACAGGCTAGGGGGTATTGAGGACCTATTTCCAACCCGGGTCCACACGGGAAGAAAGCAGTAAAGTTGCAACTAGGTAAGAAGTTGATTTTTATCGTGATCTCGTTATATATACAATTGATAATGATATAAATTCCAAGCAAGAGGTTTATCGTTCCAAAACATAGAAATTTGACCTTGACATCTATAAATTTACAGGAGCTTCTGAATTCGAGGTATCGAAACAATAACCTTTGACTTGTGAAGATACATGGGCCGCCGCAGCAAACCTAATTCGTCAATATGAAAGGTGAAGATAACGAACAGTGATCAATCCCATAACTCCTATAAGCAATACAAAATACATAGTTGTCAAACACGGACCCCTGGACACACCAGAGGTGGGATCACTCATCAGGTGCCTAGGAAGAGTAAGCATTCCCTATCGACCGGTCACACCCGCCATGAGCCCTATATCCTGATCAGGTAAACGGAGTAATTCGTAGTCAAAATCAGTGTGCCAAGAACGGCCTAACAATCGGTATGAAACATGTCATACAGTATTTGACCCAATGATAGGTAGTGATGGTTCCTTCGCCAAACACAGTGAGAATGTCCTTAAAACCGAAGGTCCCGTGTCACGGCAGGCGTTTGCACGTTAAAGGGGTACTGAGGACCTATTCCAACCCGGATCCTCATGGGATTATTCCTTATAGGAGTTATTTTGATTGTAGATCCGCGTAGAAGTTGTGTGCCACTATTTCGTTGTCTTCTGACGCGCTGTCCTGTAGGAATCCGGGTTAGAATAGGTCCTCAGTACCCCTTGCTTGTCGTAAGAAGCGACTAAATGGGGCGATCCTTCGGTCAAGACTGCAAAAACCGAGGCCCCATGTCACAGCAGGTGCGGCACGATAAAGATCTCTCCCTGCTCCAAGGCCGTAAGGGCCGAGCATTGAGTGATAAATTCTTGAGGGACGTTATACAATATTCAATCTTCTGAAGCGAGAAAAGAAAATATAGCCGTGTTTAACGTAATATATATGGGGTCGGAGCCGAGGATAGAAAGTCAAACAGCGTCTGAGCGATTGCTTTAATTTTGTTTAACGTCCCTCTCGTGAATCTCTCACTCATGAAAGGTGAAGATAACGAACATTAATCAATCTCAAAACCCTTATAAGCATGTAAATTAGAATGTTGGGCAAACAAGGACCCCTGGATATACCAGAGGTGGGATCAGGTGCTTAGGAGGAATGAGCACCCCCTGTTGATCGGTCACACCCGAGCCCGATCGATCTCACCCGAGCCCTATATTTTGATCAGGTAAACGGAGTAGCCAAAATCAGTGTGCCAAGAACGGCCCAGCAATCGGTATGAAACAAGTTTGATCCAATGATAGTTTTGTTGTCTTGGCAATCTAGATTGTTAATGCGACCATAGAATTTGTGAAATGATGACTTCAAACCAGACTGTTGAAACCCATGCACTATCAACTCTTTTGTCAGTAGCTTGCTTCGATTTAAAAACTGACCATACGCAGAACAAGCTCTTGCATATCAATTCAATTGAGAGATATGAACATCATATGCAGGCGATATTGCTACACAAATATGGGAAATTGACGATTGAGAATCTTAAATTATCCCGTTTATCTTAAAGTTGAGTTGTTCGTTTGCCTTTAATATCTATTTTCACCGCCACGTTGGTCTAGAGTTTAGACAATCTCTACCCAGAGTTATCGTTCCTTACATTCACAACTACGTAATTCAGAAATACATATACATAAGGTGTGAATGTCACGGGTCCTCGGATATTCCATGTCGCAGTAGGTGTGGCTCGCTAAAGAACCCTCTGTGGCATGCTAAAGAACCCTCCCTGCTCAAAGGCCATAAGCGTCGAGCAAAGGACTAAATTTGAAGCCCTTCACCGGTCTTGGTGACTTCTCCATACGAGTGAATAATTCTGCAGGGAGACGATAAGCAAGATAAAAGCAATCAAAAAAAATTTCAATGAAATATCAGTTGCCGTTGATATCTATTTTCAATACAATATCAAACTATGAGGAAGATTTGAGAGTGGGCAAATCATATGGAGACGTCACCATTGACGGTGAAAGGCTGCAAAATTTAGCCGTATGCTCGGCTGGTGCTTGCTGACTTTGAGCAGAAAGAGATCTTTATCAAGTTACACCTGCTGTGACACGGTATCTCAGGCCTTGTGGTCACATCCGAAGGACAGCCCATTTAGACGCTTCTTAAGACAAGTAAAGGGTACTGAGGATCTTTTCTAACATAAGCGGTAGCTTGGGGTGGCAGCCACAATAAAAACTTGATGGCCATTTACATCAGTCAAATAAATCTAACTTGCTGTTGAATTCGTTACTTTTGGGTTTCAGGGGGAACCTTCTCGTACAAGTGTATTCTCTCTTGATTAAAGGGCATGGACATGATTTGAGTTTTTAAAAAAATCATATTTTATTTTTCCAGTTTTATTGTTTACAATGCTAAACTAAAGTATTTTTAATGGTCAACCAAACTTTGAACAGCAGTTGAGTTACAGGTGAGATACAAGGCTCGTGCCATGCTTTTGTTTGCATTAGACTGCTTAATAGAAAATAGCGTGTTTAAATCAATTGTGTTCTGTTCAGAATTGTAAATTGAAAAAAATTTGCTTTAAACGAAACTTATATGTATGTATATTTAACCTTTGTAAATAAAAAGATGGCCTTGTTTACATTACCAAACATTGGGAACTCTGCATCTCCCACGTACCTTCAAAACTCACTCAAGCTCAAATCGTGGCCATGCTTCTTTACGTTCAAGAATGTCAGAAATTTGTCATGGAGTCTTTGCAGGTATATTTTCTGCACACAGTATTCCACTAAGTAACCGTCATGAAATGCTTTCAAGTTCCATTTACTTGGATTTGACAGCATTCCAAGCACCCTTGGCTTTCTGTTGAATTTGATGGGGTGATTTACTGTCAAATGGACAAATCCTTCTTTTTCCTTAGAGGAATAAGCTTTCCAACAGTCACAGTAAATTGCGGTATTGGATTCAACCTTTTAAAGTAACTGTGGTGCTTATGATATGTGGGATCCCTACAGACTTGGTACACTGATTTTGACTACGGGTAACTCCGTTTACCTGATCAAGATATAGGGTTCATGGCGGATGTAACGGGTCGACAGGGGATGCTTACTCCTCCTGGGCACCTGATCCCGTCTCTGGTATATCTAGGGGGTTCGTGTTTGCCCAACTCTATTTTGTATTGCTTACAGGAGTTATGAGATTGATTGGGATCACTACACTGTTCGTTATCTTCACCTTTCACTTGCCTGTTCATAACTTTGGACTTTTACTGTTACTGAATGATGTATTACTGCTAGAGTCTCTCCTGACACTTTGGTCTCTGTAGAGACTATCTAAAGTCTTAGGCTTCATCCGGGTACCGGGAGTCGTCTCTCCACACCATGCAAGATGGTCGTCGTACTGGGATAGGACCACCCCCGGTACACTACACATCCCCCGTTTTCTCTAAAGGAGGAGAGAACAGGGTCCTTGAAATGCTGGTGGGTGAGCTCCTCATCTACAGACACATCCATACCGCACATAAATGATACACATGTATAAGACTAATGGAGGAATCTTCATGCGTGTTTTCTATGTCAACCCTTTTCTCTGTGTCCTCACTTGAAGAGCTGTCAAAGCGTTAGGGAACTTTTTTGCCACGCATTTCACATGTCACGTTTGTCTGGTCTTTGATGTAGTTATATAAGGTCTGGGTTTCTTTCTTGGAATTTTTTCTGTCTAATTTTGTGTACGGGATTACTTCTCGCAGATCCCCAAAAGCGTCATTCAAAGAGTGCATTCGATGTCTCATGCTGATTGCATAAGGAGACGTGGATTTCGTTCTCTGGCGTTGAAACCCTTCCGACGTCATGCTGTGTTGATGCTATAGTCTCCCTTCACTCTTGAGCTTAACTGATGTCTGATTCTTGGCGGGAACCTTTATCCGAGTACCAGAAATCTTTCACAACCGGGGCAACAATCTTGTTAATAATTTCTTAAATACATATTGCCTTCACTTTCATTGTTAAAAAAGAGGGGGGTGCAGTGAGATATTTTAATGTATATTTATATTGAATTATGATATGATCTATTTATCAACTAATTTTATGCACACTGACAGAGATAACGATAGTTGTAACATCATATTCATCATCAAATATAAGCATGCTTTTACCTTTCTGCTTGATATTTTGGTACTTCTTCTTAATCTCCAAAACATTTTTGATGAGTTGGATGTTTGTTAAAGATGAAATAATATCCTGAAATTCCCTTAGTGAAAATCCGATAAGAACTTTGTAATCATCATCCATGCTGCTTTCATCATCAAAATTTAGTCGTTCATGCTCCGCAGCCATTTTCCTCAAGCTCTGAATGATGGTAAGGACAGAAGACCTGTTAAGCAACACACCGTTTGAAAGTTTTCCGTTGTCCAAATGGCCTGCGCATCTTGCTCCTTGTGGGATGATGATTTCATTTTATACAAATGCATGTATCCTAGCTTGATGTGAAACTGAAAGTAACTTCGGTCCGGGCTTTTTGCAGACAAAACAATAAGCATGACTGTTAGATGAAGATGACAAAGGTAAGAAAATTGATATGGGAATGGGTTTACTTTTCTTTGGAGATGTGAAGGGAGGGTCCATTGATTCATCCTTATCACTGGAGTTAACATTAGGAATATGTTTCCTTCATAAAGTATTTCGACACTTGTGGCGACATTTATTACACAACACATCTGTTTCCACTGCATTCACCGAAAAATGTCTTGACAAAATATGGCGAAAGCAATTCATAGGACAACGCTGCGAGGAAGTACACTCTAGGTCTTCCACCAAATAAGACGCATTTATACCGGTAATGCTGTATGTCCATTCTACAAAACAATGTGCGAAATTATCTATCATTTTTAGCTCACCTGAGCTGAAATCTCATGTGAGCTTTTCTTGTTGTCTGTCGTCTGTCCGTCTCTATGGGGCCACAATGGGGGATCAAAGTTTTACATGGAAATAAATAGGGGAAACTCTTTAAAAATCTTCTCAAGAACCACTGGACCAGAAAAGCTGAAATTTACATGACTGCTTCTTGACATAGTGAAGATTCAAGTTTGTTAAAATCATGGTGGGGGTGGGGGTGGTGGATGGGGCCACAATATGGGATCAGTTTTACATGCAAATGTATAGGGAAAATCTTCTTCTCAAGAACCACTGAGCCAGAAAAGCTTATATTTACATGCAAGCCTCCTGGCATAGTGCAGATTCAAGTTTGTAAAAATTATGGCCCCCGGAAATTGGATAGGGTCACAATAGGGGATCAAAGTTTTACATACAAATATATAGGGAAATTCTTCTTCTCAAGAACCACTGAGCCAGAAAAGCTGATATTTACATAAAAGCTTCCTGACATAGTGCAGATTCAAGTTTGTTAAAATCATGGACCCCGGGTTTTGGATAGGGATCAAAGTTTTACAAACTAATATATAGGGAAAATCTTCTTTTCAAGAACCACTGAGCCAGAAAAGCTTCTATTTACATGAAAGATTCCTGACATAGTGCAGATTCAAGTTTGTTAAAGTCATGGCCCCCGGGGGTTGGATGGGGCCACAGTCGGGGATCAAAGGTTTACATACAACTATATAGGGACAATTTTCTGAAAACTCATTGGGCCAGAAAAGTTTACATTCACATGAAAGCTTCCTGATATAGTCCAGATTCAAATTTGAAAAAATCTGTGCCCTAATACGCAAGTCCCGGGATATCAGCTCTTCTTTGCCGGAAGTATGTTCAGTATTCTGTTGAACGCTTGGATGGGTACAAGCTGTATACATTTATTATAGACTAGCTATGTAATTAAATGATAGTTCTGAGAGCGTAAATTTTGTTTATATCAGCCGTTGGTATACATTTAACTGACCATATGAAGAATAATATTTGTTTGAATTAGGCCATTAAATTAGATATTAATTCATCGAGCGTCTGTGGCACGAGGGATACTTTAATTAAAGAAATATTGTGATTATCGATTTTTGTTTGAGCTATTTTATTATCAAATAATCATAAACTTACTAAAAGTTTGTGCCCCAGCAGTTTGGGTGGTTGCTTGATGCCTGCTAATCATCCTATAGGCAATATGTGAAGGCAGCGATAAGCATTTGTACCCACCGCGTGTGGACGAAAGTATGTTTTGCGTCTCACTGTACGTAAGCATTCTACAAAGGGAAAGAACTATTGAGCAACTCGGAAATTGCGTATTGGAACCTCACTTCACTGGACTTTAAACCGCCAGTCCGAGCTGAATTCGGTTTGGAAACGGCAATCTAGTAGGAAGGACGCTTTTATACTTATCTGAATATCAGTTTATATTATCCTTGGACGAATTTGGCTCCACTTTTTTGGCACGCTGTTTTTGGCTATATTTAGCTCTAAAACTTCATAGTTATTTCGGATTTCAAACATTTCGGTTGAGCATCACTGAAGAGACATTATATGTCGAAATGCGCATCTGGTGCATCAAAATTGGTACCGTATAAGTTTTACATTAATCAGCAAACTTTTTCCAGTTCTATACATGGCATATGCGTAATGCTGCATATGATCCAGCTTTTCTGAGGTAAGGTGTTTTATTTACTACTCAGCAATTTGTCTATTGTTTTATGTTATTTTAACAGTCCTAAAACATCCAGTTACGGAGTTCCTTAGTGTCAACTTAATTTCACGCATGTGATTTTCATTTGTATCAAAATTGTGCTAATTGAAATAAGTGTTCGGTGTATGGTGCAGTATTATAGTCATAAAGTAGACTTTGTCCAATATGTGTAAATGCATAGCAATGCAATGTAATACTTCGATATATTTGTTGAGTCTTTCCAATAGACAAAAGTATAAATGTATTGTCTTAACAGAAGGCATGTCCAGGATATTATCTGTGTGTATTTATGTGTAATGTAACGCCACTCAGTGCGTATAAGTAATATATTACAGTTTATGTATGTGTATCTAAACAGGTCCTCTCCCTGTGGTCTACTACAGTTATCCTGATGTAACCAGTGTATGCAGGATGTGGAGAATAATCGTATAGTACAAGGACAACCAAGCTGCAGGAGTGGGTGCACCCGTCAAACCCCACAGAGGTCTAAGCTAATGAGCCAAGGTCATGGACACTTGGGGAATTAGGACCATGTTCATTATGAGATATTGTACATAATAAACTCTTTGTGACTTTTTTAAAAATGCGTTAGCTTGACATGGTTACAGCCAGCTCGTCCATCTGTGACACTGATCTCCGGACTAAATAAACTAACTCTACCAGATCAATGCAAGGTGAAGATAACGAACAGCGATCAATCTCATAACTCCTACAAGCAATACAAAATAGATAGTTGGGCAAACACGGACCCCTGGACACACCAGAGGTGGGATCAGGTGCCTAGGAGGTGTAAGCATCCCCTGTTGACCGGTCACACCCGCCGTGAGCCCCATATCCTGATCAGGTAAACGGAGTTATCCGCAGTCAAATCAGTGTGCCAAGAACGGCTTAACAATCGGTATGAAACAAGTCAGACAGCATTTGACCCAATGCGAGGTTGTATTGACGAACAAAATCAATCAAATTTACAAATAAAGTTAGGTAAAATCAATAAGATAACATGTTGTGATAAGAAAAAATAAAGAAATTTATTTGTGTGTTGTTTGTTTAGATTCTGAATTGGTTAATACATTACATCGATAAACCCTTGTACGAATTTGGTTTCCCTTCTTACGGTTCGGAGATGTGATTTCGTTACGTCACGACATGGTAGTTAGGCCTTCCATTGAGCAGTGTGGGCTTTTAGTGTGCCACGCCAACTTTTACACGGGACATCCGTTTTTAAGGTCATCTCCGAGGACCCGTGACATTCACATCTGATGCCGAGCGTTTGGCGATGAAACTTTCACTACCTATTTTAACGACACGGGTCTGTCGCGGCTGGAATTTGAACCCCATGTAATGGAATAAATTGAACTCGAAACGACGTGATAAGATCCAATGTTCAGAAGATGTGTAATGTATAAAGATATATACACAGGGTTGGCTTAAATAGATTCAGATGCTTATTTTTGGTTTTAATAACTTTCACCACTTGCTATATGACGACGTATTTCTTTACACGTATTAATAACACTTTTTGATTTGAAGAGAAATTCACATAATTTCTTTGCTAAGAGGGCGTTGTCCGAATCCTCCAAGGTAATTCCAGTAGAATTCACTATGTCCTCAATGTTCTTCTCCAATCTTACAAATTGAAAATAAATATATGAACGAAAATAAAGCTTTAGTCATATTCTAATCGTACTATTACCATATCGAAGATGTTGGAACTCCCAAACATTCTGTTTTCTAACCTGCCCTTCTGGGAAATATAGGGCATAACATATTTTTTGTTTTTAACACCATTCTCCCATGTATCCCATTTTTTAAGCATTGGCAAAAACAATATTCAGTTGTGAATAAAATTGCAAAAATCACATGTAAGTTTTGCATGGAGTATGGATTTCAATCAGAAAATAAAAATGGTGTATCATGTTGGTCATAACTTGATGGGTGCAGACCAGAATTTAACTAACGTCTAAACACATCTTTAATAATTTGATAGTTTGCCAATATAACCTATCATTAAGTCAAATTCTTTCTGACTTGTTTCATACCAATTGTTAGGCTGTTCTTGACACACTGAATTTAATTACGAATAACTCCGGTTACGATACAGGGCGCACGGTGGGTGTGACCGATCGATAAGGGATGCTTACTCCTCTTAGGTACCTGATCCCACCTCTGGTATATCCAGGGGTCCGTGTATACCCAACTATCTATTTTGTATTGCTTATAGGAGTTGGGAGATTGAGCACTGTTCGTTATCTTCATCTTTTATAGAGAATTCTGAGATGTGGAAAATACTTGTAAGTACATGAGACAACAATTCAGTAAAACAGTAATTAAAACATATACACAATGTAGCACAATTTAACAACAAGAGGCCCATGGGCCACATCGCTCACCTGAGTCACCTTGGTCCATATCAGAAGACTTTCTATATATATTTGCATGTACAACCGTAGTCCTTATTATGGCCCCAACCTACCCCTGGAGGCCATAGTTTTTGCAAACTTGAATCTACACTATGTCAGAAAGCTTTCATGTAAATGTGAACTTCTTTGGCCCAATGGTTCACGAGAAGAAGATATTTGAAGATTTTTATACGCCCATATTATGGTATGGCGTTCATGTCCGTCCGTCTGTTAGCTTTTTCGTGTCCGACCCGTAACTTAAATACTACAAGGCCTAGAATCATCAAACTTTGTCTGTAGATACATCTTGGGTAGAAGGTGTGTCGCACATTAAAACCAGGTCACTGTGACTTTTCATTAAGAAGATATGGCCATATATGGCAAAAACTTGTCCGGCTCATAACTTGAAAACTATTAGACCTAGAATCACCAAAATTGGTCAACTAATGCATCTTAGGTAGAAGGTGTGTCGCATCCTACTTTAAGGTCACTGTGACATTTAATTAAGGTGATATTAAAAAAAATGTTTTAATGGGTACAATCTATACTGTTAACAATATGTGACGGGCGTATCATGTGCCGTGGCGGTGCACTTTATTCCTATATATTTGTATGTAAAACTTTGATCCCCCCTTGTCGCTCCATCCTACCCCCAGGGGCCATGATTTGAACAAACTTGAATCTGCACTATATCGGAAAGCTTTCATGTAAATATCAGCTTTTCTGGCTCAGTGGTTCTTGAGAAGAATTTTTTTTTTTTTAA
>NC_079173.1:12316153-12381090 GCF_947568905.1 Ostrea edulis | reverse complement strand
GTATATTTTTTCAGACATTCTGTAACGATACAGTGGCTGTAGAGAGCACTCCATTGTCTTTAACTGGTGGACCATTGGCCAAATATGACACAAAGACGGGAACCAACCAACCAAGAAAAATATTAAAGCAGAACTGACTACTATGAGCACCAAATAATCAGTGAGTGTTAGCAGTTGTGCTAGTTTGGAACAGTGAAGTTTTTGTATCACAAACACAGAGATTTCTTAAAGCGAGGTTTAATTTCTGAAGTTAAAGATGAAGCAAAATGAATGATATATTCATAAACTGTGTTAAATTAAAGGGACATGGACACAATTTTGGAAATAAAAAATTACTTGGATATTGATTGGCAATATGGTAGTACATGTAGAACTTTTTTGGCAATATGCAGGGGTGGCATTATAACAGGGGGGGGGGGGAGGGGGGGGAGGGGGCAATATAGGAGGGGATCACTGTATTTGATATGTGTAAAACATAGCAACAAACCTAAATTTCTAAAACGGATACAAAAATATAACTTTTCATTTTCAAAACAAAGCACGGGCCCTAGTGTGTACATGTTACGTGACTCAGCTATCAAGAAGGCACCAAAGTTGACAGCTTTAAAAAAAAAAGAGCTTTTACAATGAAAATCTTCTTTGTGCGTGCCCCCTAAATTGGTTTAGTAATAATCTATGTCAAAATGCTGCATGCTATTGACATGCTTTTTAGAAATCTTGGTCCTCTCACCTCTACATGTGGTTTATAAGCATTTGTTTACGGTCTTATGACAGGCGTGTAATTTATCTCATTCTAGATACAGAATAAAATCATGTTTACAAACATAATTTAGAGAGCCTGGTCTTATGTAAATACAAATTGTATCCTGTGTAAAAATATTTTTAATCCACTTATTCATAAATGATCTTTTATTTCTTTAACAAAAAAAACCTGTCAAATTCCATCCACCAAAAATTGTGTCCAGGTCCCTTTCAGTTTTATCATTCAAAATGTATTATTGACTAACTAGTATTGACACAGGGAATTAATTCTCAGTATTTAGATTTTGTATGAATTAATTTTGACACTCAGGTGAGGAAGAAAACTAACAAGAGGCCCATGGGTCACTTTGCTCACCTGAGTAACCTTAGCCCTTCTTTTGGTCAACTGTTGTGGTTTTTTAGAGTTGATCCCTTATTATGGCCCCAACTTAGCCTTATAAATGGTTATGACTTAACCACACTTGTTTAAACATGACCTTGTTGTTCTGGAGAAGGTCAAGGTCATACATGATGACATGATAATATGACATGAAATGTTTTGCCATAAGAAAACTATATATACAAAATATGAAAGCTCAACCTTGATTAGTTCAGGAAGTATTGAATAGGTTAGGTTTTCTTAAAAGTGGGTCAAACTCCTAGGTCACACGGTTAAAACTTTGGTATAAAAATTGGTTGTGTAGGAAGGAATGTACATATGAAATATGAGAGCCCTATCACTTACCATTCAAAACTTATGAGCAAGATTAAAATTTTGGACACATATATATAGATACATGTAGGACAACTACACTCATGAGGACATAAAAAAAAATCTTGAATCTACACAAATTTGAAATATTTTCATTTGGATATGATTTAGTGTGTCCGTGCTACTCTTGAAAATAATTAGTTTTAATTAATTTTCTGTATATTCCCTTATGAAACGATCTCCTATAGTGACCCACCCTATTGCCAGGGCCTCTGAATTGAACAAACTTGAATTTGAACTACCTGAAGATACATGTACTTGCATATCAATATGACTAATCATAGCCCAACTGTTGTGGAAATGAAGATTTTTAAAGATGTTTTCTCTTATGTAAAAAACTTTGATCCCCTGTTGTGGTCCCGCCCTACTTCAGAGGGCCACAGTCTGAACACACTTGAGGCATTACCTGGATATGCTTGCATACATGTATCAACAAGACCATTCCTGGTTCTGTTGTTCTAAAATATTTTTATATATCTCCATATAAAACTTTAATTCCCTATTGTGGTCTCACTCTACCCCCAGGGACCATGATTTGAACAAAGTTGAATCTACTCCATGTCAGGAAGCCTTCATGTAAATTTCAACTTTTCTAGCCCAGTGGCTCTTGAGAACAAGCTTAAGATTACCAACTGTTCTGGCCTAGTGGTTTTTAAAAAGATTGTCAAAAATGTCCCCTATATATTCACTTGTAAAACTTTGATCCTCTATTGTGGTCCCACTTTAACCTTGGGGGCAATGATTTGAATGAACTTGAATCTGCTCTATGTCAGAGGGCTTTCATGTAAATTTCAAATTTTCTGACCCAGTGATTCTTGAGACGAACATTTTAAAAAAAAACTCCACTCTATTTTTTACTATTCTTAATTATCTCCCCTTTGAATTGGACATGAACCTTCATTGAAACAAATTTGAATCCCTTTTACCCAGGGATGTTTTGTGTAAAGTTTGGTTGAAATTGGCCCAGTGGTTTTTGGTAAAAAGATGAAAACGTGAAAAATTTACGAACAGTTAATGGACAGACAAAAGGTGATCAGAAAAACTCACTTGAGCTTTCAACTCAGATGAGCTAAAAAGACAGAAAAAACTATAAGGAATAGTACAGAAAATGTTAGATTAAATGGGAAAAAAAGCGGGATTTTTCTCTACAGATGTACAGGCTTGTAGCCAGGAATTTCTAGAAGGGGAGGGGGTAATTGTTACTACTGAGGGTCTGGGGTCTACTGGAGGTCCCAAGAAACTGCATGGTTTGTTGGTATTCATGCATTTCTGTAGACTGCTGTAATTTCTATTACTCCTTTTGCTGAAACTTTCAGTTGCTCTACGTAAAATACTTTAAATAATGGACTCTTCAATATTCAATTTCTGTTTTGTATCAACATTGTGCAATTGTTTTGAGAGGAAAGGTTCCACCCCACCCCCACCCACCCCCACCCCTTATTCCCTTGGTTATCTTTGGTAAGATCTCCATGTATTAAAGAAGCTAGCATCTTTTGATCATCACTGGATTGATTTTTCTCTTGCAGGTGTGTGTATGTGAGCAAGATTAGAAAATCAGGTTCCATGATTTTAAACGCAGACACAGTGGACATTTTGAGGAAATCTGCTGGGATTGTGATTTCAAAACTCTTCTTTTTTTTTTATAACATTTGTACAAAATCTGTGTATCATGTACAATAAAATTGGAAACATTGTTTTTTGTCGAATAAGTAACCACCTGTAGCAGTTAGTCAGGTTTGATTGCTGGTGGCCAGATAGCTCAGTTGGTAGAGCACCTGACTAGAGATTCAGGGGGCCCAGGTTCGAATCCTGGTTTGGTCCATTGCATTTTCCCCCTTCCTGTTACATTTGGTGCAGTTGACCACCTCTGGACTTGCAGGTGAAAGTCATGCAAGGGGCAAAAAAAATCTGGGTTGTGTGTCTTCGAGGGTGAAGACAATCAAGGATGGAGGAATGTAGCAGTCAGCTGAGTTCGATCGCCGGTGGCCAGATAGCTCAGTTGGTAGAGCACCTGACTAGAGATTCAATTTTCCAAAATTAAGTTTATTTCTTATTTACACTCAGCTTTACTTTTTGTCTGAAATTAGATGCTACATTATTTGTACTCGCTTTGTTCACAACTGCATCACATTCATGAGGAAATGGCTCTCATTACAACTGGTAAAGATATCGAAGGTGAAATATTGAAAATGTAAATACAAGAAGTCCATGGGCCACATTGCTCACCTGAGTCACCTTGGCCCAACTGTTGTGATTTTTAAAAGATTTTTTTTTCAGTCTTTAGTTCCATGAAAAATGTTTGACCCTGTATTGTAGCCCCAAAGGTCACGACATAACCAGACTTGAATTCCCATCATATGGAGATGCCGAAACATCAAAACCTTCCTGTTCTGGAGAACGTCAAGGTCACAGATCATGGTATGAAACGAGTTGCCATACGAAAACTATATACAAAATATGAAAGCCCTACCTTAAATAGTTCAGGAGATATTGAATATGTTAGGTTTTCTTAAAAGTAGGTCAAACTCTAAAATCAAGGTCAAAAGTTTAAAAACGTTGATTCCAAAATAAGGTCTTCTCAGATGGGATATGTACGTGAAATATTATTAGAGCCCTATCACTCACCACTCAAAGGTTCTCAGCAAGGTTAATGTTTCAGACAGGCACACAGACAGACAACACAAAACAATATGCCCCCCTAACTATAATCGAAGGGGCATAAAAAAAAAAACTGAATTCATATAACATGGTAACATTTGGATTTAACTTAGTGTGGCCCTGCTACTCTTGAACAGAAGTTGTTTGAATTAATACCCGATATATTCCCATATAAAACTTCGATCTCCTATCGAGGCCTAACTCTGCCGTCGGTGCCCCTGAATCTGCACTATATCAAGAAGCTTTCATGTATAAAGTTTAACTTTTCTGGCCCAGTGGTTTTTGAGAAGATTTTCCCCATATATATATTTATATGTAAAACTTTGATCCCCTATTGTGGCCCCAACCTGCACCCAGGGTCCATGATATGAACAAACTTGAATCTACTTTATGTCAAGAAGCTTTCATGTAAATTTGAACTTTTCTGACCTAATGATTCTTGAGAGGATCTTTAAATAGTTCCATCGGACCCACCTTAATTTTGCCTTTTCTTGCTTATCGCCCCCTTTAAGGAGACATAAACCTTCATCTTAACAAACTTGAATACTCTTCACCCAAGGATGATTTGTACCAAGTTCGATTGAAATTGGCCCAGTGGTTCTGGAGGAGATGAAAATGTGAACAGTTTAAATACAGACAGATGGAGAGAGAGAGAGAGAGAGAAGTGATCAGATAACCTCACTTGAACGTTCAGCAGAGAGAGAGAGCGAGATAAAAGGTGAGCAGATAAGCTCACTTGAACGTTCAGCTCAGAGAGAGAGCGAGAGAAAAGGTGAGCAGATAAGCTCACTTGAACATTCAGCTCAGAGAGAGAGAGAAGGTGAGCAGATAAGCTCACTTGAACTTTCAGCTCAGGTGAGCTAATAAATAAATGATGGATAGTCCTGAAGAGACTAGAAGTGTGTCAGAGTCACTCTATCTCGTGTCTTCTGATCGATAAGAATCATATCACTCAACCAGGAAATACAACGAATTTTCAAACGCTTAAAGACTCAATTAATCATTGATAGAGTGCATACCACAGTTCTAATCATTGGAGCAAAGATATATATATAAAAAGGAATGGTTTCGTTCAATAGACATTTTACTTTATTTATGAGTGGAATCGTTCCGATTATCAATATGACATTTTTCTATGTGTATCCCATTGAAATATAAACACTTTGAAGTTACATATTTTATCAAAAATACACCCGAAATATACATTTAAAAATACAAGAAGGTGGGTGGGTGTACCTGAAATCCTGTGACTCTCTTTAGAGAAGTGGACCAGGCATAGCTTACATGGATGTAGACCATATAAACTACATGTATATCTGTCCTCATTTCATCAGTTTCATGATCAAACTACACATTATTACTTCAAACAAATGCTTAAAATATTTACCACTTTAAAGGGACTGATTCACGATTTCCCCCAAAATTTTGTTTCTGACTTTTATTGATCAGAGTCTACTGCCTAATGCGTTCAAATGATTTCACATAAAAATTAAGGTTATACACTATCACAGAAGCTCATGTTAGAGAGTTCATTATTTGTTTTGTAAACAACGATTGCGGTATGTTATTGTTTACGAAATTTTCAGGAGAAATGGATATCGATCTAAGTTTATTATTTCTTTCTCATTTCAAGCATTCTTCGGGTAAAATGTGTCATCTCAAAGTTAAAATTTGTGACTATGCAAAATTAAGATGCTTTATATTACAAAATTGATATTTCACTGGTTTGTTTATTTACATAAAAAGACTCGAGTCTTGTTTACATAGCACATATTTAAGGCTAAAATAGACCGTTTATTTTTGCATTCAGTAGGTCAAAATGTTGGCTGACAACATCAAATGAGTTATATTTTTAATGTTTCACATCAAAAATAAAAAAATATTTGGTTAAAAAATCTTGAACCAGTCCCTAACGTATGAATTAATTTTTCCGGAAATTTATGTATCTGTCCTATTTTCTAAAGGGAATAATTTCATCAGCTTGATGATCAAACTACACATTATTACTTTTAAAAAAAATGCCCCTGTTATATTGTTTAAAATATTTACCACATTAACACCATAACGTTTGATTTAATTTTCCCGGAAATATTAATGTCCGTTATAATGAATGTAATACACCAACCCATAAGAAAATACGAGGAGCGGATTCAACAAACAACTCTCGTAAACTGTAGTGAATGTACCTATATCTAAGACAGGTATGTTGTTACTATGGAACAGTTTGGGGTAAAAATAAAAAGGTCTCTGCATGTAAAAATAGGTAGAATGACGGAAAACGTATACCCCCCCCCACCCACCTATGGAGCGCCAAATTAACATAAACTCAAATAATTGACGATATCTTCAATTATTTGAAGATATCATCAGTTCAATTATTGCTGTCTTTAATTATTGCTATCATCAAATGAATTAAAGCGCACTTCAATTCAAATATTGCTCTCATCAAATGAATTAATGCGCACTCCAATTCAATTATTGCTCTCAATGCGTACATTAATTCAATTATTGCTCTCTTCAATTCAATTGATGCGCGCATCAATTGAATTAATGAGAATTAATGAGAGCAATTGATGAGAACATCAATTTCGTAGAAATATTGCTCGCAATAATTAATTTAGAGCTCGGTATAAATAATTTGATGATCTCTTTAATTCAATATATCTTTAATTATTTACAATGTTTTTGCATAAGGAATTAATGCGCGCATCAATTCCTTAAAGGGAGCAACAATTCAATTAAAGAGATCATTATAAATCAATTGTGGATATGTTGAATTGAAGATATCTTTAATTAAATAGTTGCTCTCCCTAAAAGAATTATTGCTCTCTTCAAATGAATTAAAGATATCATGAATTCAATCGAAGAGAGCAATAATTGATATAATGCGCGCATTAAATCAATTATTGCTCTCATCAATTGATTTAATGCGCGAATTATATCAATTATTGCTCTCTTCGATTGAATTGTAGTGTGCATCAATTCAATTGTTGATATCATTAATTCATTTGAAGAGATCATTAATTTAATCAAAGCGCACATCAACTCAGCTGAATGATTAATGTTATCATCAATTCAATTAATGCGCGCAATAATTCAGAATTGAAGATATCATTAATTATTTGAAGAGATCATTAATTGAATTGTTGCGCGCATCAAATGAATTGATGATATCTTCAAATAATTGAAGATATCTTCAATTATTTGAGTTTATGTTAATTTGGCGCTCCATACCCCCCCCCCCACCCCCATTGCTAGAAACCTGATTTAGCCAGAGATGTTTTGAAATAATCTTCGGTATTACTGCCTGGTAAATGATTTTTACAAATTTTTATCAAGTCAATATACACATTGATAAGTGGAGTAATACCAGTAGATTCATTAAAAGTGAAAAACAAATTTTGCAAATCGTCAATACGTCCCTTTAAAAACATACAAATGCCTCCGAGAGTGCCCACACTGATGAAAGACTTTATATACATGTGTTATATCTTGTGTTAACAGTATATTACTATCTTGAACCCGCCCTAGAGTCAGAATCTTGCGGTATGCGAAATTCACAACTTTGGTGCATCCTTTTCTGCTTTTCCTAAGTATGCATTTAGTTTTTTCTACGGTATCAGCAAAATTGATGAAAATGTCTTTCAAATGATAAAGATTATAATCACTATGAACATTTTGGCCCCACCCTGGAACCCAAACCCCTGGGGTCATGAAATTTAGAATTATTGTAAAAGGCTAGCTGCTTCCTTTGAATATATACTCAGTTTCAATTTAGCATCAATAGCATTAAAGATGTCATTCAAAATCACTATATACCAAGTTTGGCTCCGCCCTTGAGTCAGAACCTCTACCCCAAGGGTCACGAAATTTGCTATTTTTGTAGAGGCCTCCCTGTGCTGCATGACCATGCATTTAGTTTTCCTTAAAGCTGTGCCGGATATTTTTGCAAAGTTGTCAACTTTTGTCTCACCCCTAAGGCCCCGGGGTGCACAAATCTAGAAATTTACAATTTATGCCCCCCCCCCCTTTCCCAAAGATCTTCATGCCAAATTTGAAAACAACTGAAAGGGTAGCTATTGTTTAACTGTTAAAACGATGTACGACGGACGCAAACCAATAGCCACCTAAGTGAGTAAGGTGATTAAAAAGTTGTTCTTAAAAATTACTATTAAATCATACAAACGACCTTTCAGATCTTTTAAATACGATTGACTAAGTCGTAGAAACGATTTTACCGAATTGTAGAAACGATATACCTTAAAGGAACTGGTTCACGTTTTTCTAAAGAAATGTTTTTCATTTTTGATGTTAAAAATAAAAAAAGTTATAGCTCATTTAATGTTGACAACTAAAATTTTGACCGTCTGAATGCAAGGATAAGAGCAATATTTTAGCTTTGATTCTGTGTTATATAAACAAAGACCGAGTCTTTTTATGTACACAAACAAACCAGTGAAACGTTAATTTTGTAATTTAAAGCATCTTCATTTTGCACAGTCACAAATTTTAACCTCTAAATGACACATTTTACCTAAAGTATACTTGATATGTGATATATATGGTATACTTGGATCAATATCCATTTATTTTGAAAACCCCGTAAACAATTACACACCTCAATCTTTCCTCCATAAAGAGCTTCTGTCATGATGAATAACCTTGTTTTTTTTTTTTTGTGAAACCCTCTAAACATATCGATCATTTAAAGTGAAAAACAAAATTTGGAGGAAAATCGTGAATCAGTCCCTTTAACCAATCTAATTAAAATTAGGATCTAACATCTAATTTTAATTAGATTGTACCTTAACCTACTGAATATCTTCTGAACTATTTAAGAAAGGGATTTCATATACTGTATATAGATTCTGTACGGCAAGATCCTGTGATACAATGTGTTTGGCCTTGACCTTGGCGTATGACCTACTTTTATTTGAAGAATCTAACCTATTCAATATCTTCTGAAATTAAGGTAGAACTTTAGTATTTTGTAAATAGGTTTCTTATGGCAAAACCTTTCATTTCACATCATGATCTATGTGACCTTGACCTTCTCCCAGAAAAGCAAGGTCATGTAAGTCATATTGGTTTTGAGACATCCCTACGTTGTGAATTCATCTTTATTTATGTCAGGACCCTTTGAAGTGTAACAGCTGAATAACAGCAGGGTCAAGGAAACTCAGGTGCGATGTAGCCCATGGGCCTCTTGTTTAAAATCTTCCTTCAAGAAATATAATTCCAATCTCTTGCTAATAGATGTGGTGAATCAGACAAATTAAATTACAAATTACAGATTGGTATGCCATGAATTATATAAATCTCACACAATCAAAAAACAAGAGGCCCATAGGCCTCATCAGTCACCTGATTATTAATTAAACGTATCACTAGCCCCAAGGGCAATAAAATTTAGAATAAAATTTTCCTGTTCAGCATATCTAGGCTAAATTTTTATATTCAGAAGCATTACAAAACGTGTTCTATAAACACAAATGCCCCCGATCAAATACTTTACATGATATGTTATATTAACATTCTAATTAAGGCTATTTTTAACCTGCCCTAGACTCAAAACCCTGGGGTTGCGAAATTTTACAATTTTGGTACATCCTTTTCTACGGCGGCGTAGAAAGGCCAAGTAAAAAAAATAAATTATTCGTTCGGACGAATTAGCTATTTGTTCGGACAAATAAGTTAATTTAAGTTTTGTGCTTCCCAACCACCACTTTATGATGTTTCACTACGGCATTGGCGTTGCCTTATAGCTAATTACAAATTCGTCCGAACAAATTGCTAACTCGTCCGAACAAATTACTTATTTGCCCGAACAAATTTACTTATTCGTTCGAACGAATTTCTACTTCGTCCGAACAAATTGCTAATTCGTCCGAACGAATTACTAATTTGTCCGGACAAATAGCTAATTCGTCCGAACGAATGGCTAATTTGTCCGAACAAATAGCTAATTCGTTCGAACAAATAACTTATTTGTCCGAACAAATTGCTAATTCGTCCGAACGAATAGCTAATTCGTCCGAACAAATTGCTAATTCGTCCGAACGAATTACTAATTCGTCCGAACGAATAATATATATTTTTTTTTACTTGGCCTCTCTACGCCGCCGTACTTTTCTGCTTTTTCTAAATACGCATTTAGTTCTTATATATATAGTATCAGCAAAATTATAGAAGATGTCTTTCAAATGATAAAGAGAGGCAGCACTCACTATAATAATTTTGGCCCCAAATTGAAACCAAAACCCCTACACCTGGGATCATGAAATTTACAATTTTGGTAAAGGAATACCTGCACATTAGTTTCATGCAAGTGATAAAGAAAGACACAATAAAGATCTCCCCCTCCTAAATTTGATTACAAATAGATCATCAACCAATCAATCAATAAATAACAAACAGACAATCAATCAATCAAGCTCTACATCACTATGCAGTTAGTATATCTTACAGATGTGCGGTTATAGAGAATATATTCAAAAAATATCTCAACTTTTGGCAGTTTTTGCCCCACCCCTAAGGTCTCTGGGGTGCAAGAGTCCTCAAATTTACAATTATGCCCCCTTGCCCTAAATTTCAAAAGAATTGAAATAGTAGTTAAGAAGTTAAAAATATTCAATTCTTAACACATTTAATGACAGACCATTTTGGCCCCACCCTGACACCAAAACTCCTACCCCTGGGATCATGAAATTTACATTAAAATGTAAAATTTTCTGTGTTTTGCACAGTCGAAATATCTACTAAGATTTCTTTTCCATAGCAAAGAATTTCTGGTGTTAAAACAGGCCACTGAAAACCATCTCCATAATTAAAATCGCAGTCCAATTCCTGTACAATTAAAAGAGTTCTGAATTAAATTGCATAAAAATCCAAAATGTGAGGAGAGGTGTTAACATACCTCTTATCACGGCGGCCATTTTTTTTTTAAAAAGATTGTTTTCATATTATGTTTTCCATCTAATGTTTGTTCTTAATCGAAACACACTAGCCTTTATAAATATTTCATGTCGATTTTCTGTTTATTGCAATGAGCCACTGCTAATCTGGACACATATTGTTTAGTTTGTTTATGTTGTAAAAGACACCCCAGATACAGCAATATGTGATACGCCCGTTTTATTAGTGAAAACAGTTTGAGTGGATGAAAGGTGAAGATAAAGAACAGTGATCAATCTCATAACTCCTACAAGCAATACAAAGTGGATAGTTGGGCAAACACGGACCCCTGGACACACCAGAGGTGGGATCAGGTGCCTAGGGGGAGTAAGCACGGCCCCTGTTGACCGGTCACACCCGCCGTGAGCCCTGTATCCTGATCAGGTAAACGGTAATCAAAACCAGTGTGCCAAGAACGGCTTAACAATCGGTATGAAACACATCAGACAGCATTTCACCCAATGATCGTTTGTATTTGCAAACTAGATCGTTTTAACGACCATAGAATTTGAGAAATGCTGTTAAATGAGACTGTTGGAACCCCTGCACCATCAACTTGTTTGTCAGTAGCCTGCCTCGATTTAAAAACTGACCATAAGCAGAACAAGCTCTAGCGTATCGAATCAGTTGAGAGATATATACACCATAATGGAATATTGCTACCTAAATATGGGACGTTGACGATGGAGAAGCTGAAATCATCCCGTTTGTCATAAAGTTGAGTTGTTAGTTTGGATATTGACAAATCCTCATAATGATGGAGTAATTTGTTTAAAATTTTAAAGTGCATATATTTGGAATTTTGTTGAACTTTATTATCAATGCAAATTAAACTTCCCATATTTTGTAGTCCGTCATGTACAGGTGGTTATAAAAAATAAAACATGAGTAAAGGATTGATTGAATATTGTTTAATGTCCCTCTCGAGAATATTTCACTCATATGGAGACGTCACCATTGCCAGTGAAGGGCTGCAAAACTTAGGCCTAGGCTCGGCGCTTACGGCCTTTGAACAGGGAGGGATCTTTATCATGCCACACCTGCTGGGACATGGTACCTCGGTTTTTGCCGTCTCATCTGAAGGACTGTCCCATTTAGTCACCTCTTACGACAAGCAAGGGGTACTGAAGACCTATTTTAACCCGGATCCCCACAGACTTTAATAGTAGTATAGATGTTAAATATTTATTTGATATACTTGTGACTATTTACGTTGTGTCTGATACAAAGAAAAAACAATAAGGCAATTTAACTTTCACAATTTCAAACAGTATGCTTATAGTACAGGTGGCATGTTTTACTTTTTATAACCACCTGTACATGCCATAATATAGACTATAAATCATAAAATGTTTTAGGCTTGCCCTAGTACTGTTCAATCCTACAGGTATGTTACTGGCAAATACCTGTATACGTACTAAAGAGGTTAAATCTGGATGAAGGTCAGTTTCACGTCACAAGTGTTTAAAAAAAAAAATTTTAATGCACGAAGTCTTGATTAGTGAGATTTTTTGCTTCTGTGCAACACCCTCTTTCCGCTCAATGACAATGTTTACCTGCCCTTTATAATCATTCAAAGTGATTTTATTGACAAATGCGTAATAAGAGGGCCAGTTCTACGTCACGAGTGTTTAAAATACCTGGCACAGAGCCCAGATAAGGGAGACTTGCCACTTGTGTGTACAGTGTAACACCCTCTTTCATAATGAAAAAAAGTTTGGAAAAACTAAGCTGTGACAGAGGGAGTTCCACTTGTAGACCTTTAAGATTTATCTGTAGGGAATTAACAAGCATAAAATAAATAACATCTTATCATCTTTGCATTAGCATTCATTGCAACATCTGTGTACGTGTATATTCAATATCAAAGCGGAGCTTGATATACACGTAGCACGGTTTCCTTTCGCAAACCAATTTTTGAGGCTCAAAAGATCTAAGATTATTTTGCATATTAACTGAAATTAAACAGAGGGTCTGCATCAATAGTTTTTAATAACTTTTGTTATTAATGTCAAACATTTAAAAACATATGCACTTACTCCCAGTACAGATGCACTCATGTCGAATTTTGTTTCAGAAACAATCCAAATTTCTGCAAAGTGGAAAAACATTACAAGCAACAACATTTATATTCATTTATATTTATTTTGAAAACATTGTCTTTGTTTCTCTATAAAAGCCTGATTTTTCTGACAACTGTGAAAAGAAACAAGGTATATATATATAAACTGGACAATAACAAAATAAACCTGGGAATCCCAATAAAACACTGTGGAATTACTGAGGTGAACACACACAGAATGTGCAATCTTACCACAGTAAAAGCACAATGATTGTAAAATCAAGCAAATTCATGTCACGTAACGAGAAGACCTTTTGATTCACTGTCTGGGAACCATTGTTAAATACATTCTCAATGACAACATTTTTAAAAAGAGCATCAGAATTAAGCCTATGATGCCATAATTTAGAAGAAAAAAAATCTGTTTCCCCCCAAAAATACAACTGAAGATGAAACAACTGATTACGTTGCCCAGTATTTTGGTGGTTGCAGGATACTTGGCACATATCATAACTTATTAGGTTGGTTACTGACTGTCTATAAAAAATTTGTGGGGTTGTTAAAATCCATAGAGGGCGAGGCGAAACTGAAATTTTTATATAGACCGTCAGTAAAAAACCTAAGTGTTATGTCTTATGTGTAAATAAATAAACGTAAATATGTACAAGAAAGAAATACAATTAAAAGGACGTTCTGGATGCCATGTTGCCATCTAAATTTTGCTACTTGATGTCTAAAGAATTTTAAACGTCAATAATACGTGACACGTTTTATCCAATGATAAAGCATCATTCTAGTCCAAGGAAAAACACAAATAAACTCAGTAGCCTATAAACAAGAAATGTATAATGAAATGCTATTCCATCAAATTTAACCTTGACACATAGCTCTCACCTTGACCTAGGTTAAAGTTTTGATTGTGACCTTTAGGATACCTATCTTGTTCAAAATTTATGATTAAAGATTCGGTAGATAATATTGTGTGTCAATCCTTTACTGTTTTTGGTTGAAAAACCCCCAAACCAAACCAAATGAAAACAAGCATTAATTTTGCCATACAGGTAATAAGATTTACACCAAGATTGGTAACATATTTTATGAAAAATGAATTTTTGTATAACCATGCATGTACAAGATATCTCTGAAGAACTGCAATTATAATCAGAAGATCCGTTTCTTTCATGGAGTTGCAAATGGATCCATTTTAAATGGAGAAACAAACATGATTTTTCTTCTTGACATTGTCACTTCTTTATACGAAATACCAGAAGTTTATAAAGCCAGTAGAAAGACTTAATCTGATGCTCTTCAGCTCCAACAAAAAACTACAAATCAGCAGAAAAGTTTGAAATAAAACTCAAACTGAGCAGACGCTCAAGTCAACACCAGTAATAATAGCTAATGATCCGTTTAATGATTAATTTCTCATTCCAGTATGTTGGTCACATAAAGATGTGTAAATTCTATTGGGGGGGAATGTTGAAAACATTAGGGTCTCCCTATAAAGCATGTAGTTACTATACATTTTGAGATCACTGAAAACTGAATTTGCACAATGACTAATGTTGACACAAACATGTTCAGTCCATTACAAATTGCAATTAGCTTAATGAAAAAAAATCAATGATATAGTTTCAAACAAAAGAAGATATTGAAATATCTTAGATCAATTAGTGACACCGATGCCAGTTATTTGCTTTCAGGGTTAATCCTGTCTACTGAATGCTCCTCTGATGAATAGCAACAAGCAAAACCAAGGTTAGCATTGTTTGGCGAACTTTTCTTTTCAAAATCAATGTAAAATCTTTTTTGAACAAACACTTTGACAAGGTTAAGCTAAACGCAATGTTGTAATGTCTTCGTTCTGTAGCATAACTAACAATAAGCACAACAGTGACGTAGTAACCAAGGTGACCAGCACCCGTTACCATGGTGAAGGTGAACCCCAGACTGTGTAAACTAATTAAAACTACCATTCAAATGCTTGCTTTTGTACCACAGTGAAGAAAACAAGAGGTCCACAGGCCTTATCAGTCACCTGAGTATTAGTCAAAAAGTATCACTAGCCCCAAGGGCTGCGAAATCTGTAACAATTCTCCTGCTCTGCATATCTAAGCTAAATTTTAATATTCAGCAACAGTATATGACAAGATGTGTTCTTAAAACACAAATGACCCTGAAAGTGCCCATACCGATGAAAGACTTTACATAGTACATGTATATTAATACTACCGGGTATATGACTATTTTGGACACTTCAAGTCCCTGGGGACGTGAAATTCACAATTTTGGTACATCCCTTTCTGTTTTTCCTAAATATGCATTTAGTTCTCAAATAGTTTTAGCAAAACGAAAGAAAACATCTTTTAAATGATAAAGACATTTGCTCACTATGACAATTTTGGCCCCTCCTTGGTACCAAAACCCCTACCGCTAAGATCATGAAATTCTCAATTTTGGCACAGCTAGGCCTTCCTGCTCTACATGACTATGCAGAAGTTTTTCTTACTGATGTGCAGTACATTGTAGAGATTTTGTTTTTGAAAATTATCAAATGCTCGACAGATTTTGTCCTGCCCTTAAGGCCCTGGGGGTGCACAAATCCTGAAATTTCAAATTAATGTCTTCCTTGTCCCAAAGATGTTTCATACCAAATTTGAAAAGAATTGGAATGGTAGTTATCAAGAAGTTAAAAATGTTCAATTGTTGAGCACGACCACGGACACAAACCAATAGCAATAGATCACCTGAGTCACTCAGGTGACCTAATAAAGAAGAGAGAGAGAGAGAGAGAGAGAGAGAGAGAGAGAGAGAATGAATGCAGCAAATTGGCTGGAAATAATCTATTCCTCAGACTCCATATTCAGAATAAACAGAATACATATCCACAAATAAAACCACAGAACTTATCAAAATCAGATAACATTTGTGTATGCAATAACAAAACAGTCCTGGGGTGCCTTTTCCAAACACCTGAACATTTCTGTTATCATCTTTATTTTTTATTTTTGCAGTTTGCTTCTGATGTTAACTTATGTTTGAGGTAATCCCATGATTTGTCTCTCACAATATGTTACAGAATACAAAAAAAAAAAAAAAAAAACCAAAAAAAAAAAAAACCCAATAGCACCTATTATTTCTTGTTTCCCCTAGGGTGTCTTTCTGAGAAGGCTGTAGTGTATAACATATAAGAATCACTCTACATGTATCACAGCTCTCCATACTTATCAACAAACACCTGAATCAAAATGTTTACACAAAAACTGTACAATATAATGTTAAATTAAATTTTCCTTAATCTCAGTTGCAGAGATCTATGAGAGCAAATAACTACTTTTGAATGCCTTGTCTTGTAAGAGCTAAAACTAAATGCATTTCAAAACTATATACCATCAACTTCAACTAAGAAATTTTGACATGATTTCCCCCCCCAAAAAACATTAGCATACAATATATGATTCAAATTTACAATACATGTACCATGATCCCCTTAAAAACTTCCAATTCAACTTATAATATTTTATAGCATTTATTAATTGCTTTGCATATCAATTATAGTGTGCCATTTATAGTCATGTATATCCAAATAAATTTTTCTTCAAAGCAAATCCCCCTTGTCCTTGAACCTTCTTCATTTATCAGTGCACCATGACATAGTTTTTCATAATTATCTTTTTTTTTCTAAAAGAAGTCAAGATCATCCAGATGCTTTAAATAAGTGTCTTGAAGATCAAGATCGTAAAACAAATTAAATTGTGCTCTTTTATCATGTTGAGATATATTAAATTGACTTGAGGCAAAACAATGTAATGAAACTAACAGATCAATTCCTAATTGTTAGTACATGTATTAGTACTCTTAATATTTATAGATTATATAATATCAACTTTTAATCACCTATGCATATAAATCTGATTGTCAACACAGTATTACATGCTAATTTAAATGTTTGGGACTAAGTGTGACCACAGCCCTTTTCAATGTTGAACAATGAATACTTACCATAAATAAAATCATGTTCTAAAAGATTCCAATATGTACCTATGTAATATCAAAATTTATCACTGCATTTCAGCTTTTTGAAATACAGCTTTCAGAGAAAAAAATGCAAATTATTTTTTAAATAAATATTTATAAATTTCCAAATGAAATAATCAAAATAAATAAAAATTTTAAAAACATGTGTGAAAAAACCTTGGGGATCAGGGAAATTGATTTCAGTTGGTCAAGCTAGGGAAAACTTCTTTAATTTATTTACTTACTAATATGATCTGTGAGAATGTTGGTTAGATACAGGTGGGAATGTTTATACCTAATATCAGATTTTAAATCTTAACACACAATAAACTGTTTATTGTCCTAGAGAGACTTGCTATAATTTACAGATTTTGAACATAATTTTGTCTGACAAGTAGAATATATCCATATAATGCCTTTGTAATCTGTCAAAAGATATGATGAACAAAGTCCATTATACCTAAGTCAGTGTTCATGCACTCTAATATTGCACAGCAAGAGGGACAAATTCTGAAAAGATGTTTGCTTTTGTGATTTCATAAATAAACCAATGAAGAAACAATATGCAAATTATACTTATTAATTTAAGGGCACCTGCTACAAACAAAAGGTTGATATATAAATTGTTTGGCTTGTTCTGGTTTTCATTAGTACAAGCATTAAGTTCCTAAAACATTAGGAACTTGTATATTTTTTATCAAAAATTGTGATATATTGCTTTTTCTTATATAACTCTATATAAAGTATTCTCTATGTATTAGACATAATTGAGAAATTGTGGTAAAAAACAAATTCCATGCAATGAAATTTATTCAGTTTACTTTTACAATCATGGAGATAAATTTAGTATCCATTTTCATCATTTCTGAACTAGGTTTGTTGGTAGCGAGTGGCCGTTATGGGTTTCTCTATACTTGGTAAATGTTCATTACAAAACATTGAAGGCTGTTATCACAATTTATTCTAATCAAATGAATTCATTTTTCAATAACTTCACAAAGTTTAATACTGTCGTCTACTTGCAAAATTTTTCTTAAAAACAATTTTCCCATCCTTTAACCACATTCAATGAACTGGTTCTCTACTCTATAAAGGGTGAAGGGAACAAGTCAATCAATCACAATGCACCAAGAGCAATTATGTCGGCGTTGTAATATATATCTCATAATACAACATTCATAATACTATCATATAGGTACACATTAAAATACCATACAACCAACAGTAAAAACAACGGCAAGTAACATTTTCCAGTATCCCATATCACCTTGACCCTTGACCCGTATCATGACAAAATCCATTCAAAAAACAATCCCTGCCATATAAATGTACTGAGTAAAAAATTCCTTGTCAATGTAACATTTTCTTTGACAGCATCATCCCAACAATGCACTTCCAGTTCTGTTTCTTTCAAGGTCAAGGTCAAACAATAAACCTTATCTTCAAGGTCAAGTAATTCTGCATCTTTATCAAAATGTCAACAAATTGTTCCAATACCACTTTTGCTCTTTATTTCTATATTACTAGTAAAGTCCATATATTCCATGTAATCTTTCTTATTCCCCGGGAGATAGGATGAGCTGTGTTGTTTTTGGTGCACACTATCCACACGTCGCAGCGAGTAGGGATCCACACGTCACTGGGGGTAGGGATCCACACGTCACTGGGGGTAGGGATCCACACGTCAAGGAGAGTAGGAATAGAATGCTGAACCCTCTCCCACAGACACTGCAGTGAATCTCTCCTCGTGTATAGGTACAAAGTGCTGGAAAAGGAAAGCAGAATTATATCAACACTGAAAATCATAATACAAAGTGTTGGAAAAGGAAAGTAGAATTATATCAACACTGAAAATCATAATACAAAGTGTTGGAAAAGGAAAGTAGAATTATATCAACACTGAAAATCATAATACAAAGTGCTGGAAAAGGAAAGTAGAATTATATCATCACAGTGTTCGAAATTGTTTTAAAACGTGGTATAGACCACGGGTCTATTCCAAAACAAGATGACATAGTTATTTACTTCTAATGTACTTAGAAAGCATATTTTCTTTCCATTTCCATAACAATATCCTCCATTTTTCATAATGTTTATCAGATATCCACTTTTGGGAGAACTATATTGCTTTAAACCTAAAAAAATCGGCATAGACAATTTGGTCTATCACAATTACAATTTGCATAGACCGGAGTCATTTGACATAGACTTGGTCTATGGTTAATTTCGAACACTGTCATCACTGAAAATTATAATACAAACTATTAAGGCCACACCACGATGGATATAACATAAATCTACGCTTTAAATGAAAATCATTTAAGCAATCTAATTAAAATCAGATCCTAAGATATGCTCACAATTGCTACAATAGGATCTGACATAACCCCATAGGGGGTCACATCTGCATGACCTTTCGCTTAAAATATTCATGAGAACTATCAGCCAGTCAGTTTGCGCCATACAGACAATGATGGCTATTTAGGTGGTTCCTGGCAATTGGTAAATAAGTTGCAGTAATCTCTCTCCCACAAAGTTTTTTCCACACTATAAAATTGTATATAGCCTCGCATAAGGAATTTTAAACTTTCGCAATAATGCCTATCTATTCTGTTCATACAAACAACAAAACGCACGATATGAAATACACCCAAATTTAATTAATTGTGAATTGCATTTTATGTATGAATAGGGATGGGTATGATTTGAATACTTTTTAAGATATGGGTTACTTAATTAACGTGAGGAATATAACGCCAGTCGACGTAAACGGTGCTTTGTGATGTCACATCTAGCTGCAATGTGTTTTCTTTCAACCAAACAATTGCAGCCATTTTCCTTGAATTGTGAACATTGTGAATGTGCATGAAAAACAAATACCTCCGATACAACGTCATTGTAAAATGAATTCAATGCCTGTTGTTGGATTGTAGTCTGATGTTTATGATATCTGATCACTCAGGGCTCAACATTAACTTTTTTTCCTACTTGTCCATTCGGACAAGGCACAAAGATATTTACTTGTCCGAACTTCAACTTCACTTGTCCGAAAAAGTTTCTAAAAAGGATCTAATATTGTCAACTTTAAAACTGTATTTAATTTACTTAATATATAGTCTATTTTTATACCTGATTGATTGATTTTTTTTATATCTTATTCTCTTGATAAAAACAACAAACGCATAAAACAAAATTTTATCTAGACTTCCTGTCTTGAATCAATGACTTAGGAAGATCCATGGATGATTGAAAGTAGTACGCAATAAGTGAACACCAATCCTGATTGAGTTTGACTCAGCTAGTTTACATAGCGATTGATATCGGGATCGAAGTTCATTTTCCATGCATTACACATGTACTTCCGACTCTCAACTACCGATAAACTTTTCACAAAATTGTTTGGGGTCTTCTTTACATAAAAAAAGCACTTGTCCAATCGGACAAGTGCCCATCAATATTCACTTGTCCGAAATGTTTTTCCACTGGTACCGGACAAACGTTAATGTTGACCCCTGTCACTGTTGTGAAAATTAACAAGAACATAAAATGTACATGTACCTTCACTTGAATAGGCTTATAGTGGTTGCTGAACTTATTTGCAACTCATTTCACACTCGGATTTTCTCTACAAGACACAGATGCTACACTATGATGTTCAGAAACAAGTTAAAAAAATTGTTAGGTCAAGGTCACATGGAAGGTCAAGGTGAAAACTTGGAAAATAGTTGTTATGCTCAAAGAGTCATACAGCTGTGCATTTTCTTTTATTAGAAATGAGCTCCTCATACTAACATAATACAACATGGTCTTTTACATAGCAGCTAGGTTATAAAAACCTACAACAAATGTCTGAAAGTCGAATTCAACATTGAAGAAATTTTTGTTTAAATGTTCATTCCAGTTGAAATTAAAGATTGATTTGAAGAAAGCATTACTATTGCTAAATATCAGTATCAATAAATCTATACTTCAGATTACACCGACCGAATTTCTTATCACAAAATACATAAGTACATGTACACATTTTGTGTGCAAAGATGAAGATCCAGCAACAGCTTTCTACACTGACACGATTAACACATTGATATATTGACATATGTTATCAAGTGCTAAAAAGATTTCATCAGATATAAAAAACACAGCTTATCTGCCTCCATTACACAGCATTTGGTTTTCATTGCCTGTTTGAGGATCAGAGTAATTTCTTCACCTGACCTCATCTTTCTGACACAATTGGGTCATAGACCGTCAGTATCTTCATCAACTTGTGATTACAATATTTGTCATGTTTATTGAAAGAAAAAAAATCCAATTTTCAGCTGCATTTCCTCTCACATTTCAAATCCCATTCTTTTCTTTGTACATCTGATATGTTTTTTTTATACTGTGCCTTCTCGATTAGTTTTTACCATGTTTGTAACCAATTTATCAAATTCTCCATTACAAAAAGTACTACCACCTTTATGTACTCTCTTGACTGATTAATTCATACACATCACCAAAGACACCATGCAGTTATCCCATATCTTTGATAAAATCTTCTGAGGTTTACGACCATTTTTATTGCCCTTGTTGCACAACACTGACAATGATGATGCCACCATTTCCTTGATATGGGACTTAATACAACGCCTTTAGCTCACCTGAATGAAATGTCTGTTGTGGTATTGTGATAGTCCATTCAACTGATGAATTATTTTTTAGCTCACTGGGATGAAATATCTCTGGGGACTTTGTGATACCCTAACAGCAAAAGGCCATTGGATAGTAGATTTTTATGGTCTTTTTCCAAGAAACTATCAACCCTGCAGATTTACTTGGATGGATGTTATGCACACACAGCATTCATAATTCAGAAGCAGTACCTGAGCTGTATTCTTCATCTTAATTGAACCGACTATATCATAAGTTCTTTGCAGCAGATTATATCTTTTTATCTGACCTATTCATTATGGATGAGTGACCCAGTTTTAGTTTTTGCAGTAGGTCTATAGCTTGTCCTCTGTGGTTCAGACTTCATAAAATGTCTGATTCCAAATGAAAGCAAATCTTAACATTCAAGCATCATTAGGTAAGTGTTGAATGGATGAATGGAGGCCAATCTAGAGGTACATACTGGGATGGTCCTCACATCTTCACATTTGAACCTGTTAAGTGAGCTCTGATGTCCTCTAACAAATGTCTACTAGTGCATCATTCATAGAAATATAGCCAATTTTCTCAATTTTACATTGAGAGATATAAAAACAGCAAGGGAGAGAGAGAGAGAGAGAGAGAGAGAGAGAGAGAGAATAGGCAGAAACATTTATTGGGTCATCTAACTCTTGCAGAGACAGAAGATATTTCCATCTAAAACTGTGGTCTACTAATATTTCCATCCAGCTTACCCTGAGGACTAAGGTTTTAGCACCCCCCCCCCCCCCCCCCCCCCCCCCAAAAAAAACCCCAAGTTGAACGGACAATCAAATATCCTATCATTCTCAGTGTCATTAAAGACTTCACAAATAACTGTCAAATTAGCTGCTAAATTGATGAGATTCTTAGCTTTGGCTGTTATTGGTCTGGGGAGAATAAATCAATTTCATGGGGGACATGGGGGATGATAAATCAAGGTTTTCCCCAGACCCATGAAATAAAATCTAAAGATAGATCATAGTCCACAAAATTTGAGGTCTAATTATAAAAGCTTTATACATCACATACCTGAAGAATTAGGTTAATATAAGTCTCAAGTGGATTATTTTCTCATGTGTTGCTTACACAAGCCATATTCAGTCAATATATAGTTCAATCTCACTACCATATCCTTCCTTATAAACACCCTTATAAGTGTCCCTCCTAAATATTTTTAATTTCCCGTACTATTACTTTACCATATATTTATCTTTTTTGGGGGGTTGGGTTTCTATCTATCAGACACTACTTGGATTTCATCTAAATCACCAGAGCAACTACACTTTGCCTGAGCATTACTCACCAAGTTCACTTCAAAGTAACCCCCCTCTATTTATTTATTCTTTTAAAAAAAGCATCAATTTTTCTTAGCTTTCAAGGCACAACTCCAACAATTGCATGATAAGTCTTTCAACACACATATGGCAAATATAACAATTTAAACTAGAGGATAAATTGGAAAGAGAATGACCGTAGGAATTCTGTTAGGAAATGTCCTTTTAACTGACAACAGCTTGTTTACAACGACAAATATCTTCTGTTTCCACAAGTGTTTTGATTCCCCAAATATGGTGTCAATTTTCTATCTAACTAATTTCAATCAGTTGATATCAAAGCACAAAAAAAAAACCCTACTAGAAACCATGGTAAGGCCAAGTAAAATTAATTAGTAGATTATCATTCAAACTTCACCAAAAACTGGGGCGGGTGGGAGGATTTTATTTTTTATTTTTCGCCATGGTATTCTTGATCTCGAAAATGCCTTCTCTCATTGAGAAAAGGCTTTATAAATCATAATTACATGTGTATTTGGGTTTCTAAAAGGCAAAGTGAAACAAAGTACGTTTACGATACCGGACCGGACATAAAAATATCCGGAAATCGTAATTTTGAATAATAAAAAAAATTGGGGCGAGGCGATTTTCGAGGGGCGGGCGGGAATGATAATCTACTAATTAATTTTACTTGGCCTAACAATTAAATCAGTAAGGGTTGTAAACAATTAAGGTACATGCTTTAATGTTCACCAGGTTAATCGAGCATCCCCTTTCCTGAATTTTCTGAAGTGCTCTGAATGATTATTGGGAGGAATGTGGTAAGCTCAGGTATTGACTGGTCAACACTCTTTATAGCGAGCGAGCGAAGCTCGTGTCGCTTTGAGGTGCGACGAGCTCGCTCCAGTGATTACACATGCAAGTCACATGATTTGCTCATCAGCTGAAAAATGATGGGGACTACCCATAATGCTTCCGGAAAAATGTCGCCGTCACTGTTGTATACTTCATCGACAATCCAGTAAATAAAATAAATGAATTGTTTGGAAAGTACCACAATCGTTTTTAAATTCCATACAAGCTTTCTCATACCCTCGTACATTTTGTTAATTGCTTGGTTTGAAAGGAAAAAACAACAAGAGATGTTTGTAAAACACATATGCCCCCCATGGTGCAAAATTGAAAAGGGTTATACACACACATCATTTAATTGAGAGTAGTATCATCAATTCAAAATATTGAGCAGACAATATCTTCCTATGTCAAGAGTGGATTGACCATGTGACCTAAAAATCAATAGGGGTCATCAACTCCTGAAGATGTACCAGTGTACCAAGTTTGATGTCTGTCAAGCAAAGGGTTCTCAAGATATTGAGTGGACAGTATATTCCTATGTCCAGTTCGACCCTTGACCTTTGACTATGTGACCTCAAAATCAATAGATGTCATCTTCTCCTGATGATGTACCAATGTATTAAGTTTGATGTCTGTCATGCAAAGGGTTCTCAAGATATTGAGCGGACAGTATATTCCTATGTCCAGTTCGACCCTTGACCTTTGACTATGTGACCTCAAAATCAATAGATGTCATCTTCTCCTGAAGATGTACCAATGTACTAAGTTTGATGTCTGTCATGCAAAGGGTTCTCAAGATATTGAGCGGACATTATATTCCTATGTCCAGTTTGACCCTTGGCCATGTGACCTAAAAATCAATAGGGGTCATCTTCTCCTGAAGATGTACCAGTGTACCAAGTTTGATGTCTTTCAAGCAAAGGGTTCTCAAGATATTGAGCGGACATTATATTCCTATGTCCAGAGTAGATTGACCCTTAACCTTTTGACCTAAAAAAGAATAGGGGTCCTCTTCTACTCATAACCAATCAATATAGGAAATATCATTATCAAGTGAATGGTTCTCAAGATATTGAACGGACAACATGTGGTCTACCGATCGACATGTGCAAACCAACATGCCCCTCTTCTTTGAAGGGGGGCATAAAAAACATCGCAGCTAATATGACGTCACAATGCACTGTTTACAATGACCGTATTATATTTCCCAGGTTAAATGAATAGGCTGATTTAAATTGGTCTTTGTTCGTCTCAACGGTCACACCATAAAACATATTAAAAGATAGTCATTACCTGTCCTAATGGTTAAGTAGCAGTTTCTATGAAAGCAAGTAAAGTGTCCAATTTGTCAAGATTAAAGCAGATCGAAATAAAAGGCAGAAATTCAATTGTCCTTTAAAAATCTGGGATGAAAAAAAAGGCTCATTCCTTGCCCTTCATGGTTGAAACTCCTTACATGGGTTATGAATTTTTTCTGCAATGTAGCTACATTCATCACCCGATGATATTTTCGATTGCACAATCAAAATGTAGGCCTCAACCTTTGACCTTGTACGAATGTGCCCCAAAATTTACAGGTGCCCTTCTCCAATACACTTCATGAAATATGTTTTTAGTGATTTTATCAACTTCTGAGGGAATCGAATTTGATGGATTTGCCAAAAAATACAATCTATGTTCTTTCTTTATCAGCACGAATTGTAATTGATTTAGTGATATGACACTATAACAAAATCAACTAAAAAACTGTAGGTTAGGAGTGATGACAGGTAGGCCGTGTGATTAAAAGAGAGTTCCTCTTCACATCATCACCACTGCAAGACCGACTTTATCCACACAAGATTTTTCTTTCTCATATAATCACCAGTGTGAAATTGATATTACCCATGTGAGACGGCCATGTGAGATTGTTCTTTCTCACATTATCACTGGTGCGAGATTGACTTTACCCATATGAGACAACCATGTGAGATTTTTTTCTCTCACATTATCACCAGTGTGAGATCAACTTTACCCATGTGAGATTTTTCTTTCTCACATCATCACCGGTGCGAGATAGACTTTACTCACATGAAACAGCCATGTGAGACTTTTCTTTCTCACATCATCACTGGTGTGAGATCGACTTTACTCACACGAAACAGCCATGTGAGATTTTTTCTGTCTATATTGCCATGATGCCATTGATTAAGAAGTCATGTATTTTCTATGATTAATTACACGTGTTGGAAAATATATCGTTTTCTTCAAATTTCAGTTTTGATATAAATTTCTGGGGGATAGCCTTGGGTTTTGTCAATTTACACATTTACTGTAAACCATTTTTGGGTATGCTCTTTCCAACTGTCTAATTAGTTTTGCATTGAAATTTAAATTGGGAATTTTATAATTCACAGTTTTCATAAACCTCCTAAATTAATGCACTAAACTGTGGATAAAATGCAAGACAAATAATCCTTCATTATTTACTAATGTGGGATGGGGAAATTGCACCTCAGGGACAAGATTCGCTGTCTAGGACTCAGCAAATCCTTGTCCTAGACTACAAAACTTGTCCCCTTAGTATAATATCCAATCCCACACTCATACTAATGAAGGATTCTATCAATCTTTAATGCAGAGCCCTTTAGAGAACATTCACAGTATCACAGTAAAACAAACTATATCTTACCATTTCATCTCCATGGGAAAGAACAGTTGCCACAGGGTTGACATACCCTCTTTCAAACCAAAAACTCAGTGGCTGAGTGGCCTGCAGACGACAACAGTATCGAGCGCACTCATCATCCAGTACAGCTTCTCGGTACCTTTGCTCATTTGCTATTGACAACACTTCTTTATACAACGGGATTTCCTGAGTTGGTTGAGTACACATGCTGCTTGGATGAGGGGATGGGGCAGTCTGGGAAATGACTGGAGTACTCATAGTGTTGGCTCTTAGAGAAAGCGACCCAATGTCTAATGACTGAGATAGTCCCACAGAAGAAGTAGACATTCTGAATGCACTTTTAGTAGTACCAGTGTTTGGATTCACAAGGAAATGTTGAGCAGAGTTGTTTAAATTTGTTGACTCAGCCACAGACTTTACGCTCAAGTCCATGGGTTCTTCAGCAGTTTTTGCATAGTCTGGTTCCTGCTCGAGCCTCCTCTTTGCAGCAGGAGTTGAAGGAACATCAGAGGTTGAGTGGCGCTCAGCTTCACTCTTCAGAGCCAATGCTGTCCATATTGGGAGTGGAGAGGGTGACTGAGCACCTTTCCTGTGAGAGGGCAGTGCTGGTTTCAACGGTATGGGTGACTGAATGAAAGGCGCATTGTCCTGCACTTCACAAACACGCCTTTGTATACTAGGTGTAAATAGAGGACTCCTAGCAGTTTGTGAAATATGAGGGGTCTTTGGTGTGTTTAGAAGTGACGTTGAATCTAAAAGTAAGAACGGCTTCGTCACTGATACACAATCTAGTGCCGCACATTTAGGATTTACCGGGGAATTTAAAAATGGCAAGTCATTATTATTATTTCTTTCCTCCTCATCTATGCTTTCTAAATTCTGTGATCTTTTATCACTGTGTAAAGTTAACATGTGTTCTGATGAGGAAATCAAGTTACTGATTTGTGCATCCATTGCACTGTCTCTGTCCTTGCCCCATTGGTTGTCTGTATGACCTTCGACCCCATGACACTCGGCCTCTGTTTGAAGCTGCCCCTGGAGTTCCCTCTGCAGTTTGAGTAACTCTTCCTGCTGTTTGCGGATCAGCTCTAGCTGGTACATAATGTTGGTGTTTTGTCTCGCCTTGGACTGATTTTTCAAACTCTGAGCCTGCTGACACAAGTTCTGCATGTGCAAGTTCGACTCCGATATGCTCTCATTCAGCTCGGCGATACTCTGTCTTTTTTTGCTCTTCTGGACTCGCCCCACAAAGTTACCCACCGAGTCGCGAGTGCGCTCACAGCTGGTGCTCTGTTCTCCAGCAGATGAGGAGGGTGCTTGGCTGTTCTCATCCTGATCCGTCTCGGTAAACATTGCCATTGTTGACTGTTTCTCGGTGCTCTCCACCAATATCTCCTACAATCAAATATAAACAAAAAAAGTACATAAAAAGTGTTGAAGGACAGATATTAATTGTATCATTATAACCTTTTGACCTCTTCCATTGATCATTATCTACACGTACTAAACAAGTTTATCATAATTAGATATTGTTTTCTTCTGGTTTTTCTGAAGCAAGTGGCCGTGGGTAATATTTGTACTAAGCAAAATATCTAAGAGGAGGTACATTACTTGCCACCTGGATGACCTACTTGTCAGCTATTAGGGACCCAGGTCAAATTTACTTGCCATAGGCGACCATGCAAGAACACTCTAGAACTTGATATAAATTTATACTTGACTACAGATAGCATCATTTACATACAACTTCACAGCCAGTGATGTGATGCAGAAAAATCCTGATAGTGATAAAAAAAACCTATATCAGGTAAGAATTACGAAGCCCCGTCCAGATACCAGTTTTCTTTTCACATCCAGCATTTTCAAACTGGGTAACACAACACACCCAAGACCATCAATAAAAATACAGAGCAATATTTATGATTATGATTGATATATTTGATGCATTTTGTGTATATAAAGAAACATTTGAGCAAATCAAAAAACAACACATGATAATTTAATTAATATTCAAACAATAACAATTTCATAGAAGAATTAATACAAGGTCCCATGGGCCACATCGCTCACCTGAGCAGCAGTTCCTAGCTTGAGCAAAACTATCATTATACAAGCAGCTTGGTACAGAATTTTTTTTTCAAAGGTAATGTCGACTAAGCATTAATTAATTATCAAACTTAATTATCATACTTGACTACAAATTCATTATCATATGCCCTTGTAGACGGATATGACCTTTCATATTAACAAATTTCATCTAAGGGTGCTTTGTGTCAAGTTTAGTTCCCTATACATTCGCATGTAAAACTTTGATGATTTTTACAAACTTGAATCTCCACTTTATCAGGAAGCTTTCATAAAAATTTCAGCTTTTCTGGCCCAGTGGTTCTTGAGAAGATTTTTAAATGAACCCACCCTAATTTTGCATTTTTGTGATTATCTCCCCTTTGAAGGGGGCATGGTCCTTCATTTGGACAAACTTGAATCCCCTTCACCTGAGACTGACTGTATTAAGTTTGAATGAAATTGTCCCAATGGTTCTGGAGAAGATTTTCCTATATATCTGCATGTAAAACTTTGAGCCCTAATGTATCCCCACCTACCCCCGGGGGCCATGATCTGAACAAATCTGAGTCTACTCTACATCAGGAAGCTTTCACTTAAATCTTCACTCTTCTGGCCCAGTGGTTCTCGAGAAGATTTTTAAAGATTTTGCCTATACATATATATTTGCATGCAAAACTTTGATCCCCTATTGCAGCCTCACTCCACCCCCAGTGGTCATAAGAAACTTGATTCTCCACTATGTCAGGAAGCTTTCATGTAAATTTCAGCTTTTTTGACCCAGTGATTCTCGAGAAGATTTTTAAATGACCCCACCCTATTTTTGGGATTATCTCCCCTTTGAAAGGACATGACCCTTCATTTGAAAAAACATGAATCCCCTTTACCCAAGGATGCTTTGTACCAAGTTTGGTTGAAATTGGCCCATTGGTTTCGGAGAGGAAGATGAAAATGTGAAAAGTTTACGCTGACAACGGCAGACAACAGACAAATTTTTATCAGAAAAGCGAAAGCTCAAGTGAGCTAAAGATTACTGGACAATAAAATCATGTAAATAACAACAATACCGCAAAAGGTACATCATACACCATTCAGACAGTAACGACAAAAATTCAGTGCAATATCAGGAAACTATTTGACCTACTTTTAGCCCTAAAGTAGGTCACAGTGAATGAAATTAGCTGAAATGCAAACTGAATCTGTATTTCTCTGAGAGGAAGGTTGTGACTATACACTTCAGGGCAATACCTGTATGCATAACGAAAACAAATCTGGAAAATTGTCTGACCGACTTTAAGCCCCAAACCACTCCAGCTGAACTGCAAAGTGAACTTGCATTCCTCCGAAAGGAAACTTGTGACTACGTTTCAGGTCAATATCTGTATCCGTAACCAAAAAAAGTCCAGAAAACTATTTGACCTACTTTTAGTTCTAAAGTAGGTCATGTACCAATCAAACTGAAATGCAAACTCACTTTTATGCTTCTTGAAGAAATTGCAACCATATTTCAACACTGTACATGCATCCATTACAGAAAAAACTCTGGAAAACATGACCTCGAATGGACGGAGGGACAAACAGTACCATAACATAATACCGGATGTCTGATGACAGGTGTATAAAAATATGCACAAAAAATTTAAAAAAAGCTGCCAAAACATATTGATTGGATTTTTGAAATTCTTACTTCATAGCTCATTAAACGTTGATTTGGACGGATTCTGTTTGATTACTTTCTGTTTTCAGAAACAATGTCATAGATAAATTGTCAGAAGTCAACCCCGATTGTTTCTTACCCTCATTGCCTCACATGTAAGCTACGTCCCTATAACAGCTATGTTTAATCATTCTGTTATATTGCTAACACAGTGCTTTATTCTCAACAGATTTAAACGCTTTGACCCAGTTAAATTTCCATTTCCAAGTTTGTTGTATAACAGCCATGACAGGTTTGGTGGCAATATGTGCTTCCCAGTTAACAAAAAACTAAAACTAAGTTAAAGATACCCTTTACATCTTTACAAAAACCTCGATCTGTAAGAAAATTAATAAACAATAATTCATAAAAAGAAATATCAAAACTGTAGAGGGGAATGAACACAATTTCTTTCTTTTTTAAAATTTTTGCTTATGTACATGTAATAGAACAGAATAAAGATTCAAGCATTCGTTGTTTATTTTTAAAATGCAAATGTATAAGCACTTTTCCCATGTCAATCTCTGTGCTGTTTGTGCATTTTCAAGTACTTTTCTCATGTGTGGATCCAAGTTAGAATAGGTTCTCAGTATCCTTGCTTGTCGTAAGAAGTGACTAAATGGGGCACGGTCCTACCGATGAGACCGCAAAAACCGAGAACAGGTGTCACATGATAAAGATCCCTCCCTGCTCAAAGGCGGTATACGCTGAAGATTGGCCTAAATTTTGCAGCCCTTCACCGACAATGGTGACGTTTCTATATGAGATTCTTGAGAGGGACGTTAAACAATATACAATCAGTCATGTACTTTTCAAAGTCTGCAGATGGGGCAAAATTCAAACCCTTTACATAGGCTGTGCAAACCCCTGTACCATGATGTGATGGTGGATCCGATTATTATGATGTGACGGTGGATCTGATTATTATGATGTGACAGTGGATCTGATTATCATGATGTGATGGTGGATCCCATTACTATGATGTGACGGTGGATCCGATTATTATGATGTAACGGTGGATCTGATTATTATGATGTAACGGTGGATCTGATTATTATGATGTGATGGTGGATCCGATTATTATGATGTGATGGTGGATCCCATTACTATGATGTGACGTTGGATCTGATTATTATGATGTGATGGTGGATCCGATTACTATGATGTAACGGTGGATCTGATTATTATGATGTGATGGTGGATTCAATTATTATGATGTGATGGTGGATCCCATTACTATGATGTGACGGTGGATCCCATTACTATGATGTAACGGTGGATCTGATTATTATGATGTGATGGTGGATCCGATTATTATGATGTGATGGTGGATCCCATTACTATGATGTGATGGTGGATCTGATTACTATGATGTAACGGTGGATCTGATTATGATGTGATGGTGGATCCGATTATTATGATGTGATGGTGGATCCCATTACTATGATGTGACGTTGGATCTGATTATTATGATGTGATGGTGGATCCCATTACTATGATGTAACGGTGGATCTGATTACTTGATGTAAGGCCAATTCAACTTAATTGATTGATTATCATCCCTGCCCGCCCCTCAAAAATTGGCCCGCCCAGAATTTTCTTATTTTGCGAAACTTGCGATTTCTGGAAAATTTTCATGTCCGACTCCGGTATTTACACTTCTTGTTTACATTTACGGTATAGCATCATGAATTTCTCACGTTCTTACGGGCATAAATGAAAGGGTCAGGGATTAATGTTCTTCATATCTTGAAGTTTGGTATCTTTCTGTGTTTGAAATTAAAGCTTAACCTGGAATTCGTTTGTGAAATAAGCATAGATTGATATCCATCTGGCATTAAATGTCAGATGCACTTCTGTTGGTGACTAAAACATGTTTGTCATTAATATTTTTCTCAGAAAATAAAAATTAAAAATAAAATCCTCCCACCCGCCCCATACTTTTTGGTGACCCTGGATGATAATCTACTAATTAAGTTGAATTGGCCTAACAGTGGATCCTATTATTATGATGTGACGGTGGATCTGATTACACTGATGTGACAGTGGATCCTATTATTATGATATGACGGTGGATTCGATTATTATGATATGACGGTGGATCCAATTATTATGATGTAACAGTGGATCTGATTACTATGATGTAACGGTGGATCTGATTACTGTGATGTGGTTCCAGTTATCTACAACATGGTAGTGGATTTAATTACAATAATGTGGCAGCAGATTTGGTTACTATATAGCGTAGCAATGGATATATGATTACCATGAGATGGTGCCGAGTTCCATTACTATGACACTGGTGTCGGAATATACTACTATGGCATGGTGCCAGATTTAATTACTATCATGTTGGTGTTAAATCTAAAGCAAACTAGCATGGCGCTGTGCCATGCTCTTTTTGGCTGGCGCCATGATATTTTAATTGCACCATGCCCTTTTCTCTCTATAAATTTTTAAAAAATATTTGTTAATATAAACAATTGTTTTTTATTTCACAAGGTTGATTGAAAAGTTTAAAATCAAGCCAACAGGTATTAACTTTTAAAGAGGCTAAATGATTATTCTATAACTATCATAGTATGATACAATGAAAGTGCCCCAAAATTGTCTTGCCGTGACGAAAAGTGCCCTTTTAAACATATATGTGTGGCCTCTCTAGATCCTAGATTTAACACTACACGTGGTGCCAAATTTGATTAGAATTATGTGGTGCCAGATTTCATTAGTAATCATGTGGTACCCGATTTCATTAGTATCATGTGGTACCCGATTTCATTACTATCATGTGGTGCCATATTTCATTACTATCATGTGGTGCCTATCATGTGGTGCTAGATTTCATTACTATAATGTGGTGCTAGATTTCATTACTATAATGTGGTGCTAGATTTCATTACTATCATGTGGTGCCATATTTCATTACTATCAAGTGGTGCCATATTTCATTACTATCATGTGGTGCCTATCATGTGGTGCCATATTTCATTACTATCATGTGGTGCCTATCATGTGGTGCCATATTTCATTACTATCATGTGGTGCCTATCATGTGGTGCCAGGTTTCATTACTATAATGTGGTGCTAGATTTCATTACTATCATGTTGTACATGCTGGATTATATTACTATGATGGGGTACCGTATTCAATTTCTATGACATGTGACTAGATATGAAATCAGATGTCCAATATTAAAAATTTGGCACTTGATAAGGGGCTTAACTCACAATGTCAAAGGATGCAGATTTAACCAAATAAAACTTGACAATCATATATCTGAAGTGGGATAAATGTGTTTACAAAAAAGCTATCTTTTTCTATATAAACATATGTGTTGTTTTTGGAGCACAAATTGTCTTTATTGAAGCAACTTAAACATTGAATTGATAAAAAAAACCCATCAAAAATGCAATATGATGTAAAAATTATCATATTACAGATAAGAAAATTTCAACACTTTGATCAGTTGATCTAATAATTAATATTATCAATGAAGGTGACAACCCCCCTCCCTCGTTTTTATCTGCCGGGGTGTCAGTAAATAACAGAATTTAACTATCTACCTCCAATCTCACTTGAGCGGAGGAAATAGAGTCGTTTTCACCAGATAAAAAGCGGGCAAAATGATATTGAGTCATACTGTCAATAATTACTGCAAACATAAAAAATCATCACAATGGTCTCCATATGTAATAGTGCAAATAATGATCTATTGAATTTCCAGTCTGAAAGATCATTAGCAAATGCCACTTGCCAAATCAATTCTGTAACAAACTTGAGAAATACTAGCCGTCTTCATTTTCAATTTGACACATGATGACTTGCATCTTGGTCTTTTTCTTGCAGGAAAACAAATTCTGGTTTAAAAGGATGAAATTTATATATTTCAAATCTTGTAAAAATATATAAAAGTACTTATCTGTTGAATTATCAACAATTCTTAATTTTATTTATTCTATCAAATACATACTGTACATGACAGCTGTGAATGATAGAAAGCAATTAAGATTTTTTTCTTATAGAAGTTTTACTGTATAACTCCATTGTTTAAAGATAATATATCAATACAATTTTTTTTGAAAAAAATTTGACAAATTCCCTGTGCATCTGTTTACATGTATTAAATTAATTTTTTTTTTAAAACCTTGTATACAGCTGGTAGCAAATTGATTCTGTTTGAAATTGAAATTCATTAAGAAAATGTAGTAACCAAATACAGAATACCAAATTACTGTGTTCTATTATTTGAATTACACATACTGAATGAGCTAATACACAACGATACACGATGACTCTGTTTCATCTTCCTAGGTTTTAGAGAAAATCAAACCTTCAGCTTCATCAGTTGTTACAACTATAACCAATAATTCATAAAACATTCATGCTGCACTGACAGCGACTCCTAAAACTTGGAAATATTTGCACCAGCTGCCATTTGATTGACAGTCGCCAACTGAGCTGTATCTGTCATAGGTTTGTGTGTTTTGCATCACTTAAAACTGTACTCCACACCGTCATTATGAAATTCTTGTGGTTTGGACTGTTATCTCTTAATGAAAATGTCAAGAAACTCTTATTTTTTGTGTTCACTAAGTCTGTTTTCCTCCAAAAAACTCCCATTTCTCTTTACTCAACAATTAATAAATGAAAACTAGGCTAATTGTATCTTAATTGCTTACAATGGAATATGTACATAACACCTTTCTGCCCCCCTCCCATAAGACAAGAAATTTTGATGTCAAAATCTTCTTTCATTTCATGAATGAGAGCTTGTCTAACAAAATTTCACATAATTTGTCTCTGATATCTGTTTCTACATTTAAGTAAATAGCATTAAAAGTGATGTAATTTCTTAATTCTAGTCAAATTTTTTAAGTTAATTGGAGTACATTGCATAAAAAGGACACAATTTTTAAATAAGAGATTTAGTCAGAACATCAGAGCTGCTAACCTTTGTGATTGTCCTCTATTACATTAAGTGTAACAGAAAGATAAATTTATGGCATAAATTCAAATTTTCCAGAAGAAAAACTGCATGAAAAATAACCAATTAACAAATTTACAATTGCAATGTATTTTCCTTGATATCTCAACAAATTGTAATGATAGCCATTTCCCCCATGAATGTGTAGCAGTTGTAAACAATGTATGTATGAATACAGATAAATATATAGTTCGTTTCTTTTAATGACAGGTAATTTTGAGAGAAATGAAAGTAGAATGTAGATATAAGAAATGAGTTTTTATTATGCCAGCTGGGTGAACAGCTAACATGTCTCAGGAAGTATGCCGACAAGAAGCGCTAACATGCTACAGGAAGTATGCTGGGGTGAAGCGCTAACATGCTACAGGAAGTATGCCAGGGTGAACAGCTAACATGTCTCAGGAAGTATGCCAGGGTGAACAGCTAACATGTCTCAGGAAGTATGCCGACAAGAAGCGCTAACATGCTACAGGAAGTATGCCAGGGTGAACAGCTAACATGTCTCAGGAAGTATGCCGACAAGAAGCGCTAACATGCTACAGGAAGTATGCCGGGGTGAACAGCTAACATGCTACAGGAAGTATGCTGGGATGAACAGCTAACATGCTACAGGAAGTATGCCGGCGTGAAGCGCTAACATGTCTCAGGAAGTATGCCGGGGTGAAGCGCTAACATGCTACAGGAAGTATGCCGGGGTGAAGCATCACAGTTCATACTCTCACGTATTTTCAAAATTGAGATTTATCTCTAAATATTTACACTTCATTTCCAATGTTTTTGCCTTTGATATCTTTACAAATTCAGGGATGTGACTGAATTCCTAAGAAATCAGAGGAAAAATGGTGAAAAAGGGAGAAAACCACCTCGCCCTACCTGGAAAAATATCATTTTCTGTCACTTTAGATCAAACCCAGAGTGTTTCATTTTTTCAAAAATTGAGCCAATCAGAGGATTTCCTCTAAAGAGAGGAAAAATCACATCCCTGCAAATTGCAGTGATCGATAGCCATTTCCTCATGAATGCACAGCAGTTGTGAACAAAGCGAGTATGAATCTAGATAAATATAGTACACACACATCTATTTTAAGAGCTGTGAATTCCAACAGAAATTACATTTTCATTAAATATAATTGCAGTTCATACCCTCATGTATAAAAAAATAAACGTATGTGTCAAAATACGGGAAATAGCAACAAAACATCATCTTTATGATGCCACAGTTCTGGTTTTACATCATTCTGACGAAATCAAAAATAACGGTTCATTTGCATTTGGATTTTTGCACAAAATAGACTTTAGTTTTAAAACAAAAGCACGACTGTCAATTTTGGTAAGCAATCAAATACTGCATTTATATATATATATATATATATATATATATATATACACACACACACATGTATATATATTTCCCTTTAAACAGTTTTCAAGGTTTCGTGGTTCTTATATCTAGAGAGGCCACCTAGTTCATCTTTCTCAAATTCTTATTAACTCAATTTTACGGTTTTGGATCTGTAGTAAAGCTTGTTATCACAAACAAATAATTTAAATAAATATTGATCTGACCATATTTTTATCAGTGAAATCATCAACTGAAAATAACTGATAATGCCATGAAATGTGTGAAACATTTTTTCCCCAATATTTATTAAGTTAATTTGAAGAGCTGCCATAAATTTCCCCACACATCATTTATTTTGAAGTTTCGTGGATCAATCTTATAAATTTCAAACTATAGTGCATATATAAAATTAAGACAATTAAAGTTTGATCTTATTGATATCATACTGTAACACTTCTCATAATCTAGCACACTGATAGAAAACATGGCATGTGTAGGTCATAGAACATCTCATAAAACTTTCTTTTTAATTACAGATCAATCATTAAAATAACATTTATTCCTAATGCTTAATTACCATCATCTTTTAATTCTTGAAATAGGAAATTTGAGCATTTTATTTATTGATACTAAAATAAAACTTCTTTGTTAAGAAAGCTCATATTGAGTTCTGAAATAATTTTCAAATCAAGCATTGCCAAGTTCCAACTGCTTCGAATCCATAAAGATCCAATATAACTAAATCGACTACTCAGATACTGAACAGAATGACAGTCAATGATAGAAATAGCCAATTCCAAACAGTACATGAGATGATCTCCAGGTGTCCGATTGCAAAAACAAAACTTTAACAGTTAATAGCAACACATAGAAAGATGAAAGTACGAAAAAAGAAATTCCTGACTTGTGATCAATGGAAAATCTCATAAAAATTGGGACATTAGGAATCTACATTTATATAAAACTTGACTTCTCTCCCCAACCTACCTTAGAAAGTAAAGCTTTTCTTGTATCACATTGTTCCCTTTGGTGTAGAGCTCCTAAATTTGATGCATTGGTGGAATAAGATCTAGTAACCTGTTCCTGGTGTAATTTGACATCACTCTCATGGTGTATGGTTACAAGATCATTTGTACAATGGCTAAGTTTTCCAGTTTCAGAAGCAAAATTACGGCCTTCATATTGTGCTTGATTTTGAACATAAACATAATTTTTTCCATGTTTTGTGCCATCTTTGATTGGGGTACAAAATCTATTTGAAATCGGTTGGTTTTCTTTGATTACAAAAACATTGCAATCATCTGATGCAGCGAATGTGAGCTTGTCTGTCTGTCTCTGTACCGGGCGGTTGTCTCTGAAAAGTCCATTCTCTCTATTCTCCTTGCTCTTCCTATCTAACGAATTATTTGAAATTATTTGAACATTTCCTAACTGCAAATGCTCATGCTTTCCAACAGTAATTGGCAATCTATTATAAGATTTCTCATCTACATTTCCAGGTAAATTTTGCAGACTACTTGCAGAGTCCCCAGAATTTGGCGATCCTTGTAAGAATTGGTGCTCTGAGTGTTGTGAAGAGGATTCTTGATTTACAGGTTCTAGTCCTTTCTGTTGTAAACAGGTAGCGGATCTTGAGTTACTATAGCGTTCCGTGTCTCCAGCACAGTGGCGACTGTAGGCTTGCAGTAGTACAGGAGAAGTATGAGTCACCCCCTCTCTGATGCAGCTCCGATCTCCAGATATTGGTAAAACATCTTCAGAAACATGGGGTGAATCATCGTGACAATTTGCTTTATCAGCAGTGGTAGGAAAAAGTCCTCTTTTGTAAACAGTTCCATCCGTGCTGCTGGCAGAGCCCCGAGTTTCCCCACCGACCTTCCTATCATAGCTCAAACAAGATACAAGTCCATAAATATTGCCGGAGTTCTGTGTTTTCAAATCCCAACCAGCTGACTGAGTGATGCTGCTGTTTTTATTGTTAGTTAGATCACTGGTCAATGTGTGAACCCAATTGGCCTCAGTGTTCTGTTGTCCATTGTTGGGTGTGGGAGACTTGGCCGGTCTATTGCTGCTGGGCTGTGTATGTGTGTTAACGGGTGTGGGTCCTCTGACTAGAGGGCAGATATTTTCCTTGCACTCCTCATCCTCTTCCTCGTTGTCCTCAAGGGTAGTGAAGAGAGTCCTTTGAACATTGCTCTACAAATACATCATTAAAAGTTATGAAAATCAGCATGAAAACCATTAACGATACCTGTCGCTGATTATCAAATTAAAAAAAATATATTCGTTTGAGACATACAAAAATTAGCCAATTAAATCAGATCAGAGACTGACCAATTACCAAATTATGTGAAGGACCACAAGAATTCTCTATGTTCACAGAATGCACTCTTTCAAAAACAAAATCAATATGCTGAATGGAAAACAATGCCCATCAAAACTTATCATACACAACAAAGCACCTTTTAATAAAGTTCCAAGAATGGTAACCAGCCAGAAAACATCAATATAATATCCGTGTGGCAAGAACATTGATGTCTCTGATATCATTCACATATTTCCCCTAATTTCCCGCTGAGATTTTTTTGCACATCATTCATGAATTACAAGCATCATCCGACTGAACAGCAAAAGGATTTTCCCCTGTCATGCTTATGTAAAGTCAGAAATTCAGCTCATTTCATTTTTAAGAGATTATGCTTGTATTAAAAAAAAAAAACCCAAAAAGTTAGAAGAAGAAAAAAAAAATAATAATAAAAAAAATTCATAGACTTCCCAAAGTTCATTGACAACAAAGAAGTGCTTGTAAATCACAGAAGCCAAGTTTAATGGTGATTGATTTGACCTTGCCCTTAACCCATCCCACATCTTTGACCACTCAGTTCAAAAACCAAAGTCTTTCTTTTATAGTTGCAGACAACATGTGACAAAAACCCCCGACAGACACAATATGACATAATTAAACCAGTATTTTCTAAAGAACAATTCCACCATAATTGAGATTTAATTAACCCACATTAAAAACAATTGCACTACAAGGTCCTGGGTGTTTAGTGGTTGATGAAATTACCATTAACTGCAGTTCTTTCATTTGTGCACACAGACATCACTGCCAGTAAAATGGCACTGGTAATTACATGGCCATTTTCTGACACTGGCACTGCCATTCTAGTCCCATTAACCTCTTTCATCTTTTTCTTTTATCAATGAATGTATCAAGCATATTGTGTATTGAAATAAAAAGGTCCTGAATCAACAAGCTGAAATACCTGTGACAGAAACATTTTTTAATAATATTATCAGTCTTACGGGTAATTTGCAGTGGTAGAGCAAATTACAGTGATGGATGCAATAAATCACACTTAATTTTCATTCACAGAGATGATATAGTTCCTTCTGTACTTCCTCAATATAGACAGGTCATTATAGACAGCTTAATACAGACAGCTTAATATAGACAGGTCAATATAGACAGCTTATTAATATAGACAGGTCAATATAGATATGTCAATATAGAAAGCTTAATATAGACAGGTCATTATAGACAGCTTAATATAGACAGGTCAATATAGACAGCTTAATATAGACAGGTCAATATAGATATGTCAATATAGACAGCTTAATATAGACAGGTCAATATAGACAGCTTAATATAGACAGGTCAATATAGACAGCTTAATATAGACAGGTCAATATAGACAGCTTAATATAGACAGGTCAATATAGACAGCTTAATATAGACAGGTCAATATAGATAGCTCAATATAGACAAGTCAATATAGATAGCTTAATATAGACAGGTCAATATAGATAGCTCAATATAGACAGCTTAATATAGACAAGTCAATATAGATAGCTTAATATAGACAGCTTAATATAGACAGGTCAATATAGATATGTCAATATAGATAGCTTAATATAGACAGGTCAATATAGATAGGTCAATATAGACAGGTCAATATAGACAGACTACAAACTTATAGCTATATATCCTTAATGACATCACACAAATTCTTCATTGGAAAATTTTGAATCATATTCAAAGGCTAACGTGAATTTGATTGACTTCTGGATATCAATATTTTGTGGATTAATTAGACCTCATTCAAAATTTTTATTTGAGTCTATTCTCAGGCTATAGTTATGGGGCCTACACTCCCTTTTCATGTAAAAAAGAAAACATGCAATAACAATGAAATATGATATAAAATTTAAAAAAGTTTTGTTTGATATTCAGGGCCAATTTATTGAAGGGAAATTTTGTGACAAATTATCATCAAAAACTTCAGTCAAAAGCATTTTGTAAAACATCTTAATACTCAGGATATCGGATAATTTTGTAAAATATCTGAATTCTGTAAATCAGATAATTTTGTAAAACATCTGAATACTGTAAATCAGATAATTTTGTAAAACATCTGAATACTGTAAATCAGATAATTTTGTAAAACATCTGAATACTGCAAATCAGATAATTTTGTAAAACATCTGAATACTGCAAATCAGATAATTTTGTAAAAGATCTCAATACTGTATATCGTATAATTTTGGTGCACTGGAAATGTTAGCCGTTATCTTAGCGGATAAAGAAAATTCACCATCAATGAAAGTACCAAAACTTCTATCCATACAAATGGTACACTTGTTAAAAAAGAAAAAAAGAAAAAAAAAAGATGAAGCACCAAGATTAAACTATATATCTTTTTCTTTCTTTAAGAAAAATCAGCTGAGTATTTCTGACACCAAAATTGCCTGATATACAGTATATCAAGACGCTATATTTTGTAATTATGGCATTCTCAAGAACAAGTGTCTCCTGCAGACAGACAGACAGACGGACAGACAGACAGAATTAGGACAGTCATGATTGACCCCCACATAAGGAATACACATACTAAATATCAAGGTTCTATCTTTGAAATTCATGATTACAGAGTCCTAAGTTGTGACAGATGAACAAACAGATGTTGGATGCTATATGTTGCAAATAATGCTAATTACAAATGACTCAAAATGTTATATACTGATACTGTACAAATAATATACAAACACACATTGACTACCGAAAAATCTTATGAGCAATGAGAACTAATTTCATCCATGATCATAATTACGCAAAAATAAACAGTGTCAAGGGTAAATACATCTACAAGCTTGCATGATTTCCTGGAACTAAAAAAAAACATGAAGGAGATATATTGGTTGATTGCTGAAAAATGTGAAAGAGAAAAAAGAAATGGATGAAGAAATGAAAACCAATACATCCTCTTCAACACAAGACATGAAAGCTTGATGCCAGTGGCAATAAGAACCTATGATTTGTTATTTCTGAGAAAAATACAACAGATTAGTGCAAATTAGCTTAAAGAACGGATTAATAGAGACAAATTTAGCCATCATTAAGTCAGATATGATACCCTCAGAGAAAGTTAAAACAGTTTGTTATCCGACACCGATCACTCCCACATCCTGTCAGTGGTTAGTGCTCTCTTCCTGGCTGTGCCGTGGGCTTTAACCCCGCCCGTGTCATGGCTGTCTCAAACCCCAGACATAAAGATAAGTAAAGGACCTGCTCCTTTGCCAGAAGTAAGAGTTGTCGGTCTTTCGGATGGAAGTCCCAGCACTATAAAGAACCCTCACTGCTACATTCCTGAGCGCCAGTCAGAGCAGGTCTAAATTTGTAACATTTCAGCTACAGCTTAATTGATATGTGTGAAAAACACTCAAATGGATGCAAAACACCCTGTCTAAGAAGCAGGTACAGTTTCTACAGTCATCAAGCCCAGAAAATTGATGATTTCAATAGGAGTCCCAAAATCTGCCATTCCAATAAAGAATATATAAGCAAACCCAAACTATATTTGATTTGATCCAAAATTACTTCGTGCTGTAATGAGAAGAGCGTGAAGTTGGCATAAAATTGCCAAAAATGCCAAAGTCAATGAAAAAATTCATAAATTCAGGGGGTTTTCCTTTCAGAAAACATGCAGCCCATGCGTCGAGCAAATTCATATTTAAATATATTTTTTGTCGTCTATTAATAAACAATATATATTAATTTCGTTTTGCTCGACAGATGGGCACACCTTTTCCTAGGCAATAATCTGGATGAAATTCAACAGTTATTAAGCTAGCTCTTTTTGAAAAAAGGCGGGAAAAAGTCTTATTCATGACGTAATAATGCTATCAAATAAGCAATAACTTTGATTTAAGTTGAGATAGTACACTTGGCATATATTTAACTTACTTAAAACACAGATCAAACTTAGGGTATTCAATGTATAATGACCATATTTCATATCTAATAAATGGATGGTGGAATTTTTGTAATCATGGTATCATTTTGAAGGGTTCATCAAATAAAAATAATCCACCATAGGAATTTTCAAAATTTTGTTTACTGCTTGATTTATTTCACCTAGAATTTAACATTGAAGTATATGGGAAAAGCATGTTTTATTACAATATTTTAAAAAGAAATTATATTTTCATACAAATCTCTTGGTAGAAAGTTACATACACTTTCTCTTAATGAAAATATGAAATAAAATTAATCATTGACCACATACATTTTTAGAAAATTAGATTTTTCTTATTTTTACAAAGGGCAGACAACTCTTCCAAAAAGTTTTAAGTGCAAAAAGGTCAGCTTCTAATCATTCACCAGTCATGTAAATTTCATCTGCTTCATTTTCATCATTATTTAACAATAAACATTGATGTTGATCTAAATCCTTCAAAATTGTTCATTATCCTTTCATTATACATGGAATACCTTAATTTAAGACACATTTAAAGCAAAGAAATCTTTTGGGCCTTTATATACACAATCGTACCTTGTTATTTGTTTGAAAATTTGTTGCCCATTGCATGTTATGTTGAGAATACCAGTTTTGACGATTTAAAAAAATAAATGATGCGATTCAATTAGCAATTTGCCTAGAACTAAAGTATCTGGTTAATGAAGTTTCACTGTTCAGGATTTACATAATGATTACACCTCAGTACGGAGTTTTGTAAATCAAGATTCCTTTGACTCTTACCTACGCTTTTATACTGTGACAAGTATGCACATTGCGATATGTGCGCACATCACAATACGAAAGCTGGGAAAAGAGTCAGAGGAATCTCCGATTACTGAATTTGCATGATGGTCTTTGTGAATTTATAGCTCTATTGAATCTACAAAAAATGTACCAGACCAACCACACCTTTTGATGATATTGTATTGGGTTTTTTATAATTGCCATGTAATTTCTCAGGAGTGACACTGTGCACACTGGGTTTGGACTATTGTTTATATAAGAAGGACTTTATTGTTCTTTGAAGCCATTTTCTTCAATTAAACTGCACACAACACAATAATAAAAAAACCCTGACTCATTCATTTGATTAAGAGACCTTCAAGAACATCATAAATAACAATTTGTGTACATATCAGATAATTCCAACAGATGTTCCGATTTCTTATTGGCGCAGGTATCGGAGGGAACAATGACTCATTATACAACAATACAAGGACGACTCTATGATATTGTAAAGAACAATATGTACACATTGACTTTTAAAGGGGCTTGGACACGATTTGAGCTGAAAATTTTCAAATCTTATTTTTCCATTTTCAATATTTAGAATGCTTAACTAAGGTATTACTAATGGTCGAAAATTTTAAAATAATTAAGTTGTTGAGTTACAAGAGAGATGCAGAGCTCACAATTCTTTGTTATGTAAACAAGGATCGTGCCATGTTTTTGTTTACATAGGTTAAATATACTAGTCAAACTTCTGCTTAAAGCAGATTTTTTTTCAATTTAGTAGTTAATTCTGAACACAATTAAACAGTTTCTAGCATTTGTCGCATCTCATTTTGCTTTAAACATGATATTTTCTATAAGCATGCAATCTATATGTAAACAAAAACATGGCACAAGCCTAATTGTTTACATAAAGAATTGTGAGTGCTGTATCTCACTTGTAACTCAACAACTGACATTCAAATTTTGGTTGAACATTAGAAATACCTTAGGTAAGCATTGTAAACCTTCTGAATGCAAAAACAGAATTTAAAAAAAATTTCAGCTCAAATCGTGGCCATGCCCCTCTAATGTCATTAACAATTGTAGTCTAATTGTCATCTTTTCTCTTCAATTCTCAGATGGTTTTCGAATGTTATGCCCCTTAGATTGAAGATTAGGATTGGGAGGAATATTATTTTTAGGTTGTCTGTGCAACTTTAACCTTATATTCATAACTTTCAAATCACTCTATAGATTCTGTACAGTTCCAGCTAGCTATATATGTATTCTACGTCCTACAGTAGGCAAATTTGTGTTGGTGTCAAAACCAGAGAATGCATTCTGAAGGACTTAAAATCTACATCAATTAGTGATTCATTAATAAATAGAGTTTTAATTTGAGACCAAGCCTTCTTGTAAATTAACATGAATATGGTCACATGCTATTGTGACAGACAAAAGTCCGTTGCTTATTAGTGGGTAGAATATGTGGAAAACTTGAATCCCCTTCACCCAAGGATACTTTCTGCCAAGTTTGGTTGAAATTGGCCCTGGGTGGTTCTGGAGAATAAGTCAAAAGTGTGAAAAGTTTACAGATAGACGGACGACAGACAACGGGTGATCAGAAAAGCTCCCTTGAGCTTTCAGCTCAGGTGAGCTAAAAATCAGTGGACATTTAGGTCTCCTTGATGCTATTTTATATAACTGGAAAATATACTTATTGCAGAATGTCCCCATCAACACCAAGCCTTTCATTCGTTTTACTGTCCTTGATACTGTAACACAGTGGTCGAGGGCAGCAGAAGCCACACATGACTCACTGTTTGCAAAAGGAAAGGAGGTCCGAGTGAACTTGGTATTTTTCGATTCCGAGTCTTTTGTTGACTGCATGCAATGTTGGGACAATCAGAACATGCATCGTGTTTAAATACAAGCTTAGTCATTACACACTCAGCAGTGAGCGTGCACTTGATGCCCTCTATAATCAAGATAAAATTATTGAAACTAATTTCCTTCTCAAACACAGAACGATCTGAATTTTCAGCCAGTAAAACATATACTATAGTAAGCTTTATTCTCAATCTTGATAAAATCATTAGGAAGCTCCTTGGCACAATTTATAACATATCTAGCATCAAACTTCACAAGAATGAATAAAAAATGGCAACTAATCTAAATTACAATGGAATTCTCCAAATTATAGTCTGTCGACTTTTTAGTGACATTGCAATGAATTATATAATTACGACAATTTCTGTAACTTCATACTATATAAAAAATAACATAATTCTCCAATTTCATTCATGCAATAACTACTAAACTTAGAATTTAACAAAATCTTTGCTTCTTTATTTCAAAATTGCAGAGAATAACTGTTTTTGTGATGTCACAAGGAAATTTTGTTTACAGTTTTATTTGAGGGGGAACAGGACATTATTCTCAAACAATTTAATACTGTGTAAAATAATCCTATTGCTCGTGTCTTCAATACACTGCGGTTTGATACATTGCACATACTGAGAGTAACTTCACTCTTTAGCACGTTCAAAATTCTGAGCAATTTTTGGTATAACTACTCCCATTTGGCAATTTTATTGGAAAATAAAAGTAAGCTAACTTCAGGTTTACTATCTTAGCTATGATCATGATTTCCTAGAAGGCAATCTGTGTAAATTGTTGACTGGGGATTAGGGCATCATCAATTATATGAGTCCCCTCAAGACCAACGTATTGTCTTCTGCTTGAAATTGGGCAACTTTCATCCCTGAGGATCACATAATTGATGTTGCCCTCCAGCCCAGTCAATAATTGTCTATTATCTGTTCTTATCATTTGTTTTACGCTATCAATATACAACCCTCAAACCCCAAAATACTTTGTCAAAAGTTGTGAATCTCATTGCCAAGTATCGACATATAGAAACAAATATGAAAAATCTTGTTAAATTAAAACAACGGAAGATTTGTTAAGTGGCGACTACAGAATCCTTGATTTCCCAAAGAAGGCAATCACTGACGGAACTTTATAGGAGCACCTCCAGATGAAACCTTTAATTCCCGACTAAATCAGAGAAAACAAATGTCCCGGTTCCTGTGAACATGACAGCCCACAATTAGTGGTCTTCCCTCGTGTCTTGCTCTTCCCAACTGGTTCTCCACTGACAATGATACTTAGTATACACCATGTGTCATTGATTTACAAATCAGGCCAGGGAAGGAGAAATTGTCCCTAATAAAACATTGGTAACACATGAATAATGTAACTTGTAGTAATAAAAATCACACTGATCCATGTACAATTCAACTATTTATTGTACGATAGTGAAATACTTACTGTGTGACAGTGAACAATTTACTGTGTGACAGTGATCAACTTACTGTGTGATAGTGAAATCCTTACTGTGTGACAGTGAACTATTTACTGTGTGACAGTGAAATCCTTACTGTGTGACAGTGAACTATTTACTGTGTGACAGTGAACTATTTACTGTGTGACAGTGAACCATTTACTGTGTGACAGTGAACTATTTATTGTGTGACAGTGAACCATTTACTGTGTGACAGTGAACTACTTAATGTGTGACAGTGAACTACTTACTGTGTGACAGTAAACTATTTACTGTGTGACAGTGAACTATTTAGTGACAGTGAAGTATTTACTGTGTGACAGTGAACTATTTACTGTGTCACAGTGAACTATTTACTATGAGACAGTAAACTATTTAATGTGTGAAAGTGAACTATTTACTGTGTGACAGTGAACTATTTACTGTGTGACAGTGAAGTATTTACTGTGTGACAGTGAACTATTTACTGTGTGACAGTGAACTACTTACTGTGTGACAGTGGACTATTTACTGTGTGACAGTAAACTATTTACTATCAGACAGTGAACTATTTACTGTGTGAAAGTGAACTATTTACTATGAGACATTGAAATATTTACTGTGTGAAAGTGAACTATTTACTGTGTGACAGTGAACTATTTACTGTGTGACAGTGAACTATTTACTGTGTGACAGTGAACTACTTACTGTGTGACAGTGAACTATTTACTGTGAGACAGTGAACTATTTACTGTGTGAAAGTGAACTATTTACTGTGTGACAGTGAACTACTTACTGTGTGACAGTGAACTATTTACTTTGAGACAGTGAACTATTTACTATGAAACAGTGAAGTATTTACTGTTTGACAGTGAACTATTTACTGTGTGAAAGTGAACTATTTACTATCAGACAGTGAACTATTTACTGTGTGACAGTGAACTATTTACTGTGTGACAGTGAACTATTTACTGTGTGACAGTGAACTATTTAGTGATAGTGAACTATTTACTGTGTGACAGTGAACTATTTACTGTGTGACAGTGAACTATTTACTATGAGACAGTGAAGTATTTACTGTGTGACAGTGAAGTATTTACTGTGTGACAGTGAACTATTTACTGTGTGACAGTGAACTATTTACTATGAGACAGTGAACTATTTACTGTGAGACAGTGAACTATTTACTGACAATGAACTATTTACTATGAGACAGTGAACTATTTACTGTGTGACAGTGAACTATTTACTATGTGACAGTGAAGTATTTACTATGAGACAGTGAAGTATTTACTATGTGTCAGTGAACTATTTACTGTATGACAGTGAAGTATTTACTGTATGACAGTGAAGTATTTACTGTGTGACAGTGAACTATTTACTGTGTGACAGTGAACTATTTAGTGACAGTGAACTATTTACTGTGTGACAGTGAACAATTTACTGTGTGACAGTGAACTATTTACTATGAGACAGTGAAGTATTTACTGTGTGACAGTGAACTATTTACTGTGTGACAGTGAACTATTTACTGTGTGACAGTGGACTATTTACTGTGTGTGACTATTGAACCATTTACTGTGCAGATGGATGGACAGAGTGAAAACCCAAATTTCCCTTTGGCTCTGCCAGTGGGGATTAATAAGGGCAGTGATTACGAGCTACTGAGTTACACAGCTGCAGAGTGTTGACTACTAATATCCAATGGAAAACTAGTAGTCTACTGCTGAACAGATTTCTTCCAATGACCATCTGGACTGGTGGCAATCAATATCTAATAAAAAGCACTGAATGTCACCGACAGAAGAAAGCTGACATCATAACAATTCATTCTGCAATACTGAAGGTGTCAGGTCTATTTTTATCGTGACACCTGTAGACATTCATCCTCTGTACCTCGTTACACAAGAAAACTAGACTATTGACGACTTAATGATGAATAGAGAAAACAATTAACAGACAAATGATTGCATTGTTCACCCTTCCTCTCAGGTAATAACCAGTCAGTTGCCAATATCAGTTATTGAACCAGTCTTTTTTCCCTCTCTTTTCAATATCATCCATTCATGCATTTCAACAAATTGAACAAGCATTTCCAAAAATAAACCCAATGATGATTAAATTGTTAAAACAGAAAATCCCTCAACAACAAGTACATTCATTATAATCTGCTGAATGAGGTCTCCTAAACAAAGTGCTACCGTGGGAAGCTCTACGTTATCTTTATTATACATGTACCAGTTTATTATACATTTACCTGTTCTTGTGAAAATAAGTTTGCAGGACAAATCATTTAATCATCATTTCTGAAGATCCCATTTCTCCATCACCACATCCCAAGGGGATACGGGTTAGAATAGGTCCTCAGTACCCATTGCTTGTCGTAAGAGGCAACAAAATGGGGCAGTCCTTCGGATGAGACCGCAGAAACCGAGGCTTTGTGTCACAGCAGGTGTGGCACAATAAAGATCCCTCCCTGCTCAAAGGCTGTAAATGCCGAGCATAGGCCTAAATTTTGCAGCCCTTCACCAGCAATAGTGAGGTCTCCATACGAGTGAAAAATTCTCGAGTGGGACGTTAAACAATATAAAATCAATCAATCTATCACTACAGGTTCTGTAGATATACAAGTTTTTATGATCAAGGTCAAAGACAAAGGTCACTTGACCTTCATACTAGTTTGTAAGCTTCATCATCCAATCATCATTGTTGAAGACCCCATGTATCTATCAGTCAAGGTTTTGAAGTTTACCAGTTCATATAATCAAGGTCAGAGGTCAAGGTCATGGGAATGAGTTGACTTGATACAAGTTTGTCATTACCATCATTCTCTTATCATTGACGAAAATTCTAAGACTACATATCTATGATATTTGTCAGACTGAATGATGATTATAAGTATATTCATATAAATATACAAACTGAACCTACAAAAGCAAAAGCACTGAGATGTAGAAAATCTCTCATCAATGTACAGTTGCTTTCTTTATCAGAGAATTGATTACTATACCTATACAAAGACATTAAATATATATCCATCTCATCTTACGCTCAAGATATCTGGCCCTGAAAATCAGTAGTGTTTGACAACTCACCATGGGAAACAAGTCAACAGTCTGTTGACCTCCAGCCCTATGGTTTTAATGTCCTTGATCTTTAACCTTGAAAATCACATGGGCTTTTACAGTGTTATTAACTCCCATCCACAACTCATTGTGAAAGGATAACTAATCGACCATGCGTATTATCCATCAATCAAAGTAAATTGCTTTCAACTGCATACTCACAAAAATGCACAGGACTACCACATAAAACAAGATCCACACCTCCGTCACCATGAAGCAACACAGAAAAAATTTCAATGATTGCTGCAACAAATGAATCTAAAATTCTTACAACCCAATTCGATACTGTGTTGAAAGATTATTTATCATATGTGTTCTAAGTGTTGAAATGTAGGGATCTGAAAAATACAAGTGTTTTATAGTAAACATATCGAAATTGCTCAAAGACGCTGTGTTTATAATCTCAGTTGGATCTACAAAAACCAAGAATCTGTGCCAAGTTTTGATCACAAATGACCGGCAAAAACACTTCTTTAAAAACAATTTCTGATAAAATATTTATGTGAAGGTAATATCCTGTAAATTAATTCACCAGTTTTCTCTGATATTATCAAGTCAGCTTGTTTTCTTGGGAAGAATACAGACGCAAAATTCCAGACATTAACTCATAATCGAACACTCATCAGAAAACCCTTAATTATCATCAAAGGAACAGTCATCAGGCCAATTTTTTCTAATCAAGTTTATCCTTGAGTATTGTTAAACAAATATTTTCAAAAGTATTTCAAAAGAAATATCCTTAAATTAGATATATTTATCGTAAGTATACAGTTATAGAATGGGGATGATGGAGATAGCAAATTCTGTGGTTCAGGGCCAAAGGTAAAAACTATATTACTCAAGAAACTAAAGCTCGATTATCGAGGGAACCATAAATTTTGCTACAAGATCCCAATTGTAAAATCTCTACAACCATTCTCTCTCTCTCATAAAAACAAAACAAAACAAAAAAAAGGAGACCCCCCCCCCCAAAAAAAACTATTTTATAAAGCGTAGACTTATTCGTGTTTACATACCAAAAATATGCAAGATCATAAATACTGCATTATTGGGATGCTCATGGAGTCCAAAATAGTACAGATCTTTATCCTGCCTCTGATGGATTTTCATTGGTTGAAACCTATACTACATAAAACGATGTTATGTCTCTAACTAACCTAATATTTTCAATATGGCCCTTCCACATGGTTTACTGACCACATGTGTACTATGACGTCATGAGAATACGTATACCCTGTCACTGGAGTCAGCACATATTATGAAGTCATAGGTATACAAATACAAATGAATTCATTTACAGTTAGTTGAAAAACTTTTTTTTATCCCGTTGTTGATGGTTTAAATGTTGCAGCCACTTTTTCATTGTTGTACTTTTGATAAAGTATCTCAAAAATATACATATTGCAGTCATTTATTATGACAGTTGTACATGTACACATACATTAGGCCAAGTAAAATTAATTAGTAGATTATCATTCAAACTTCAAAAAAATGGGGCGGGTGGGAGGATTTTATTTTTTATTTTTTATTTTTCGCCATGGTATTCTTGACCTCGAAAATGCTTCTCTCATTGAGAAAAGGCTTTATAAATCATAATTACATGTGTATTTGGGTTTCTAAAAGGCAAAGTGAAACAAAGTACGTTTACGATACCGGACCGCACATAAAAATATTCGAAAATCGTAATTTTGAAAAATAAAAAAAATCGGGGCGGGGCGATTTTCGAGGGGCGGGCGGGAATGATAATCTACTAATTAATTTTACTTGGCCTTACAAAAGCATCAACAATTATAATGTCAATACGCCTTTGATTAATTTACAGGTAAAATCATCAACAGGATAAATTCGTTATGCAGACACTTAAAGAGGTAATAAGAAAATATATGGGGTCCTTGAAAAAAAAAAAATATTGGGCTTGGCTTACGCCTCACCCAATATGATTTTTTTGAGGAACCATATTATTAGTTACACAGTTAGTGATCTGATACGGAAAAATACATGGTGTGAAAAGAAAACCCGTATCGGGCTATGCCTCGGTTGACAATTTTTTTCATGGAGTGAAAATTTTCAATGTTACCCTCAACTGCATGCAATATTATATAATGGTGACTCGTTTATCATTCATTACAAACTGTTTAACCTGAGACACACCCCTTTGCGTACTAACGTTCACTGGGCACCCAGAACGAATCTTTGACTGTCTCCCTTCCCTCACCGAAACATTTCATCCACTTTTTTTATTGAACTTTTGGCAAGTCCTTTATCGTCATAAACTTTATGTACATAATTGTATATTTCCATAAAGGATTTTCCAAGTTTTACATAAAACTTTATAATCGTTCACTGCTCAAGTACAATGAATCATCCATTATCATCATCAGCTACAAATGGAAGTCATTTTTACATTGTGACATCACAAATGTGATACAAATCATTATAAATAACTCATACAACATATAGCACATTGCTTTTAATTATATGTGTGCCAAAATTCATTCTGTTCTGAAATACGCACAGGCTGCCCAGCACTTGTTGACAAAAAATTAGTGCTAATCTAATTTTAGGGATAAAATCAAAAAATTTTAGGGCAAAAATTAAGAATTTCATAATTAAATTAGTGCAATTTTAGACATTTAAATGGACTTCATTATTTTTGCAAATTTGACAATTAAGAAACTATTAAAAATTCTGTAAGTACAGAAAGGGTTCCAGGGTTCCATTGTTCCAGCTGTTATTGGCAATAACCTTAGTAGTAACATCTTTGTCACAGTCACAACCAATAAACAATTAAGCTTCACACATGGAGCCACTGGTCAACTGCCTTTCACTGCATTATCTGAATAAGATCTACAAACTATATTTAATATGAGTACATTTTCAAAATTGCTAGAGTGGCAATATAAGAAAAATAGAAGGAATTGACATGAAGAATTAGGGCCTTTTCAGGATTTCCCCTTGAATTCAACATATTTTTAGGAATTTTTGCAAAATTTAAAGGAATTTTAGGGTCACTGGACAGCCTGGAAATGTAGATATAGAGATAGTTCACGAACTTTTTGATCACTCCTCTTATTTTGAATCTATCATCTGATATACACGGGCATCTTTGTTATGTAGAAGTGAATTTGGTCAGCATGGTGCTCGGAAGAGACCCGCCTACCTAACTGGAATTAGTGGTTTTAAGAAGAATTCACCACTTCGTGATGATTTTCGGGAATCCCCAATTTCTAACAATCCACTTAATTAGTAATGATCCTTAAAATATACTTTAAATCAACTGAAACCTTTAAGCAATGATCCTTTAAATATATTTAAGATAATTAGAAGTCCCAGTAATGATATTTTAACTGCAGTACACAATAGTTGCTGGTGACGGGAAGATAGGTACATCTCAATTATCAAGATGTAAATTTCCCTTCAATGATTAAACATTACCATGGACATTAACACCATTCCAGACTAATTGTAATTCAAAATTCTGTGTTGGACATTTTCCTTTTTAAAACAGATCTATAATTAATTTAATTGGTTATGTTTCCATTTCTATCTCCATTACAATTATGAAAATAACAGGTGCTTCAAAAAAGAGAAAAAAAAAAAAGAAAAGAAAAGAAAGAAAAAAGATTTACAGGAAAAAAAGTAACTTAATCACAGCAGCTCAACCTTATCATTCCTTAACATAAAAGTTTACAGAAGTATCTGAGGGCAAAATCATTGCAGAAATTAAGTACCACCAATGTGTACGAAACATCAGGTGTTTTGATCAAGATCTTTTGTTTAATTGATGGCTAATAACATTTTGCTATGGGGGTAAATCTCAAGCCAGGACCTTCAATATTTCCCACGCTTCTTCAAAAGGCCCAGAGAAAATCTGCACAGCAGCCAGGCAAGGGAGAAAAAATATGTTTTACATAACTTGTGTATTAATCACACAATTCTCACCTGGGAAATCGGAACTCAGACATGAGAAATGGCTGCTTTATCTTTCTGTTTCTTGTCTCTCACTTCCATCTTATTTTCTTTTCTCCTGGGAATGTTTTCCCTAGATTTTTTTCTATATATATCTCGTACCTGTCTGATGATAATTTGATTTAATTTCTTTCAGATTTCTGAAATATTGTTGCAGACAAATGAACCTCATTTTTCCCTTAGCCAGATGATGAGAAAAAAAAAAAAAGAAGATGAAAAAAAGAAAAAAGGGGGTGTGAACAATTTTTTGCATACATGCAATGTTTTCTACTAATTGTGCATAAATCACGTTTGCCAAATCTCAATTTAGAACCTTTTCATGGAATGCCAAAAATGACATTTGTTTTTCATTGTGAGTTTTAACTGAGAAATCCAAGGACAGAGACCCACCTGTTGTTTATGAAATGAATTAGCTTCTTAAGCCTTTTCTGAGCTCATATCCCCTTTGATCCCTTTACACATGAGGGCAAGGCGTTCTCACATTCTAATATTTCAAATCATGCTATTTATTTGCAAATTAAATCAACAGCATGTATATATGCTCTAAAAGCAAACTTTCGTAAAAAAAAAATAAAAAAAAATAATAAAAATTAAAACACAAATTACATTACCAAAAAAAAAAAAGAAAAAAAAAAAAAGGGAAGGGTTTTCTTTCACTTTTTGACCAAAACTTGTGGAAAGAGAGAAAGAAAGAAAGACTCTTGATAATGATTTCATCTTTACCAATATCAGCACATTCCCACTGTATGAAGTCACAATGAGTCAACCCCAAAAACCACATGTACCTCAGACAGTTCAGAGCCTGCCCACAAAACCACAAAGCTTCCCCATCCAGACTTGAATCCTTTTACAGGTATGCTGGCATCACTACTGCAAACTTTCAGAATTCTTGTTAAAGAGAAACTTATTTGTTTTTTTTTAAAAAAATACTATCGAAGCACATTTTTGATTTTCTCTCTCCCCCCACTTTAAAACTGACACAGACACAAATGAGATTAAAGTTAATATTCTCTATTTCTTGATAAACCTAACAGAAGATCAATGTTGATATTATACCCTGTGGAGGATCGTGACAACAGAAACTCTTCAGACTCTAACAGAGTACAAAGGTAATCAAGTCCTCTAAGTACTGATATAGTACTAAAATCACATTATATGAAATTTTATGCAAAAAAGTTTTGAATGAAGCTTAGTTTTGAATATTTCATTATTTTGAATATTTTACCATTGGGGAAACAATTACACTTTCATTTTGTGGGAAATGGTACCATTTTTCTCTTTAGGGAATCCAGCTAGGCCTGTCATCACATTCAGTTTTTTTAAGTGAGCATACATTCATTTAACTTTGAGCTAGCTTGTACAATGTTTTTGTATAAATTACATATCTCATCTTTAAGAAATATAACTTCAAAGTGAAACTGTCGAACCCTTGTAAAGAATTGTATCCATATTACCTAAATCTGGATGCAATTTCAGTTTCAGCAATATTTCAGTATTAAACTGGGTAAAAAATATTCAAACTTTGGAAAAAAAATACAAATTACAGCCATTTTCATTTGCCAAACTTCTTTCTAAAACAAGAAGATGACATTGATATGTCAGGTCTATTCGATCCAACAAATCTTTTCAAGATAGACATCTTTGGCATAAATAAGATATATACTACAAGATGACACGAATTTTTTCTCCCACCAATTCCTGGGACTTGATTCTGGCAATGCAACAAGGCTCAAGTACAGACAATTTTTAATGCAGACACCTTGCCACAATAAACACAGGGATTAAAAGTACAAGATCTGGAAATTATTAGTGATGATCATAAAAACTTTTTCTATCTTCCAAGTTTTCTCACCACAAAGCTCTTTTTCAGCAAAATAGAAAAAAAGATCCAATAAAAATATTTTTGCTGGGGGGGATACTATGTTGGTAATTACAATGCTCTTCAGTTGATGGTCTCTAGCAGTCTTCCTGGTATATAGAGTTACCTCTAGTACTTAACAAGGAATCACTTTGCTCCCTCCTTACCCATAAACAATGCCTCCAAACTTTTGCTTTTGTGTGGTCCCAGACTCATAAACTAGGTTACAATTTTCTGAACCCATCATAATCACTTATGAATCTCAATAAATTCCACATGAGTAGCAAGTAGCAAAGGTTTTTTTTCTGCCTTAAATGCTATCAATCAAACAAGATTGTGAAATTTTTATGTTGCATCTTGCAAGCTTTTCTTTGTACAACACCTGACGAAAAGAATGAAAATTGATGAAATAATGCTTTCAGATATTTTAGGACCACACAGCATCTATGATTTTAATTTGAACATGGAAATGGATGATGGAAAATAGATGGATTACGAGTCTTGTGGGACACAATAAAATTGACATCACCAATTCTCAACTTGTACTATCTCTCTTTAAAAAAAAGGCCCCCTTTTTATGCTGTTATTGTGAGGAAATATGTTCAAGCAAATGTGGAGTGTCTTAGTACAAGATACACATATTGTTCTCACTTGCAATGCCATAATTAATTTGCGATGGAATACTAAAAAAGTTTCATAATCAATGAACAAAAGTAATTGGAAGGCCAAGCCATATTCTATGTACATTCATTTTTCTTTAAAAATCAATCAGCATTTTAGTACATTATATATGAAATAATTATATAATCCTATGTTGTATACTGTTGGTAATCAATTTGAAGAACAGAATCAGTTGATTGAAAACCAGGTAATCTTTTTGATGAAATTCTATCACTCATTTATCGCTGACACCGGGGTCATGACAATAGCTCTTTGGACAGTTGTCCCTGCAAGCTTAAAAAAAACCCTCCATACATCCGAGTAACCGATTAGCAATTTTAATATTCGATACTCCAACGTTTGATTGAGTACCCGATGAACTGGTGACTTGTTAACATTCCTTGATTGTTAACAACAGTAATCAAAGTACCATTATTTTTATAATAGTAAATCAAAGTTTCAAAATTTTTACTATGACAAATCAAGGTATCAAAATTCTCACTATAGCAAATCAATGTAATATAGTTTTTCCTATTATTAACTATCGTTAGGTGAAACAAATCACCACATCATGAGAATGCACAGATAAATTAATGGTGCTGGTCTTCAGTTATTGACTTTGTAAATAATCTAAACTTATTCATACTGGAGATTAGTTGCAATAATGTAGCACTCTCCGATCCCCCCCCAAAACGTCAGAATAAAAAAAAATCGGATAGGGCTACATTAGGAGATACAGGGGCCATTACCCGACGCTACATGAAGCCTCTGAATAGGTTTTCTAACACAATTTATATTAACAACTAAAGCATATAAATCTTCTCTTTTTTTCTGTCATTGAAATAGTGAATCACAATTTTCCAAAACCAATATGACAGCTAGCATTGCTTTAATACAGAGAACCACATATTGCTGTGTCTAAATGACAAGTTTTACAAGTTCAAGAATGGGTTATCACAATAACAGTTTGTGAACTACTCCCTCAGGGTGCCAGAAAAAACAGTTAACCATCGACTTTTACAATTTTAACAATAACCATGACAAAAATGTCGCCCACAAAAATGAACACCAACAAACTATCACTGGCAGGTTAATCAATTTGTGTCCTTAATGTAGTGAAAGTATTTATTACTTGGGAAACAATTTTTTTTTTTAATAAAGATGCTTCCTTTAGGGGATGCTTCCTTCAACCCTAGCAAAACTAGAAAAAAATCTTATTGTTTGAATAACCCATCATTTCATCTGAGATTCCTCTGACTCTTATCCCCGCTTTCATATTGTTACATGAGCGGGGGCGAGACATGTCACAATATAAAAATAAAAGCGGGGGGGGGGGGGGGTGGGTGGGGGGGGTGGGGGGGGGGGGGGGTTAAGAGGAATCTCGGATTACCCATCACTGTGGTTCTGATAATATTGCTTACTTTGAAAACATGAAGATGCTACAATATAATGGGCAGCTATAATGTTAGGGTGCATATTTGTTTCATTAAAACTCAGTAACTGTTATTTCAATAGTAGTTCACATTTGATATCTTGCTGCATTTTTATGTATACATATTAAAGTGAACACTTAATTTTACCAATGACTGCCAATTACAAACCAACAACATTACTTGGCACATCGCTGAAAGTTATAAATATCAGTGATGCAACTCTTAGGCTTCTCCACAGTTCTACACTGATTCTATTTCAGTTTGTGACACCAAGTCTCTAAATAACAAATATGATGATTTTGACTAACAGTAGATTGTCTGGGTCTATTGAAGTCACAAAATGTTGGGTTTTTTGGGGGGGTGGGTTAAATATTAAAATTCTTAAAAAATTAATTATTCATGAAACCATCTTGTTCCATGAAAACTGTTTCCTATATAAACATTCTATCATAACCACCAAAGATGCTTTGTTTCAATCATTTGGTTCTGTTTTGTGTGACCTTGGCCCTAATAGCTTCAGAATCCAGGACAGAATACCAGTGTTACTCACTAACACATCAAACTTCGAAGTCCAATCTCCATGGGATTGGGGATTACTCTGATACCGAAATCTATGTTGTCGACAGCATGTAGGGAGTATTGCCAAAGTTTAAATATTAGAGACAATTCCGGATATCAAATTGTTCCGAATTCTCCCGTCTCTCTGTAAGTTTAACCCTTTCATCACTTGACCTCCAAATCAAAAGATATTGATCATCAATCAGAGATACTTTTATTACTTTGTATAATCCATAACTTTTTGCTAAAAAAAGCCCCAAAATAAAATGTTGCTGTCTGTGGTCTTCACTTTGAAAGTCAAGTTTACAGGGCCATCACAGCAACTCAACTGATTACAGGGCCATCACGAGCACCTTTTGGTACCAGGCCCCTTTCATCTGGGAAAATCAGTGGCATTTTTTGATAAATTGGGAAAACTGAATTTATTCTTTTTCATCCAATTGAACAAAGAAAACACATTTTATCTATCCATTTATGCATTTTTAAAGAAAATTCTAAAGCTCTTTCTTTCATCTTTCTAAACTTTCCTACAGCTTTCTCAAGTTGACTGGCTGACATTCTGTTTGAACAAACACTGACAATCCAAATCATGCTATCCAAATTGATTTGGTTCAGTACTGAAACAATCCAAATCATGCTATCCAAATTGATTTGGTTCAGTACTGAAACAATCCAAATCATGCTATCCAAATATATTGGTATGGTTCAGTATTGACCTAATCTGGATCATGCCATCCAAATATATCAGTGTGCGAAATTAAACATGGACCGATAGACAATGTCTATAGAAAATCGAGTCGGTCTATAACGATCAAAATAGCTATAGACCGACTTGTCTATAGGAATTCTGAGTAAATAACTGGTTCCCCGCCGCTTATTAAACATAAATGAGAAGCGGAACCAGTTTATATGTATTACGCTGATGTTTCTTTTCACCCCTGCTGTAATAAAATGTTTCACAATGTAATTAGAAATCATTCCAACAGGGGGGGGGGGTCAATTTGATATTTTCTTCAATGTACACCATTTTTCGTGCAAATTCGGAATGTCCTTTTTTGAACGGTTAAAATATGTGGAAGGTGCATGCCCTGGAATCAAACGGAAAGCAGTCAGTAAACAAGTTCCAGCAAGGCTAAAGTCGCAGAAAATCACAAGAAAACAAAATGTAGTAGAAGTGACTTAGATGAAGAATCAGATAGTGAAACTGAGCTGGAACAAAATGAAAAAGAAAACGAAAATCTAATTGAAAAGCTTGTGCATGAAATTGAAAAAAGAATATAATTAAACTATCATGAACGAATTACCAAATCAAATTTGTGTCTATTATTTATTTTTTTAATAACAATGAATATTGCACGTTAAATTTTGGTCTATAGAAATTTGTTGTGGTCTGTAGGAAATGAAATGACTATGGACTGAAAGTCTATAGGATTTTAAAGTTAGTTTTGCACACTGATATACTGGTATGGTTCAGTATTGATCTAATCTGGATTATGCAATCCAAATTGGTCTGGCTCAGTGTTGACCTGGTACACAGTGAGCTTTGGTAGTCTTTATACTAAGCCTTCGTTGACAAGCTCCTCGTGGATCTCTGTTAGGTCTTTATACTTTTTTTGACTTAGACGACATGATCACTGTAAATATAGTTCTCGGACGATTCCCACCGAATAATTTTAGACTTGGACTTCATAGAGCTTGATTTTTTTCAATATATTCTGTCTCTTTAGCTGTATTGGTTGGTGCCACATTCTTTCCCCTTAATCTAATACTGGATTGATGCTGGTATTCATTACAATTTTTGGATAATCCAATTAATTTTGCAAAGTGATTATCTTGTTAAAAATGTCATGCATGATATTTGACTATTTTCTAGTACATGTAGCCCTGTTTTTTTAAGTACAACTTGATAAAAATTTCTACTGTAACCTCTCTATAATCTGAACTATCATGGCCCTGTTTTTTTTTTTTTTTTAAAGTACGACTCGATGAAAAAAAAAAAATTCACAATCAAAATCCATCTCTCTATATTTTTCATACTAACATGCAAGAACATTAAGACACTTTATTGCACAAAATACTATACATTTATTGATTTTTAAAACAAATTTGTTTTTCTTCATCCATCACATTTAAAAGGGACTGATTCACGATTTCCCCCAAAATTTTGTTTTTCATTGTCAATTATCAAAATCTACTGTCTAATGTGTTTAAAAGGTTTACAATTTTTCTTAAGGTTATACATTATGACACAAGCTCATCAAAGAGAGTTTTTTGTTGTGTAAACAAAGATTGAGGTATGTTATTGTTTACAAAGTTTTACAATGTAAACAGTCGGGCACATAATATAAACATGTTATTTGAAAAATACTGTTAATGAGATATTTTACACCAACATTCAGAGTTTTTAGATATAATGCATTATCTTTATTTTTTCGATCTTACGTGGTCATTGATTTTGTCTAAAATCTTTGTTTGGGAATATTTTGCTTATAAAATTGGAAAAATGGTTTTACTTTTTCTTATGGAAAATTGGTCCAATATTTGGTCCAGGATCGAGGGGAGAGACCGTCTTGTTGAAATATAGGTTAACTGGAAACTGTTCATCAAATCATATTTTATGCAACTGGGCTCAGCTAATGCAGTAACCATGAGTGGGTCAATCTCAAAAGATCAACACATTAAAAGGGAGGTAACTCTTAAAACCATTTAGTGTAAAGTCTTACCTTTTCCTCGGGAAAAGGCTCTTCATCAAACACATCTGCCCATTTAACATGTTTCTGAAGTGAGAGAAAATCTGCAATTTTACTTCAATCCGTAAAAACTAGTTTATGAAAAACAACTTAGTATTGTTTTATTAATTCAGCATTCTTCGATATGAATCAACATCACTGAAACAAATACCAATTGATTCACTCCAAAAAATTGTTAAATATAACACATCAACTTTGTAAATACTAAAGTTTACCATGTACTTCCAAATGCTCCAAAATTTAATGTTAACTGATACAATTTTTTATTATATACCCATCAATGTATCGTTTGTTGATACTGTGGATTTCACAGCGTGTGATCCGGTTTTCCGGATCACCATACTGTGGTTTTCTGATTCCGTATCAGTATCCTCTGAAACTGATGCCGTCACAATGATGTCACAATGCATCAACGCAACGTTATTTGTGGAAAATATTGACCGCATCACAAAACAAAACTGCGTACACAAAACATAATTTCATGGTATGTCTGTGTTTTTAATAATTTGGATTACATTTATTATCTTATAAATGTGGATTTAAAATACATAAGGGGGTATATAATAAATTTATCATTACTACAGTAACTTGATCCGAAGAGTCGGATCATGTCTCGTTGACAGGTGCGGATCATCAGATCAAACTCGACGCTTCGCGTCTCGTGTGATCTGATGATCCGCGCCTGTCAACTCGACGTGATCCGACTCTTCGGATCAAGTTACTGTAGTAACAAGAGGTACTGTGAGCAATGCTCACTAAGAATACCCCCCGCTTACCCCAATCTCCCAAAGGGTGTTGGTAATAGGTATAAACTACCTCTTTTCTGAGTGTAAAAAACAAATGGCATGACAAACCGAACCATATTGCTATTTCGATGTCCAGTGCGCGTGACCTTTGACCTTTTGACCCCAAAATCGATAGGGAACATCTTCATCCCATGGGTAGTCCATATGTATGATATGGTGACTGTAGGTGGAAAGGATAACGCTTTAGAGCCCGGAAACCATATTGCTACTTCGATGTCCAGTGCGCATGACCTTTGACCTTTTGACCCCAAAATCAATAGGGAACATCTTCATCCCATGGGTAGTCCATATGTATGATATGGTGATGGTAGGTGAAAAGGATAATGCTTTAGAGCCCGGAAACCATTGCGTCTACAGACGGAAGGACAGACGGACAGACAGACAGACCGACAACCCGATTCCAGTATACCCCCCCCACAACTTGTTGCGGGGGGTATAATAATATATATATACAGACTTATGTCAGTCACCAAACCATCAAAAACATACTATGAATGATTAAAAAAATTCTGCTCTGAATATTTTTTTCTAATCATTTTAAGCATATTGAACTTACAAAAACATTCCAAATGCACAGAATGATACAGATAAATAATAATTGTGATAGATCTGCCCATCATGCATTTTTATTAGCAATAACCCCCCCCCCCCCCCCCCCCCGGTGGATATAAACATGGACTTTATCAATTCTCTCTGATTAAATTCAGCAAAATCTCTATGAAAACTTTCTGGAAAACTTTATAACATTTTGTGACCGATTTCAGTATTTTAGCATAAAATGGGTATTTTTCATGGAGTTTTCTTCCAGGAAACATCAAGTGCTGACTTGGACAAATCATGATATATCTTTCCACAATTTATGGAAAAATCGCTAAATCTGTGTCTCGCTAAAAATACCACTTATACAGCATATCTTTCCATTATACACATGTGAAAGACGAATCTTATTTGTCGAAAGTAGTACTCTGTTTATGACAGAGAAACATTAAAAAAAATTCAGGCCCACCCAACAATAAGAACCCTGGGGTTGCAAAATTCACAACTTTGGTACATCCTTTTCTGCTCTTCCTAAATATGCATTTAGGTTTACATTATCACCAAAATCAAAATAGTCCTCCAATGAAAAAGACAATTACTATCAGTGATTTTTTTGGGCCCATTTTGGGTCCAAATTTCGACCCTTTCCCTTCCTAAAAATTGCCAATTTCCCCCCAATTTAGCTTGCATTTTCCCCCAATAATAGAACTATGAAAGGAAAATGTATTTGGAAAAAAATAAACATTCGACGTGAATTATATACACAAGACTTAACAAAGAGTTATGGGAATGATTTGGATAGAATTGTTGAAAATTTTAGGTTAAAGAAAATTAGATGTGTAAAATAAAGATAATATAATGTTTGATATGATTTTAAAAACTTATTTAAGATAAATTTAATTTTTTCCAATTTGACTGAAATGTCGACAATTTCTCCCAATTCGAAAGCCACAGGACCCTTGTTAAAGATGTAGAAAAATCAATGACTATGACCATTTTGACCCCACCCTGACACTAAAACCCCTACCTCTAGAATCATGAAATTTTCAATTTTGGTTGAAGGGCTATCTGCTCCTTCTAACAATACATTTAGTTTCAATTTAATATCAACAACACTAAAAATGTTATGTAAGTGTTTTACACATAATCACTATACCAAATTTGGCCCTCCCAAGAGTAAAAACCTCTACCCAAGGGATCATGAAATTTAGTTTTGGTAAAGGCCTTCCTGCTCTACATGGTTCTGCTTTTATTTCATTTAAGGAATTTTTTTGTTTTAAGGTAGGTCCTTAGTCCTGGATTTTTGGGGTTTAGGTAGCATTTTTTTGTTTGGAATCAATAAATTAACATTCAGAGTAATGAAAAAAGGCAAAACAGTTAAGGGTTTCCATATTAATTTTCATTACATACCCCACTAAAGTCATATACCCCGATGTAGATTTTTATGAAATTCATTGGAAACAGTTATTTGTTGTTTTTTTAATATAAAAACAACAAAATATTTTTTGAATTGCATTTATTTATCGGGAAACATGTCAATAACTAAAACACATGTCACTTTCAATATGTTCATCAAGTTTTAGAATAATATATGCAAAATTATTGAATTAGCGTTATTCCCCAAAATGTTAAAAAACAAACAAATGTGGACGCATTTTCCTTATAGCATGGTTTACATATCATTTTTTTTCTGTTTATATTAGTAGAGTTACATCTGTTATAGTTATTCATGGGAAAAAATCCATACCTTTCCTTAATAATTTCAAATCTATAGCTTCCAAATTATGTATACCCCCATCAAAAACTGAAGTCTGGCACCATACAGCTGAGCTATTTAAAATCACTCGGGATTAAAACTTTATGTAATTTCATGAAAAGACAGATAATGATTCCTTATCACCTTGGTAAAATGTTTGTCAAAAATAAAGGAAATCTATCGCATTATGGACTTGATAAATAATTGAATGAAAACAGAGTTATTGTCCTTGGATTCAATATTTTGAAACATATAATTGACTATTCAAATATAACTAAGAATTTTGAAATATTTTATGGCTAACAAGATTTTTTACAATAACTATTGAAAAAGATTCCAACAAAATTTATGTTCCTAACATTAAATCATTGACTTTGCAAAA
>NC_079173.1:12251153-12311153 GCF_947568905.1 Ostrea edulis | reverse complement strand
TTTGGCACCACTGTTTATGATAATAATGTCATAATCAAAATACTAAGTCTATGAAATGTTAATTTTTTCCCCATCAATTTCATTTATTGTGCACATGACATTGACTTCATAGAGGAATTGCTTGAATTGACTGACTTTATACATCTAAATGCATGGTAGTGAGGGAGCTATGAAAATCTATTCTACAAAAATCATAATCCCTGAGATCAACACACGGAGGAATATGATTTTTCTACGGTGAATCGATCACTCCCTAGATCTTATAAAATGCTTAACAAAATGCCTTTTTTCTTCTCCCTCTGCTCATTCATGTTCTTTTTCTCTCTCTCAGCTCTTTTGTCTTTACGACTCAAATAAACAGGATTAAAGAAAAACAAGTGTTACGTAATCGTGAAAAACATCCTTCTAAAAACAAAACATCACAGATCTTGTCTAGGTCACAAGTATCAATGCAAGGTGAAGATAACGAACAGTGATCAATCTCATAACTCCCACAAACAACACAAAATAGATAGTTGGCAGGGGTTGAAATTAGCGAGAAATACTCGCAAAATACGAGTACATTTGAAAAATAGCGAGTAAAAATAATGGACACTCGAAAATCTTAGCGAGTGGTGATTTACAAACTATGATTGTATCGTGTCCGTTTTATACGGTGATGTGCTATTTGCTTTTCTTAAACCTGCACTCTGAATCATACAAACGCTTACATGAACGACCGATTTCAATAACTGTTTTTATCCGGATTTTTCTTTTATGATTTTTTAAGAAACTCGGAGTCAAACAAATGCTTTAGAGATTGGACATCGCATATCGACATGTGCCACGAGTCCTGTTCACCTATAGGGGTGATTAAATTGAATAATTCCAAGTATGATGTTTTTGTTATTCATTTATCTACAAAAAATATCGGAGTCTATGTTTTACCAAGTCTTCCGGTAGTTATTTTTATCAGAATCATAAGAATGTCATTGTCATATTGAGGTCGGGTTGTAGTGACGACACGGGTGCATTTCTCACCGCGTAGACGATTATCAAAAAAGTCATAGGACTCGTGATCGTGCTGCTTATAAAACCATGAGTCCTGTATTCGCTTTAAAAAATCACTAGTGACAACCCTGATGTGGCATGAAATTGGAAGACTGGATCTAGACCTGCGGTAAACAAGTCGTGGATATGACTTATGTAACTTAGTGTCTTGTCCAAACGCTACCTATTGACCCAATAGGCTCAGTAATGATGGGGGAAATCATTGATTGAAAAAAAAAAATATATAAAAAGAGCACTGCTTCATTATTTTCATTTTAGCTTGTAGGTTTTCATTTTAGCCTGTGGATTTTTTACCCACAGGCTAAAATTAGCCTGTGGTAGAAAAAGTTAATTTCGACCCCTGGTTGGGCAAACACGGTCCCCTGGACACACCAGAGGTGGGATCAGGTGCCTATGAGTAGTAAGCATCCCCTATCGACCGGTCACACCCGCTGTGAGTCCTATATCGTGATCATGTAAACGAAGTTATCCGTAGTCAAAATCAGTATGTCAATCAAATACAAATATACTATACAATACAGTATACAGATCACAGCGTACAGATGCCTTACCTCACTTTTGGTGGCACTTCTGATGAGGTCCGGCACAGGGCCTTTAGCTGGGGTCCTCTTCAGGGGAAATCCTGTAGGTGCTGGGGATGAAGTGGAACCTAGCAATACAAGTCAACATTAACATGATAAAAAATGTACAGAATTACTTTTCACATCACATAAATTTTTGCCATTCATTGACTCATTCACAATAATGAGTTAAAACTGAAAAGAAAAATTTCTGAGAAATAATACAACATAGAATAGTATACAATGGATTGAAACAGGAACAGGGCTGAAAGAACTTAATAGACACAAAAAAATCCATCCCCAACACTCACTAGTTTACAGAGAGGGGTGAGGGAATAGAAGAATTCAGTAACTCAATATCAAATGAATAGTAATCCATCCCCAACACTCACTAGTTTACAGAGAGGGGTGAGGGAATGGAAGAATTCAGTAACTCAACATCAGAAGAATAGTATGATTATATGTATCTCTTTCATTACCCAAAATGTTCTTAAAATGTAACAAGAATATCAGTTAAACCGATGAATGCTCCACGAAATGCATCTAACTAATGAACTACATCATATGATGAATTACTTGCACAATGATCAATAACTGTTGAATTATTGATGAAATGATAGTTTCTTTTTGACATACAAGGTGTATGTTCAGTGATGTTTACCTTTATAAAATGACATTGAGTGACCTTTGTCTGAAAGCCATTTCCCTATTACTTATTTGTGTGATATGTGATAAATACCTGCTCAAAAACTGTTGAAATATGGCGCTTTTTCCATATATAAGGGATATGTTCCGAGTGACCTTGAACTTTCCAAAATAACCTTGATTCAAAAGTCCCAGTCTCAAGGAATATTTGTGATCAATTATGATCAAATTTTGATGAAAAATTTAGGAGATGGGAACTACTATATTAAAAACTGTTGATATAAGAAAATTTATACGGTCTGAGTGACCATGACCTTTCCAAAATGACCTTGAAATACCTTGGTCCACAAGATATGAGCACCAACGGATGGATAGATAGACATAATGGTGACTATATGCCCCCCCCCCCCCAAATTTTTGGGGAGCATAAAAGTTCCCCTTGCTTATAAAATTTTAAGTGTGCTGGGAAAATAATACTGCCATAAAGAATGGCAACTCTTCTACCACAATATCAACTCCCCTCAAATTTTCAACTTTAACTAAAACCAGGAAAAGTTGAGCCCATGGAGAAAAGAAGATGCCATAGTTAACTTCATCCGAGATTGAGGCCCCCAACTTACTTACAACAATTGCATCACATTAGCTGTTCCACAGCAGAAGACACACCCACCAATATTATCAGTATAGAGAGTAGGAATCACAGCAGAAGACACACCCACCAATATTATCAGTGTAGAGAGTAGGAATCACAGCAGAAGACACACCCACCAATATTATCAGTATAGAGAGTAGGAATCACAGCAGAAGACACACCCACCAATATTATCAGTGTAGAGAGTAGGAATCACAGCAGAAGACACACCCACCAATATTATCAGTGTAGAGAGTAGGAATCACAGCAGAAGACACACCCACCAATATTATCGGTATGGAGAGTAGGAATCACAGCAGAAGACACACCCACCAATATTATCAGTATGGAGAGTAGGAATCACAGCAGAAGACACACCCACCAATATTATCAGTATAGATAGTATGAATCACAGCAGAAGACACACCCACCAATATTATCAGTATAGAGAGTAGGAATCACAGCAGAAGACACACCCACCAATATTATCAGAATAGAGAGTAGGAATCACAGCAGAAGACACACCCACCAATGTTATCAGTGTAGAGAGTAGGAATCACAGCAGAAGACACACCCACCAATATTATCAGTATAGAGAGTAGGAATCACAGCAGAAGACACCCCCACTAATATTATCAGTATAGAGAGTAGGAATCACAGCAGAAGACACACCCACCAATATTATCGGTATGGAGAGTAGGAATCACTGACTACTTTGTTGGGTATGTGAGACAATGAACTACAGGTGACTCTTGATAAATCAAAATTTAAGGGACCTTGATAAAACTTCGAGTGATTGAGAGTCTGAAGTCAAATTTGGAAATAAAAGGTCCGTCCATTATGGTTCGGGTTTGATGGTAAACCAGAGTGCCCTGGCATTGTTTTGATTCGTTGCCCTTCATATTTTTAGGTAACTGACTTGATTTCAACAACATGGAACTTTATCTTGCATATATAAAAAGAATTTTTCAAGTTTATGTATGTATTTGTTCTTTTCTCATGTTATCATAGACGTACATGTACATGTATCTATAATTTACAAGACAAATCTTTTACATTACAAAATTCCACAGTCACTATGGGAAAGTGTTGATATTTCGGACAGTATGTGATGTATTTCAGAAATGCTCATCATCTAACCACTGAACCTAGGCATATTGTACATCAGTTGATTCAATGAACATTCTAAATTGTGCTCTCTGGGTTTCATAAGATTTTTTCCAGCCATTTATGCCACATGTCAACACTTAAACACAGGTAGAAGGTTGTAACTCAAATGAAGGTGTTGTTATTTCGGACACATGGTGTTATAACTTCGGACAGTTAGGAAATTCGGTTGTTGTCGTTTATTTCATGGTTCAATGGCATTTTATGCTTTTGTTTTTACACATTAGATGATTTTTTTTATTTTTGGTAGTGCTTTTGTTTATAATTTTTTAATTATATCGGTAACTTTTACCAGAAAACTAGGTCTCAACGGGATTTGATTTTACCAATCAAACAAAATGGATGCCAGGGCCTTTTACTGCAATGTTGGTGAAGGTCATGTATTTCAATCAACCAATCAGAGCTGGGTACCACAATCGCATATGATAAGGTGTTTTCCATTTTGTATATTTATCAAGTTCAGAAATCAGTTTAAATTTAGAACAAATAACTATCATAAGATATAATGCTGTTTTCCTGACTGTCCGAAATATCACACCCGTCTGAAATATCAACACTCTCCCCTATCTACACACAGCACACATGTTACACTTCTCTCTTGCTTTAAACAAAGCACACATTGTCCCACCCATTGACGTCATGAGAAATTGCCAGATAGCATGCAAGTGAGAAATTTACATGTTGATGTAGTTTATGGGGTAAGACGTTGTTTAAGGGGTAACCAACACATTGATGTTTCAAAGGGTTATTACAGAGCTGGAAATGTAAATATCAAGAGATAATCTGTGTTGGCAATTTCTGAAATACAGTTCAATGACTCCCACGAATCTGCTATTGATAATTTAGGAGTGACCTCTCTTACCTGTAATCAGCTTCCCAGACCTAATTCCAGGCTTGTAATCGGACAGTCTCATATTTCCAAACACCGAGTTATTCCTGGAGCTCGTCACGGCATCATAAATTGATGGCCTTTCCTGCAAAATTCACCACATAAATGTCATTTGAAGACCATCTGACATTTGATATCTTCTTTTGAATGAAAGGAGTTGCATAAATGAATTTGGAAAATTCCCTAAGTCTCATTTTCAAGAGTTTGTGAACATATACATTCCGTCAAACAAGAGGCCCATGGGCCAGTGTTCGAAATAGGTTTAAAACTTGGTATAGACCACAGGCCTATGCCAAAACAAGATGACATAGACCTCATCGAATTGGCATAGACCGCAACATAGAAAAATATAACACAAATTTAAAACATTGTTGTTTACTACTTATGTAGCTAGAAAGCATTTTTTCTTTCCATTTCCATAACAATGCATGTCCTCCTTTCCTCGTAACGTTTATCAGACGTTGACTTTTGGGATAAATCTATTGCTTTATACCTAGAAAATCGGCAAAGCCAATTACAATTGGCATAGACCGATGTCATTTGACACAGGGATCACCATTAACGGTTGTCCGATTGCCCGCGGCAAGTGAAAACCCAGTTCGGACAAGTGAAACTCAATACACACTTGCCCGATGGGGCAAGTGATCATTTAAGTAGGAAATGTGATTATTATAATAATTGTGTTAAGCTTGATGAATATAAAATATTAGAACGTAAAGTCCAACTCCATATATTGCTGTTTTCTTTACCAAATTGTCAGATTACAGCGAAAGCCCATTCTAGTAGATCATACTGTATCACCAATTGACAAAGAGATATAATTAGTTACTGGTTGACAGGCTAATTAGAGTCAGACAACTCATGTGGACAAGTAAAACTTGAGTTTTCTTGCCCGAAGGGCAAGTAAGAAGAAAACTTAATGTCTATCCCTGTGACATAGACTCGGTCTATAGTTAATTTCGAACACTGAAGGGCCACATTGCTCACCTGAGTCACCTTGGCCAATATTTAAAGTTTTTCCCTATATATATTTGTATGTAAAACTTTGATCCCCTATTGTGGCCACAACCTACCCTCTGGAGCCATGATTTTCACAAATGTGAATCTGCACTATGTCTGGAAGCTTTCCTGTAAATGTAAATTTCTTTGACCTAATGGTTCTTGAGAAGATTTTTAAAAATTGTCTCTATATATTTGTATGTAAAACTTTGATCACCTATTGTGGCCCCATCCTATCTCTGGGGGGCCATGACTTAACAAACTTGTATCTGCACTATGACAGGAAGCTTTCATGTAAATGTAAACTAATTTGGCCCAGTGATTCTTCAAAAGAAGATTGTTAATGATTCCCCCTATATATTAGTATGTAAAACTTTTATCCCTTATTGTGGCCTCATCCTACCCTGGGGGGCCATAAGTTTTACAAACTTGAATCTGCACTAAGTCAGGTGAGAAGATTTTAAAAGATTTTCCCTATATATTACTATATAAAACTTTGATCCCCTATTGTAACCCCATCCTACCCCCAAGAGTCATGATTTTAACAAACTTCAATCTGCACTATGTCAGGAAGCTTTCATGTAAATTTCAGCTCCTCTGGCCTAGTGGTTCTTGAGAAGAAGATTTTTAAATGACCCACCCTATTTTTGCGATTTTGTGATTATCTCCCTTTGGCCCTTCATTTGAATAAATATGACAGACCTTCACTCAAGGATGCTCTGTGCCAATTTTGGTTGAAATTGGCCCCGTGGTTCTGGAGAATAAGATGAAAATGTGAAAATTTACACCGCCGACAGACAACGGACAAATTTTGATCAATAAAGCTCACTTGAGCCTTTGGCTCAGGTGAGCTAAAAAGTTTACAGGCAGACAGACAACAGACGATCAGAAAAACTCACTTGAGCTTGCAGTTCAGGTGAGCTAAAAATTTGATTTCGACCCTACAGAGTGGAGAACTGATTTGTTCCTGTATTGGCACCAGTAGCAATTTGCCAAATGAAGTACTCACATAACAAATAAAATCTATTACCCTTCTCATAACGGGTCCTCCAAGAGTGCTCCTGACAGGGGCAGTAACTCTCACTGGTGTCATACTCTCGTTGTTGATGATGTTCCTTAAGGACTGAGGGTCTACCTCAAACTCCTCTGCTACAAAAGCATACATAAACTTTCAAAACTTTGACAAACTAAAGACTTTATTAAGGTAATATTAACGATAGGTAAGTTGTACTAAAGAAAGCAAGTTGTTAAAAACTGCAGACCATGTCAAGAGAAGATTTATCAAGGATAAGTTGTTCCAGAAAGAGTAAAATACATCAAAATAACTGGAAATAACAACCTTTTTGTAATAATCGAATTATCTGAGGACATTTTGACATGGATGTGGAATGGATATAAGCACCACAAAACAGATCATCTCCTTAAAATTGGACATATTTAAGGAATGAAGCTAAAATAAATGTTTATTTGGTATATACATACATACAAACATACATACATAAATACCAAGGATAACCCATGAAAGCTTGGAAGCTTATTTCCAATGGGGTCCTTTGATGCACGGATGTTTGCGCTAGGGGGTCATTTATGTGGGAGGAAACCGGAGTACCCAGAGGAAACCCATGTGTCCCAGCGGGTGACCGCCATACCCTCTCACATACAACCACTGCCGATCATGGGGATCAAACTCGGGTCGCAGCGGTGAGAAGCGAGAGCGCTACCTGGACACCCTATAGGCAGGGAAAAGTTCTTATCTATGTTCTTATCTATGTTATACTTGTGGCAGTTGCTTTATAATCTACCAAGCGCATTATAAACAAGAGGCCCCATGCAAACTTTATACAATTTATTGAAGAAAAAAACAACGCAATTTAAATTGGGCAAAAAATCAGTAGAGAGAGGAAGGGGTCGATGTTTAGATCTAAATTGGTTATACAAAAATCACTGTGCGCAATCAAATATGTTCAAATCAATAAAATCGTTGCCTTTGCACTACCAGCCATTAAACTATTAAAATCTCACTTTCCTCTACCTACATTGTATATACACTATTTTAAACTCTCACTTTTCCCTATCTATATTCACAACCAGCCATTAAACTATTTTAAACTCTCACTTTTCCCTATCTATATTCACAACCAGCCATTAAACTATTTTAAACTCTCACTTTTCCCTATCTATATTCACAACCAGCCATTAAACTATTTTAAACTCTCACTTTTCCCTATCTATATTCACAACCAGCCATTAAACTATTTTAAACTCTCACTTTTCCCTATCTATATTCACAACCAGCCATTAAACTATTTTAAACTCTCACTTTTCCCTATCTATATTCACAACCAGCCATTAAACTATTTTAAACTCACTTTTTTCTATCTATATTCACAACCACTCATTAAACTATTTAAAACTCTCACTTTTCCCTATCTCTATATAATATATACAACCAGCCATTAAACTATTTTAAACTCTCACTTTTCCCTGCCTACATGTATATTCACAACTAGCCGTTAAACTATTTAAAACACTCACTTTTTCTACCTATATACAGCGAAACTTGTCTAATCCAGATATGCTTGGTACCACAAAGATTCTTGGGATTAGACAACATCCGGAATACAGATAATTTTTAAGATAGAATTCAAAGTTTGGTATCAAGATATGTGTAGGGTGTACACAACATTTTGGTCTGTACAACGTCAGGATTAGCTCTTCTCTGATAGCAACAAGTTTGAAAGACAAAAGCTTGATCACATGACAGTAAGAGGTACAAGATGGTGAAAAATCAAAACACAGCTATATTTTCTTGATATAATTGACTGTGTGCACTCTTCATGTTTTTACTCAAGGAAACGTTTCACATTTTGAAATGACAAAAAAAGTAATTGATTTTACACTGACCCAATGACACCGACTGTTCTTCCACAGGCTTTTTCGATCTCTCCCTGGGAGGGTCTCTCTTGGGCTGCGATGCTCTTTGTACAGGGCTGCCGATGGGACCTGAAGTGTATACAAATCAACACTTTCCTTAACAAAATGATTTTTTTGTAAAGCAATGTGAGTGATATTACGCTCTCTTTATAAAGAACTTTCTATAGTTAAATTTCAGTTTAGCAACACATCAAATTCTGGAATACTGTAGAAAAGGAAATGCCTTGAAACTTGGAACAAATGTGACATGTATTGCACACACCAAATTCCAATAATCACATCCCCTAACGGAGAGAAGATATAAAGATTAGACACCAACTGTAACAAGAGGTACTGTGAGCAATGCTCACTAAGAATACCCCCCGTTTTCCCCAATCTCCCAAAGGGTGTTGGTAATAGGTAAAACTTCAGTATTATGATCCAAAAGGTATCTAGGAACACAGCATCTCCATGCGATGAAAGAATTTAAATGGAAACCATATTGCTACTTTGATGTCCAGTGCGCTTGACCTTTGGACCCCAAAATCGATAGGGAACATCTTCATCCCATGGGTAGTCCATATATATGATATGGTGACGGTAGGTGGAAAGGATAATGCTTTAGAGCCCGGAAACCATTGCGTCTACAGACGGACAACCCGATTCCAGTATAACCCCCCCCCCCCCCCCCCCCCCCCACAACTTGTTGCGGGGGGTATAAAAATGTTGATAGATAAACACTGTTGACACCTAGTGAATCTAAATCACAAGTCCAGCCAGAAATTTACTACTCAGCAGGCTGCAGACCAGAGCTGATGTTATAGGTCTCAAAGGGTCGGAGGTGCCTATGATCCCCTCCCCAAAATATTTTGTGCACTTCCAGAATTTTCCACATAAATTTTTTTTTGGGCATGTTCTTTGATGCCCAAAATAGTGACCTTCCCTTATTGCTATGCTTCAATGTTAATAGTGCACTAGGAGTTCAAGCTAGCAGGTAACCAGTGTATTAAAACGTTTGTTTTGTTTTAAAAGTGAACTTGATAAACAATCTATTCGTACATGCTGTAATTTTTACCACTTCATCAGGGTTTACAGTTAAGTAATTTGATGTTATTTTTACTATTTTCAAAGGACTAGAGTAGAACCCTGCTGACAGACAAACAATGCAAGTTCATGTATTAATGTGGATTTACAGAGTTAATTCCCTTTGCAAAACACTAAACTTTGGAAAACACTAAACTTTTATCTAAAAATTCCAAAACATTAAGTTGAGGATATTTTCTTGAATAGTCAGTATCCAGCAGTTAGATTCAGTACAATTTCTTTGAGAGCAGTGATGATTTTAATTCTAAATTTTACACTTTCCATGATGCCCAAAATACATTCAACACTAACTCAACATAATTACTTTTCTTTAGATTGACCATCACCTGTGCTGAAGACCCCTTATGAAACAATACTGGTAATACTCTTGATACTCTGCAACTTTGTCTGAACATTTAATAATGAAATTTTTTACTTTTTTCTTCACTTACGCTTATTAGGATTTTTCGTTTTTGCCATGCGTACTGCAGCAAATTTAGAATCCCTGTGTCGAGAACTGGTCATGGCATCATAAATTGAAGGTCTTTCCTGAAAATATTTGTACACATGTATATTATGTTTCATAAGTCCTATTGAGTCTTAATAATTTTTGTGCAAGTTTTGCTTCTATCATGAATGCATTTATCACATTTATTTCATTTTATTCTTTTTACAAAGGATTAAAATTTCAAGGCAAATCATTGAAACATATGCTATGTATTCTTACGATGATAACTTATCTTCACAGTTTTTTTTTTCCATACAAGCCTCACCGCTCTATAAAATTAGCTACAGTACTGTCCCTGTTCGTAAATACTGGGCATCAGACGTATCTGACGTCCCCAATATTCACAACCGGGACTCTACTGAACAACCGTATTTACTTGTCTGATAATAGCTCCAGTGGTTGTCTGCCGCTTGGGGGCTGCCACGCGTAACGGGGTCATTCCCTCGCTGTTGATGATACTCCGTAAGGCTTGTGGGTCAGGCTCAAATTTCATCTCTGGAAATAATGTCACGATCATCGTCATTATATCAAGATTAAAGAAACTGTAAAATTTTGTAGTCTCCTTATTTTCACCGAGTTGGCAAAAATTACAATATGGGAGAAAGAAAAATAATTGATAAACAAGAAATGTTTCAGAAGCATGTCAAAAATTTTGGTACTGAAAGAAAGGTGTTGTCACAATACACATGTCACTGTGCAATCTAATTAAAATTAAATGTTGGATCCACTCACATACTCACTACACAAACATTTAACGACATCCCATAGAGGGTCACGCCAGAGGTTATCGATAATAATTTTGTAATCACGATTTCAAACGATTGATTATTCATTTGCATCATTTTATGATAATTATCAAGTGTCCAGTGGAGTATTCTTAATGTTAGTCACTGTAATTTTCTCCAAAGTAAACTTATTTATTGATAAAACAACCTCCAAGTTTTGTAGTATAATGACCGTAACAAACAATGTTTAATGTTTTAATAAAGACCATATACTATATATATCGAATTTACTTGTGTATTAAAATCAATTTAAATGCATGTTGAAGAGGTCAAAATAGCCTTGGTTTTGCATCATGGCTACCCTTCAAAGTAAACCAGGATCGGCACCATTTTTGTATGAGTTATCACAATAGACTACATTCACTTCTTGAATCCGAATCTGAATTCAAAATCAGAATATATGGTCATCATACTACAAAACTATTCAAAATCAGAGTATATTGTCATCATACTACAAAACTTGGAGGTCATTTTATCGATAAACAAGGTTGCTTCTGTAAAAGAGTGATGATCTGACAAGGAGTTAAGGGTTTAAAAAAAAAAGAGCATATACTTCTTCTTTTTGTTGTTGTTGAAATTATACATATGATTTGCTCTGGAAAACATTTAGCACCAAAGTTACAACTGATACCTGTGGGAGTACACACAATGCCAGCTTGAGAGACAGGCATTTATGCTTCAAATCTGTCTAAGAAATTTGGAATTCTTCATTAACTTCGTGGCCTTCCTGTGAGCTTGTAATATGTGGTATATTAAAACTTATCCTTATTTTGAGATGGACATGATCTTTTAGCTTGGAGAATATATATATATGGAATGTTAAAACTGATCCTTATTTTTGAGATGGACAGCTTGGAGTATGCAGTGTGTTAAAACTTATCCTTATTGTGAGATAGACAGCTTGGAGTATGTGGTGTGTTAAAACTGATCTTTATTTTGTTAATGAATTACCGTATTTTGCCGAATATAATACGCAGTGGTGTTTAATACGCACCCCCCACTTTGAGCCTAAAAGTTGGTGAAAAAACGCACTTCGGGTGTATAATACGCAGCAAAAATTTTGACTAAGCGGTAATCTTTATTTTATACTTGGTGTTAATTTTCACTTAATATATTTGCAGAAATAATGAATTCTAAACAACGCACAATAATTTGCAAACTTTTTGAGATGAGGTCTACATCGCGGTAATCTTCAATGAGAATCTTCAGGGAAATATCAACCCGGACAAGCCTGTTCATTTCAGCAAAGCACGAGATTTTGTAGCATTAAAGTCTTAACTGACTCGATATTTCCTTTGTTGAAACTTAAAATCAATCAAATAGCCGATGTTATAAAAATAAAATTAAACAATTAAACTATCGCTTATTTTACTGTAATCAACACACCATGGTAGGTACAAAGATGCAAATTATCAACTCCTCGTTAACTACGATGACTATTAAAATGTGTGGAAAAAAAATTTGTAGGTATTTCTTTACCCGGAGGGGGTATCTAACAAAAGCAGTGTACACAACAATGGCTTCGTAAAACACACGCTTTTACGCAAGAATAGTTATTTCAAAGATTCAAATAAATATTTCATTAAAAATTAGGCCTATTCATAAAACTTACAGTAAACAAACTTTTAGCAAGTGACAAAATTATTTTCCAACAATTTTAGCATGTGTCAAGGCATTATTGTGTACACATGCTTTCAATAATGGCGGCATGCGATGTAATGAATAGTCAGATCCAATGCAATTTGATTGGCTGTTTGTTTCATGATAATTGAATTATCTAGATATTGTAAGTATATATATCACATTTTCTGTAATTTTACGTTTCTGTAGTATTTTCTTGAGGTCGAATTTTCTACTTAATAAATAGGTGAACGTGAAAAGACGTACAGTATCCGAAGCCTTGGTCTTTGAGTGAAATATTACACTACTTAATCGTCGAATTTCATCTGGAAAAAAAGGTCAAAAACCTATTGTGGTATATAATACGCACCCCTTTCGGGCACAAAAATATTCTCTAAAAAAAGTGCGTATTATATTCGGCAAAATACGGTATAAACACTCAGCTTAATCCTGAACATCAGAGTTATAGCCTACCAGCACTCTTCGTGAGCAGCTTAAGGGGGACATCAGCATTGGCACTTCGACTTCTGCGTCTGTTGGCTTTTGCCGTCTGATCTGGGTCACAAGGAAGCTCTCCAAGAATCCGTCTATGTCCATGACTGTTACAGCTCTGGCTCCTCTTCCTTCCACGAAAATAAAAATTAATGAATAAATTACATAAAAACGAATGAATATCATACAAAAATTACCCATATGGTCCTGACAACATAGTATCATATTCTAGTCAGCTGATCTTGTGGCTTTGTAAAAGAGTACATGTACATCCCCACTGTGAGTTTGTGGACAGCTACCTTTCAGTCAATCTTCATCAACAAAGTTTACAAGACACCCATGGGCCACATCGCTCACCTTCAGGTTTTCGTATTTTGTATTTTACAGCAGAGAGGCACTCGTTATCTACAATGCCCGGCGGCGGTGTCCTTTGTACATCTGAAGAAATTCATTCATCTTAAATTTGACTTGTCGCCAAAATACACGGTGTGTGACATTGGATATATTGTCTGTTAGCGAAAGAGGTGTTCTGTTAGAGATGAATCGTGTGTGATGCATTTACTGTTATGCCGTCTTTTTAATAACAATATGAATTTGAACATTTGTCCCTACCATTGCTCAGCTGTTGTGATTTTTAGAGGATATTTTTGCAATCTTTATTCCCATAAATTTTTTTGACACCAAACAGTGGTCCTAGCAACCCAACCCCAAAAGGTCATAAACCATGATACAAGGTTACAAATCATGGTATGAAATATAAGGTCTTGCCATAAGGAATCTATGAACAAAATATGAAATCCATACCTTAACAGTTCAGGAGATATTTTCTTAAAAGCAGGTAAAAATCCAAGGTCAAGGTTACATGATCAAAAACACTGGTACCAAAAGAGAGGTCTTGTCATAAGGAATGTACATGAAATACGAGAGACCTAATACTCACCATTCAAAAGTTATGAACAAAGTTCAAGTTTCAGACAGACAATACAAAATCAATATGCTTCCAAACACAGGGGCATAAAAAACCAACAACTTCAATCCACAGAACTTAGAAACGTTTGCATTTTGATATGATTTAGTATGGGCCTACCTTATCTTCAAAATAATTTGATTTGATTAATTTCCTGTATATTCCCATACAAAACTTTGATCTGCTATTGTAGCCCCCTTGCACAGCCAATAGAAATTAGACAGATTATTGCCCGGACAACAGTTTGTAAAACTGCTGACCGGTCAATACACCAGGAGTGGAGAGTTGGTTTAACAGTAAAAATTTTGGTTCTAAACTGTATTTCTTTTATATAGGAAAACAATTAATTTTGTGGCCTTCCTCAACAATAAAAACTAATGAAAATTAAAAATAATGTATTCTATTGTTTGTATAATATCATGCAGTTATTTCACGTATCTCTGGGTAACAGTCAAACCTATTGCCCTGAGCAGGTGTGGAATACCCCATGAACTATTTATTGCCAATGGTCTTCCACACTACCGAGGGACAATAGTTTTAACCGTTTCCCAACATATATATAAAATAGCCGTTTTATTATCCAATTAATTTATTTACTTATCTACAATTCAAAAAGCCCCAATGAGGTAGATTACAGCTGTTTTGAAACAGTGCATTCATCTCAAAATTTAGTTCCATAAAACGGTCAAAACTATTGACCTGTCAAATCAAGAAGGAACAAGCAAAGATGGTGACAAAGGTTTTTCTAGTGTCGTTACAAATACGGGCAGGTTCTACAGTTGTTCTTCCGTGGAATGTCATAGTCGGGTTTTCGGATGCACGTACCATGTCAGAACTCTACTCAGCAGTAATGAATGGCAGCTTTTGAATCTTTATCATTACTCTTGTGGAAGCTAGTCACAAGACGTGTGTCAGGCCAGAGGACATCACTGAAGCACCGAGGATATCATCTTTACGGTGTAAGGTTTTTGTATTAAAATCGTGTTACAAAAAAAAAAAGAAGCCTCCACTATCATTCCAAATCACAATAAAAAAAGAAAGAAAAAAAAAAAAACCTCCCTCATCAATTGTTGCAAAAAGTTGTCCAAGAACCAGATAATTAACTTTTTATGGCTTCCGTTTTATTACCTTAGGGCTATTCCAGAAATAAATACATGGGGGGGTCGGGAGGCACCTTTTGTATATACCAAGCACCCATAAAAAAAAAATAAAAAATTACCCCATGACCCATCAAATTAATAAACTCATTTTACAATGACCCATCTAATAAAAAAAAAAAAACTAACCAGACCCACCACAAAAATATTTTTAAAAATGAAAACGGTACAAATCTCGCGAGGTTTTCGGGACAAACATTCTAGTCAATGATGCGGTAATGCCTGTGCGACATTGTATCACGGTAGTTCTGAAGAAACGATGTCACATCAACAATCAAAGGCATCTTTGGCGGGAATGTTGGAAAGATTGGGAGTCCAAACGATGCTATTATCATGAAATGGGTATGGATATGTTTTTCCACGAATCGTTCGTCTTCTAATGGAGCCCGCGCCCGGAGGCCTCTATATCACCATCACATCGACTGATAAATATAACGCATCGGTACCCTCGTATAAATCAACTAAGGTTTGCCTATTTTTATTAGAAAACGGAATACCTATTGGTTTCAAAATATTCCCAAAATCGATGCACTGTAAACTGTAATAATCTACAGAACAGAGTTCGCCGCCATCACGTCCAAAGGGACCCTATTAAACGTGCCTCTAATTTGAAGAGTGCCGTAATGGAAAGTTATGCGCTGCAAAGAGCGACAACTCGAATAGTTCTATGTTACTTTCAATTTCAAAAGCAGCATTTCGAAAGCACGTTTTCAATTTTCCCTCCGACGTTTTGTAACCAACACGACAAGAGCGACAATAAAAATATTCTGAAAACTCAACACCCACGTAGCACAAAATAAAACAATAGAAACTACCCACTACCCATAATAAATATTTTATTAACAATCCCACCACGGACCAATTAAAATATGAAAAATTACGACCACCCACACAAAAAAATATCATTTGTCGCCCGACCCCCCCATTTGATCATTTCTGGAACAGCCCTTAGTATTATTTCACGCTTATTCCTACTTAATTTCTCTGACCGGTCTTATATCTTATAAAACACCTACATGTCCTTTCCGGTTGCTGTGGTGGCTCGCCGTGAAGTGACCACTCGTCTCGGCAGTCCATGCAGTATGTTGTCCAATGACTTATGATCTGCCTGGAAATCTTCATCTGAGAACAGCTCCTTTCTGGTATTCTTCAATATATCCAATTTGCTGCTTTTGCTCAAATTAAATTCAGTCGGCTACAAAGATGCAAAACAAAAATTCTTTTCTTCCTTATTTGAAACGAAGTTTGTGGGACGTGAAGCCATGCATTGGGTAATGGTTAAGGGGCATGATGGCAATTATAATCTTCCGTTTCACAGATGACCTTCAACTAACAGTATGACCTTCCATATCACCAAATGTAAAATCTCTACCTTGTATATTTAAAAAATCATGACCATAATTCAAAAATGTACACAAACAGACAGCCAAGCTTTAAACAACACATTATCCGATATTCGGGGTATAAAACATTTCCTTATCAGTAAAAAACTTACCACAGTTTGAGGTTTCTTTCTACAAATTTTGCCGATTTCCAGCTGTCTTTGCCATTTCTGATGAAGCTTATTAAAGTCAGGTATGGCCTTTGTTTTCTTCTTCTCTTCTTGAATGCACTGCGGAATTTTACTGGAAATGAAAATCGTCTTTAATTTACATTGACTTAATACAGGGAAATCTCAACTCCCGTTGCCACTGAATGAAACTAAAACTGGGGATTTCAAAGTAATGATATACCGAACGTAGGGAATTCAAAATTTAGAGAAATTATCATTTGATAAAGGAAATCACACAAATGTCATTTGGATTTTTACTGAACATAATATACAATAACTTACATGTCAAATAGTCAAGTAAACTAAAAACATGTCCATTGGACCTATGTATCTTGAGCTAGTAGTGGGAAAATTTGGAATACGCAAGTTTCGAGATGTGTCTGGGTTACTTACCTTTAGAGAACTCTTGTACACAGTATGGCGGGAAACAATTTGTTTACAAGCAGGAGTGGGGCAATACCGATCAATGCATGAGCGAATGTATTCAGAAAGTTTTTCATACCCAGTTTCGTCACCCGAATTTGATTGATACACAAACTAAGTATTAGTGATAAGTATTCAGGGTACGACTGGATCAATATATCAATTAAAATTGGTATTTTTGAGGAATACGATAATCGATACAGAGAGCTCTGTATCGTTTAATATAATAAGAGTTATTAACATATCTAACAGTGAAATTTCAAGAATAATTTAAAAAAATAAATTGGAAATATATGAATGAACTATCTAAACATCATTTGCTCTGTGACTGCATACCAATACAAACATGTCGAAAGTGTGCCATGGCCTGAATTTTTAAAAATCAGATTGGAAAAACCAGAGCGTAACATTTGTAAAACAGAAGCCTGCAGCCCTGGTGGTACAACTAATTTAGCAACGCATCTGCGACGACACCATAAAGCTAACTGTCAGAAAGATGGCGAAAAATCTTTTAAGATCAATCAATGGTGAACACAGTGATCAAAGTTGAAAGCAATCTGCAGTTGCAATTTTTGTATGAATAAATCTGAAGAAATATATGAATTTATAATTCATTTGTGAATATTCATCCTGATTATTTTTTTTTTAAATTTCCTCTGCTGCCTCAGACTCGGGACACAGAGCGGATTTTCAGTACAATAGGAAATAAAGCATCAGCAACCTAGGGCTTGTCTAATGCCAAATATAGTGGATGGCCTTGTTTTTGCAGTCTTCGACGTTAACCAGTGGCCCGATGCCAGTAAAATCGGAATCGGGCTTCTTAAAATATTAAACCCAGGAGTCCGACGGGCCTGTAAATGTTTTCTTATATGTTCTGTATATACATGTATTACAAATAAAGCGTGAGATTGACTCAGACTAAATCACAACCATCCGATAAAAAAAAACAACTGTCGTACGAGGAGAAAAGAGCAAAAATTCATGCCCCATTGGACCGAGGGTAGGCCTTGGCTAACATTTGATTCTGGAGAAAACAAAATGTTTTGTATGCGGTGTTTACAAAACAAAGTTGAACATGAGCTGCTGATGTATCTGCGAGATTAATATGTTGAAAAATAAGATAATCCTTTTAATGTCAGTTGTTCTCTAATTATGATCATCTTGACCTGTATTTTCCTACAGTAGAACATACATGTATCTATAGTGTAGAATCAGCATGCAGCACCTTGCAAATGACATGTGGTCAAATTAGAAAAAAACATTTTGGGCCTGTAAAATATTGTTCAGGCTTGCACAATTATTATACTGGGAGGCCCAAAGGGCCTGTGCTTTACAAAGTTTTTCGTGAAGATTGTTTTTGTGAAGGAAAAATATGGTAACAATATTGATAAAAGCATACAAATAACAAACACAAAGATTAATTCAGACTAACAATATAAAATGCCAATAAAGCAAAAGGCGAAGCTTTATTTTTGTTATTTAATCATTTTGATCCTCAAAATTAAGCATAAATGTTAACAATAGTGTATCATCAATACCTGTCGCATATTGTTGCTCTGTATTGCAATACATATCATATCTTTTCCAAACGATACCCAGTTCTAATTCAGGGAGTAATTAAATACCTCATTACTACAGTAACTTGATCCGAAGAGTTGGATCACGTCGAGTTGACAAGCGCAGATCATCAGAGCAAAACGTCGAGTTTGATCTGATGATCCGCGCCTGTCAATGAGACGTGATCCAACTCTTCGGATCAAGTTACTGTAGTAATGATAAATTTACTATATACCCTCTTATGCATTTTAAATCCACATTTATAAGATACTAAATGTAATCTAAATTATCAAAAATACAGACATACACTTGAAATTATATTTTGTGTACACAGTTTTGTTTGTGACGCGGTCTATAATTTCCACAAAAAACACTGCGTTGTTGCATTGTGACGTCATCAGTTTCAGAGGATACCGATACGGAATCAGAAAACCACAGTGTGGTGATCCGGAAAACCAGATCACACTCTGTGAAATCCACAGTATCAAAAAACGAAACATTGATGGGTATATAATAAATGAAATTCTAATCATATCAAGTTATTTCATTGCTTGCAAGTATCACCTTGGAACATTGCCAACTATATTCTTCGTTTGCCTTCCTGGCATATGGTCAGTTCTCGTAGATGTCCTCTTCATCACTGTTGAATCTACGAAAAACACATTTCATGTTCAAAATTCCATTTCACCGAGGAAGAAAGAAATTTCTGTTAAAAACATAATTGAAACGTGGTAGTGTTAGAAACATGGCCCTCCAACTAGCTCTGGTTTATGGGTTAAAGCTTTGAATAAGTTTGATCAGCGGAGCACTAGACGGTTGTGCCAGAGATCCAAGTTCAATCCTTGGCAAAGGCAAACACTGTCCTTGATACATTCAATCCCTACATTGAGACCCATGTATTTTTGGGCTTGCTAAAGAGATTGACCTCAGAACTTCACCCCACAGGTGTTGGCACTCTGGGAGTGTTGGGACACCTTTCTTTTTAGAAGGGGGGGGGGGGTGTGTCAATGCAACAGTGCAATTCTGTACCAGTACTTATTTTAGCAGGGCTCATTTTTCAGCGCCTTTAGCAGTGAAACAAGAGTGCAATTTTATGGTTGCTAGTAGGGCTGAAACGATTCACTGAAAAATTGATACTGTTCTTTTTCATTATGACTTTGAATCTTGGTAATTGAAATTTTCTTCAATGTTATTATTGGTTTCTTCTGTAAATTGTATCGTATTGAAAGTAATGAATTGTGGGATAAGTATTGCAATATGTATTGTATCGTGAAGTTGGTGCATCGTTTCAGCTCTAGTTGCTAGACATTGGAATGAATTTGTCTGAATACTGACATATTCTGTCACTTCATGGTGCCACTCAGACTGGAATTTCTCGAAAAAATCTCAAAATTAAAATTTCTTTCACTTGAGCAGTCAAAATCTTCGTAAAATCTCAGACTTAAGTCCAAGTTTTGACTTAATTAGCTTCTTTCAAGAAATCCAGACGAGAAAGGAATTTTGGCAGACAAAACCTTTAAACTGGAAGTTTTCAAAAACTCTGACACTGTGAACAAAAACACATAGGTAGAATTGATGCCAAAATACTGACAGTCACACTGAAATGTAGATAATGAGCCAGAAGATCTAACAGAGAGGATTTAATATACTCCGCTGTGCCTACCCTAGTTAGTACTGAGTAAAATCACCAGAATATCATACTGTAATATAAAGGGTTGTATAGGAGCTCAAGAATTTTTAATGTGGGCTACTGAAATTGCCAGGGTTTTATCCAGTATTTTGATGTTACTACCCATTTCATATTTAAGGGGAATTTTTGAGATAATGCAGTCATGAGCTTCCAGGGGATGTGGTGGGGGACATCCATGGAATATGAATTGATTGATTACTCATTTTAATCTATATTGTAAGTCTGATAATTATAGAATATGACTTAGAATGTATCAAAAAGATTTTCTTGAAAATTCTCACACAATTTTGTAAATTTCTACAAATGAAGGCGATTTTTTATCTGTGGAAGGGGAAATATCCATTTGTTGCCAAAGGGGAAAGGTACCGTTTACCAGTAGTAAAAACAACCTAGATAAATCCCTGATTGCAATGATCTGCCTCCTGAGCCCACATTCAGTTTTAGAAGCCTTCGATAAAGCAGTTAAATAAATCGAAGAAATAAAATCGTATATGTGTCGTTCATTGACATTTACTGTTCTTTTGCAGGTCGAGGAACGTGAAATTGGATAAGCAGCAAGTGAGTGTTGATTTCCTTGTGAAAGATGCATGCATGTTAATTTAAAAGTATTTTGTGGAAATAACTTGTAAATCCAAGCATATTTCAGTGTGCGAAATAAACTTTTCAATCCTGTAGACATTCGGTCCACATAGCTACGTCAACAAACGAAATCCTTTGAAGCTGTGAGTTTTCAGGTGGTATGGGGCTTTAATGAATATTTGAAGGTATGTTTGGACACAAGTATAAAAAGAAAATATGTTAGGAATTTTTTGATATGAAATTTATGAGACAGCAACACAAGAATACAACGATATCAGGCCTCTACTGTGTGCAGATTTTTGTGTGCTGTAAATCAAAGGTTTTTAAAAGGGGTGGATCTGTAGCTCTCTGTTCCATCACAATATTTTTCAGAGAGCTACAGTTCTGCAACCAATGTATAACTAGATGTTAAACTGATTAATTATACTCCCCTAATCAAATGACCACATTACACTTTATGCTCGGTCTAGCTGCAATAATGTAGCCGTCTCCTATTTTTTATTCACCCCTCCCCCCCACCCCAAAAAAAATTCAGAGAGGCAGTGTTCAAAATTAACCATAGATCGAGTCTATGTTAAGTGACACTGGTCTATGCCAATATTGTAAATGATGTAGACCAAATTGTCTATGCCGATTTTCTAGGTTTAAAGTAATGAGTTATCCCAAAGGACCCTGGTCAGTCGTTGTCTGAAAAACGTTACGAGGAAAGGAGGATATTGTTATGGAAAGAAAATGTGCTTTCTAAGTACATTAGAAGTATACAACAATGTTTTAAATTTGTGTTATTTTTTTCAATGTTGTGGTCTATGCCAATACAATAAGGTCTTCTGTTATCTTGTTTTTGGTATAGACCGTGGTCTATATCAAGTTTTAAACCTATTTCGAACACTGGAGAGGGCAACATTATTGTAGCTACGCTCGGTCAGTATAATACTTTAGCGTCAGTCCAAATATTCAGCCAAGCCGTATCTCAGCCGAGAAAGTGCAAGCACTGTATGCCCAGTGTATGGTCCAGTTAAATTCATATGATTCATTTATAAGTTAACAATTAACATAATAAATGGTTACCATCTTTGACTGTAGGTAAGAAAATTTGATTTCATTCTTCTCTTCTTTCCTGAAAATCAAAACAAACATGAAATGAGCGAACATAATGACTCTAGATAGTCTAGTACAGATTTTGTGCGATATGCTGGCGCGTATTCTAAGAAATTAGTCAGGGTATACTTATTTTCATAATACCCATCCCAGGTTAATCATAATACAGAATTTAAATGGATAGAATACAAGAATACACTCACAAAACTTGTTCTTCGAAAGCCAAGTTAAATTTCCCATACACTGGCCTTGTTGTTTTATAACGACCAATTAAATTCCTCGTTTCATTCGTCTGAATTCGGCAGATCTCGGGGGAATTCCCGAGAATAGCGAGATTTTGCTAAACATTACAAACAACATGGCTACAACTAAGTGGGTTATCCTCGAATCAGTTGTGATAGTTACATTTTTTATATGTTCACATGTGAAATTAACTTATTCCAAAGGTAAGATCATCTGTTTATTTTATTTTTGAGTGTTTTATTGATTTTTAAAACGAAGTTTTGCTGTTTCGGCGAAATACGCCTTTTTACCTGTCGATTCACACCTGAAATTTATGTAATGATTAGGTATGCATGGTTATTGATGCGGAAATGATGCTGTTCTGTCAAAATTGTTGACCACTAATGAATGAAAGTATTTTATATTCATCTTTCGTACACTAATTAATTATTTTTATAATTTAAAGGCAAGGAACCTTGTCATGCCACGATTGTGACTTCACTTGAATTTTCTCGGTCCTAAAATTTTAATGGAAATTAAAAATCTTAAATGTAATGAATTCATTTTTTTTTTCAAAAGGAGGAAATAATAATGATCAAATAAAACTATGAAAGTAATATATTTTACATGTATCTAAAGAATAGACCATATCATGTTGTCATACCTGTAAATGGCTATATTGTATAAAAATTGTGAGCTATGCCCTATGGAGCAGTTGATGATTTTTCTTGTGATTTTACAATTCATGTTATCAATGCTATGTTGAGTTGACTTTACTTTATTGCCTATTTACAAATAATGCTAAAAATCAATACCTTGGTATGTAATAGGAAAATCCATTTCTGCTACTATTTGTGCCATATATTTACCAGGCCCCTTTGGGAAATAAATGATTATATTAAGGGGGAAAGCTAATATGTTATTGGAAATTATAGATTGAGTGAAGTCATAGAGTTGTGTAATGCAGAAAGGAAATAATAAAACTGAAAATACATTTGAAAAAATAGTTATTATTAAACGTACATCTGAGGAATTACTTCTTCCTGTTTTAGAATTTAAAGACTTGTCACATGAATTCATATCAGCTGATCCTAGACCAATGCAGTTTAAATAGGCAATGCGTGCTATAGAGTGTCTTAGTCTTGACCTGCTTTTTCAATGAATTGTAAAGCAAACATTTATTTCAGAGGAAGTACAGCAAGAAATAGTTGGCTGTAATTATACCTTGTTCCAGTCCACCGGGCACTAAATGTGCTGGTATAACTTGGCAAGGAACAAGATCGAGACTTTTGAAATCTCCTCGATATTAGCCCCTCAGTATTAAATAATCATTTTAGATTTGTCATAACTATCTTACTTCCTTTTGAATCATTTCTTTTGATTTTTTGGAAATCTGTATCACTTAGACTGATGGAGGTATTTGGCTTTCATTTAAAAGTGAATACAATTTGTACTAAATGTTGACAAATAGATAAATTCAGATGACAAAGTATAGGAATAATTATCAATATCTGGTTATTGTGTGACTGCATCATGACTGGTGATTAAGGATATCCTGTATATATGTTGAATAGTATAAGAAATAAGCTTCACACCAAGGAAATTGAGTCAGCCATATTTAGTATAGAAAGGGTCGGATTTGATTTCTGTCTTAATTTGAAACATAATGTGTAACCAAAAAAAAAAACGCCACATTTTCTAACATGGTCACAATTTGAATTGACCAATAACAACTTAAATATTTTTAATTTGTTTATGTATTATAATGATCGAGACACAGAAACATGCAGCCTCAGTTGGAATATTGATTCCACTAGGAGAAGTTTATGGTTTGTTTAAAGTTGCAATGTCTTTGTAAAATGGTCACTGAGAAATTTATATATTATAATCAATAATTTACTGAATATTCAATAAAAGGAGTGAACAAATAAAATACTGTGCTATAATGTAAATGTATACAGATAGTTGATCATATGAAATACCTAATTAATCACTATATTTAAGTTTTAAATTTGAAACTTTTTGTATTAATTTCCCCACATGTACAATGAATTACCTATACCTTTCAAGATCAAAGAAATACAGTTCTGTTATATTAAGGTGTTGTTATGTTATACCGTGTGTGATGTATAGCCTCAGCATGCATGAGATTGCAGAACTTGATAATTTATCAAATGGATGAGAGATAATAATGCATCTTTCACACCAATTTGAGCAAATAATAGTAAATTTATTAATTCATACAGTGATTTTTCCAAAGGGTCCTGTGGCTTTCGAATTGGGGAAACTTGTCAACATTTCAATCAAATTGGGAAACCTAGTCATTATTGCAAATATGCTGCTGAATATATCATATTAAAAGAGAAATCAAACACAAATTGATGTCATTCTTCTTTTATTTTACATATATACATTTAACTTTCTTTTCTTTAAGCTCTTAAATTTTTCGACTATTCTTTCTATATCATCTAGATTTGATGCGTCTTTGTCATGTCGTACATAAACTATTCACCATGTTCACATTGAACTTATTCTTAACAAATACGTTTTTCTCCAGTTTTTATCATTGGGAAAAGTGCATGTTAAATTGGGGAAAAATTTGTTATTTTTGGGGAGGGGAAGGGCTGATATTCGGACTTAAAATGGGTCTTAAAAAATCAGTCATATGATCAATACATGTACATGATGATAAATATTATACAATGTTTATTCTTATGCAATTTAACTAAATCACATTCCGGTTGAACGTCATTTGAAAATGTTACGTACATTTCATATCAACTACTAGATAAGAAAGACTATCTTGTAGATTTCGTAGTGAATGGTCATTATAACTAACTGGTCTTGCTTTAATATAACTAAGTGTTGAAAAAAGGTAGACACTGTTTATCTAACATTGCATAGTGTTGTCTATAGTATGTATATCATGTGTACACAAGATCTGTGTGTTATTTGCAGAATACCAAGGTTTCGTTTGCTCCAGAGGCTTCTTCAGTTGATGCGAGAGAAATTTTGTTTATAAATTGTTCCTTGGTTCATAGGACAAGCATGAACTATCTATCAAATTAGAGAGGGCTTTATATTTGATGTAGTGGTGCTTCACTGAATTCTACCTCTGATGTATGAGAGAACTCTATATATTCATGAGAACTGCACATTTTTCTGTGAAGGAGTCTTAATTTTACAAGGTTTCTTTTTCTTTTTTTACTTTGATGTTTTAATTTGAATATAAAGTCAGGTGCCCTGTTATAATTTTGTGCATAAGGATGATTAATCTACACAACAACAATAGAGGAATTTCAAACTGTCTGTCGCAATATTCATACAATTGAGGGCATGTGTATTTCATTTCTCGGGGTTGCTGGTTTTTTTTTGTTTTTTTTTTAAACTGAATAGATACACGAGATTTTGTGATTTCATTGCATATTATTAAATCTTACGGCCCTCGCTGTTCCTGTGTCTTACTTTAGATTTGATAATTTACACAATTAGCATAGTATATGATGCATACAGTTAAATGCAAGAAAGGCATGCAGCATATGAGGGCCTTGTATGCCAGTAATACCTATAAGTGTAACTTGAGGACTTTGTAATGTGATTTTGGCAAACTTTTCCCTTTCTTTTACAAGATCTAGCTGTTCTCAGTTGCCCAGATGTGCTTATATTTTCTGGAAACATTGTTATTTTCCTTGCAAGCTATACAATACATGTCTGCTTGTCAGGACATAACAACTGAAGAGGACAGACATTTTCTACAGAAGAACTGATGACTGACAGGGGGGCCTGCAGAATCAGGGCACCCAGGGAGCCAAAGAATCTGTGATGTTTACAAACAATCTGGAGGAGTTTGTATGAAATATGTCAGCTGGGGGGCTCCGAGAGGAGAAAATCACAATGTATATCGATAAAAGTCAAGAGGAATGTACACATATATTGTAAGACATGTAAGAACTCAAAGACTTTTGAATAGGAATGAGAGGGAATGGTTTTTATCAAAGAGTACAGAAAGATGAAACACATACAGGCCACACCCACCCATATGTATCAGATATTGGGAGTTTATATAACAGCTCATTATGTGAGAAACATTGGATAATTTACAGATTGTGTTGGATGATGACCAGGTGTTGAATTATTTCGGTTTTCGGACTTCTCCTACTTCAGTTATCCTGCTGGTGTTGAATTATTCCAGTTCTACTGGTGTAATGTAATATTCCAGTTCTACTGGTGTTGAATTATTTTGGTTCTACTCATGTTGTATTATTTCGGTTGTCATACGGGTTTTGTATTATTTAGGTTCTACTTGTGTTGTACCTATTACTTTGGTTCTACTGGCGTTGAATTAATTCAGTTCTATACTCGTGTTGTATTATTTCGGTTCTATACTCGTGTTGTATTATTTCGGTTCTATACTGGTGTTATATTATTTTTGCTCTACTGGTGTTGTATTATTTCGGTTCCATACTGATGTTGTATTATTCTGGTTCTACTGGTGTTGTATTATTCTGGTTCTACTGGTGTTGTATTATTTTTGTTCTACTCGTGTTGTATTATTTCGGTTCTATACTGGTGTTGTATTATTTTGGTTCTGCTGGTGTTGTATTATTTCAGTTCTACTGGTGTAGTATTATTTTGAGTTTACTGGTATTGTATTATTTCGGTTCTACTGGTGTAGTATTATTTTGGGTTTACTGGTATTGTATTATTACGGTTCTCGTACTGGTGTTGTATTATTTCGGTTCTCGTACTGGTGTTGTATTACGGTTCTCGCTGGTGTTGTATTATTACGTTTCTCGCTGGTGTTGTATTATTACGGTTCTAGCTGGTGTTGTATTATTATGGTTCTCGTACTGGTGTGTATTTTTTCGGTTCTCGTACTGTTGCTGATATTATAAATGAATAAAGTTGTGTATTCAGATTTTCCCCCTTTTTTGGGGTTCTGTCTTCATTTTATTATTTGTTTTAATTATATTTATTATCTGAAGATTGAAGGCTATGAAAAGATTGTATTTTTCTTTGTCTGAATTTAATGCCTTCCTGTTTGACTGTGTCTAGATGTGTATGAGTCACAATTTTAATAACTTGGATAAGTTTAAAATTTCTTACCATGTATGTATACTATGGACGGCAGGAGGATTTGAAGAAAGTTATAGGGGGAGGGGTATACACGCTGCATCAAGAAAAAGTATGTTTAGTACTGACTTCAAAATGAGCATTGGGATCGGCCTTCTAAGTAATTGCCTAAAGGTCACGGTTACGGTTCACTCTGACAAGAAGTATGTGTAAATTATAGACATTTTTTTGGTTGGCTTTTAGGATGTAATTTTTTTTTTCACCTTTCTCCCTATTTTTTTGTATGTCACCTTCTATTCAGTTTTCTCCTTTTTTTGATGTTTAGACAGGATGCCTATTAAGTGGGTATGGTGGTCCGGAAATTTCCTATATGCTTGTCACCTATTTGAGGATCTATAAAATTAGACAATAAAGACAGAACTTTGTGATTTTAACAACCAATAAGATGCAACTTTTTCTTACGATATACATTCCAAATATGATATGGTATCCTCCCCTTTGAGCCAAGTACAGGGATTCACTATCTCTGTATTTGGCCATTACACAATTAGAGATCTGTTCTATATATATCCTTTCCACAGCTGTAAACTGAAAGGTCAAGGTAAAATATGTGACAATTAGACTAATGACCACTCTCAGTAATATTATGTACTAATGTGACAAACATGTCTTCTTTGTGGTTACAATAGATTCTGATTTAACTTGAAAGGAAGAATATGCACCAGACGAGACCCAGATTGGAATCCCTCCCCCCCCCCCCCCCCTCCCCTCTCCCTCCCTTCTTTAGGTATTCTTCGTTCTTCAAATTGAGATATCTGGACACCAGTGATCAAACTCGCCTGACTGCTATATTCCTCTTCCTTTTAAAATCTTCACCACGGGTTTAAGACTTTTGGATCTTTATCCCCAGGAAGACATTTTCACCTGTCAATTTCAGAGGCCGGTCTAATATGACACCAAATGTATTAACTGAGAAGGGAGAAAATGCAACATGAGAACTTAAAAATATAAAACTCCAGGGATATCCTGACAGCTTAATCCATGCAGTCAGGGTTTCTGCAAGGGTTAATCTGTTTCAGAAATTCAGAATGTGGAAGAGAATGAATGTGATGGAGTCTGCTGAAGTGTTATACCCACCCCCCCCACACTTTATGAGATATCTTACTGTTCTTAACAACTGTTTTTAAATCAAATCAATTGGAGTGTTACAAAATCTGTTGCCATATACTGCTCATTTGATTACTTTTACCAGTCTTACAGAACATTGAAGCATGCAAGCTATAGTGTTTCCTATGGATCTAAGGAATCTGGTGGTCAAAACATTCAGATTTCAGAAACTCGGATCAATCATGTGTTTTGTTTACTGTTTATAATTGTAATTTACCTTTAACTGAGCGCTTATAAAACCCAAACATGTTTTTAAGATTTAATCCTTTCAGAAAATAAAATCTGTCACAATTCACTGGCTTGCTCCAGTTTTGAAATCGAGGTTTAGGGGGTGAAACCCCTGTACATGTAACATATGTGAAGGCCGGATTACAAATAATACTGTCACCACAGAGTTATTGTGAGCAGTATGGGTGTACTTCTTAAGTGATTATCATCATGATTTGTAATTTCTAATCGAGATAATAATTTTACAAATGACACGCAGACATATTTGTAAGGATCGCGTAGAACTCTTACTTGTACACATATCAGAAGCTAGCTGTGACTTAATATTTCAATTTAAATAGTGGGTAAACAATTAACAGTATCCCACAAATCTATGTATCAGTTACATAATATCAGAGGCCCACGCAGGGGGTTATGACCTCTTTGACCTGAATGATCATATCAATTGGTGCGATTGATGTAATTCAGGCTTAGTAGTACTGTTTCATTGAGTTTACAGACAGCTTTAGAATCTGCTGTGACTTCAGATTTGTACTATTAGCATGCATTCTTGAATGCATTTTAAAATATTTATGGAATATGCAATCTATCGTTATTCTTATGCTCTAAGAAAAAAAGCAAATTTAATTAATATGATCAGCTGTTAAGTGTATGTCCTCAGGGCTATGCAAACGCTAAGTGATCTAGTAGGAAGGTTATTTTGAGCTAATAATCCTCTGGTCGTTAATATGAAGGGGGTGGTCACCAATTCCTGTGTATGTACGTGAAGTGAGTGTACCACTGCATGAGATTTTAATTTAGTTACTCTAAAGGGAGCATTGTTTTGTGTGATTGATTTGATACTTCACATAAATATATAAGCTTAATGTTATCCAGAGAAGAATTTGACCATAGTCAAAAGGTTTAAGTTCAAAGTCACAATGACTTAATTATTAGGAAAATTAAGCTTGCAGATGTTCCAGAGGCCACATTTTTCAATAAATATACATGTAATTAATATAACAACTCTAGCTATACAAATTTTTATTCAATGACTGCCTTCCAAGGGGATGAGTATACATCCCATATTGCATATAGCTCTTGTTTTATATTATTTTATGAATTAAAATCGTTATCTTTATTCAAACATAAACCTTTATTCCCACAGGATACGAAAAATGTGCCATCATTATTTAATGAAGTTAAATTTATTTGTGTCCAGAGTTTTGCTGTAGTAATATTGCGTTCAGGGACTATATATAACTGTGATAATGAATAACTATACTGCAATAGAAATGTATTTATTGAACATTGAGGGTAAAACTGTTGTAGCTCGATCCCCTCCCTGAGAAACTTTTGTTGGCCCTAGCTATTACAGGAACAATGGCACTAAATCATCAATTGCATGTGTGGATCACAGTAAAAATCAGCAGGAATATAAGGAGGATCGAGTGACACGATATATTCCTCACAATGTAATGAAGGGCTAAATACGTCACAAATACATAATGAATAACAATAAGGAAGTTGTGTGTGCCTTTTATAATTTTTTTTAAAAAGATCTATTCTCTACTTTTCTACCCATCTGCAGGTCCTAAAACGTCATTAGATTAAAAGCATGAGTAGATCGTGTTTGAGATCACGATTCTCGTTTTTTAAATTTTTTTATGGATGGTGTTTTATTACTTTGCAGTTTTTATCTATGTACCAAAAAGTTAAAGCATACAATGATAAAGATTATCTTTTACTTTAATTTTATTCTTTTATTCCTTGCAATTTTATTCCTCGTTGTTCAATTCACAAACAATCTGTACATTGCAATTCTTTGTATATTAATATGTACAGTACCTTTTTCATTATAATTTTACATAACAAAAATAGAACATTAAGAAAATATTCTATATATTTTCCATAAAGCACAATTTAATTTCAAACAGTTCCCTGGTTAATAATTATTATTTGGTCCTTTGAATTTTCAAAAATGTTAAAGTCATTGATATTTTTACTTTTCAGTGTAGGATATATTAGAAAGTGTATTTAATTATGAGAGATTTCATGATTACCACGTGAATTTGAAAGTTTTCAATTTTAAAATACATGTATTGTAGTACACACAATCCTCCACTTTTCATCCATATCAAATTTCTCTGGTGTAGTATATTCCTCCTTATAAAAACATTCATTAAAGCTTTTTAGAAGTATTGCATTTACCTAGCTGGTTGTTGGAAATTGGTTTTACTGAAATGAGTTTTGGATGAATTATGTTTGGTGTTTTATGTAAACAGAAATCACAATTTGAATGAGTATGTCTGAAAATTGAAATTTGAAATTCGCAAACGTAGCGGTATATACTCTAAAGAGTTCAATAAATAAGACGTATATATAGCCTTATGCATTGTGTTTTGTGTGACGATCTATGACTTTTGAATGATATGAATTAATTAAATTAAACTTTTCAAATTAAAAAATGTTCTAATATATATGTTGTATTGATTGATTGTATCTTGTTTAACGTCTCTATAGAGAATTTTTCACTCATATGGAGACGTCACCAAGATCGGTGAAGAGCTTCAAATTTAGGCCTTTGCTCGGCGCTTACGGCCATTGAGCAGTGAGGGTTCTTTAGCGTGCCACACCTACTGTGACATGGGACATCTGTTTATAAGGTAATCTCTGAGGACCTGTGACATTCACACCTGATGATGCCGAGCATTTGGTGATGGAGCTATCATCACTGTTTTAACGACTTATGTCTGTCGCGGCCGGGATTTGAAACCCCGGTCTTCCGCATGCGGAGTGAACGCTCTATCATCTAGACCACCATGGCAGTTTATGTAATCTATGCTGTTCATTTTGAGTGAGTCGTCATAATCTGCATGTATGATTCTTTTTCTGAAAAATAGAACGTGGTTTGTGAAAAAGTTCATAAAAGTCTTACGTTTTTTAAAATTTGCTTGGCCCCCCCCCCCCCCCCCCCCTCCCCTCCCCCCAATTCTTCTAGGTTACCTATCCACTTAAAAATTGTGTGAATCAACAGAATGCAGATCAGTAACATGGAGAGCAACATAATGTATTCCATATAAATTGTGGAAATATGTGCTGCCTTTATTCAATGACTCAGTTGGCCAGGTCTCCAACTTTGTTAATTTAGTGCATTCTGCATTTATAGCATGCTAGAAAGTATAAGGCATTAGACGTCTCATCACTAGACAGAGCGAATAAATCTTTCATTTATCCAGTAAATTAAACAAGGCCAAATTGTTAAATTATTCATAGGATGAAATCTGTCCGGTGCCAGTCCGTTATTTTGTACTGTATGTGCTTATTTATTAAATGATTTGTATATGACTGACAGGACCCCCCCCCCCCCTGACATCCCCTCTCCTCTAAAATGAACATCTATGTGCCCTAGCCTAGCTAGGTTGGTGCAGTGTTAATATGGCACTGTAGTGAGATCTTTGGGTGAGTGGATGGTAGCTAGAGCATAAAAAGATAAGAAAAGAAAATATTCTTGACAGCCCATAATCTCAATTACGGTAACTCTTGTCGAAAAAGTGTGTGTGTATATATATATATATTCCAAATAGAAAGAGTTGATATATCACACAGTCAAAATAAAAAAGCAGGAAAATATGCAGTTCCAAAATATACTCAAAAATCACTCCTCGTATTTGGTACTGCCATTTTCCTCTGTGAATCTGTGAAATATTCCAAATAGAAAGAGTTGATGTATCACACAGTCAAAATCTTAAAAACAGGAAAATATGCAGTTACAAAATATATTCAAATCAATTGAGAATATATTTTGGAACAGCATATTTTCCTGCTTTTTTATCTTAAATATAAATATATATATAATTTTGAATGATTAGTTGCATTCGAGTGTGATTTAGATCATATTATATGTTACGTACTACTTGGAGTAATTCTGATGAAGGACCGCAATGATGAATTGATTAATTACTTAATTAATTTAATGATTTTCTAATACGTATTACACTGGTGTGCTAAAAGCCAACCTTTCTCTTTTATGTTATGCAATATTATAAAACCAGTGCATTATTCAATTTCAAAGAATTTTTTTTATTATACTCAGTAGTCTGGAATGCGGGGAAGTAATAAATATCATTGTAACAAGTTTAGAGGGTTTTTTTTTTTTATTGTTCTAATTATACTTTAGACAACTTACCTTGTGGTAATTACCTGCCTACAAAAGTCATCATAAAACAGGGGACCTGCTCTTACAAGGTCAAATAATGGACATGAACCTGTTTCTAACATAATTAATGTTCAGTAAGGACGGGTCTGATTTCTAGGTAAATTTTGGTGAAATGATTTTTACCATTATTGGTAATGTGCATGATGGTTCTGAGATAATTCAAATTATGTGATATAATATCTATATCAAAGCATAATGGTAGATTATCATGTAAGGAGTCTTAATTAATGCAGTCAAAGGTTTTACTACAGGTGTTAAATGCAGTTTACCTGTAGGGTATCACAGGTAATTTAGTACATGTACCTTTGTATTGAATTAATATTCAGCTTTTAATAACATGAATTATTTACTATTCTCAGTAACATGAGAAAAGATTAGGGCAGCCATGTGCGTTAAGTCAGATGTGTCGGTGAACTCTGGGGAAATCTGCTCTCTCTGAAGCAAGCAAGATGGAAAATTCCTCCCAGGCATGTGACATCCATCAGATTGCGTGGTCCCAGGTCAAAAGGCATCCTAATTTGTTATGATATGCTTTAAGTCATTTACATTACACTTACAAATTATAGCAGGGCCCCGGCAATTGTGACTCTATAGTGGGAACTATATTCAATCAAATGATAATACATAGGATTAAAGGGCAGGTAACTCAGTTGTTTGAACCAACAACTTTTATTTGCATTGAATTAATTAATTGTTAGGTAAATGTGGTGATATTTTTTATGAGATAAATCTTTTATGCACTTGAAATTTATGTGTATATCACAGTATGTGTTAATTTCAACTGATTTACACTAAATGGACTAGTGAGAATCATGCAAGCTTAAAAAAAGGTATCTTGTATTATAGTGTTAATATATAGTTAATTTGAAGCCATGGTTAACTATGTATTTTTATATAACCTGGCCTCTCCCCCCTCCCCTTTCAAAAATGAGCCTAGATCCAGGCCGGGCATATTGTTTTGCTCCTGTCAGTTGATCTAATGGTTGGCAATGGTCTGTCAGTCTGTCTGTAGACCAATTAAGGCTTGTCCACTCCCTATCTAAAGATTACTTTGCTTGACAGTTACCAAACTTGGTAGAGTGAGGTTACCCCTAGAGAGTCGTATATAGATGACCCCTGTAGTTTCTAAAGCATATTTCTTGTGGATGAAAATTTAATATTTAAAATATGTTTGACTCCAACAAATAAACTTTTAAAAAATGATATAGCCTTAAGATTTTGGATAAGACATGCGAGAATCAATCATTTTCTGAAGAGGGAGAGATGGAGAAAGAAGGAAAATGAGAGGAGGGAGAGATTGAACCCACCCACCCCCCCACCCCCCTCACCACCACTCCCAGGAAGAATTGATCGACATTGTGAATTTGAATGAACTGTTTCAATACTTCTGAATCATTGCTTTTTGATTATCACTATGGTGGTTACTTTAAGAAATAAATTTCATTTTTTAAAGATACACGTGGGTTTCACGCCTGCATATTAGATGCTATGGTATGCCAGTGTTAGGCATTGCAGTTCATTCCCTCATGCATTTTCAAAAGCTATAAATTTAATTTTGAGTGTTTACATTCGATCTACTTGAAGTCTTTTATTTCTGTTGGCATTCCCAGTTGTTAAAATATAGACCTACTGTATTTATCAAGATTTATATGCACATTTTTCACAGCTGGAGTATACGTTCATCGATCGTTACATTAATTTTTAAATATTACATTTTAATAATCAGATAGAGTCTGCAGTCAGCCTGACTGTTGTGCGGCATTTTATTAGGTCCAGTAATTTTGCTAATTTTGAGTTAATTCAGATAACCTGTATGTTACAGGCATAATTTGTAAAGACTTAAAGATTTTTGCATACATGTAATATTGACCTATTGAAAGTCGTAATATTGGTAAAAATGTACATGCGTGTTAAAATCAAATACATTGTCTTAAAACCTTCCAAATCCTATAACCAAACCATTCAAGATCTGTATGATTTTTCATAAGATAATATTTCACTTCAAAGTAAAAGGAATTAAGTTTCAAAAGACACATTCAGACCCAAATTTAGCCAAATTGGCAAGATTTCAGGAAATGTTTACAATTTGCCTTTTTTTTCTATTTAGTATATTTGTTGATCATCAAATCTTTCGAAAGTTGTAATATTTATTTTCTATATGAAGGAAAGGGTTATGTTCAAGTCTAATTTATGATAGGAATAAAAATGAACTGAATCAACATCAATTTATCAAAACAATAGGAATAAACAATCTATGGGTGGGACCATCACATATTTTAAGTGGTAAACACGCCATATGAGTTGTTGATCTCTGTTATAGGTGTCTCTGATGTCGTGTAAAATTTCCGTCATTCGATCGAATTAGCATCAAGCAGCATCAGGTCATTATATGTTGCATGCGCTTATAATTCTAGGGCTCAAATAACGATGACTATTTCTGCATAAAAACAGGTTTAAAAGGAATTTTTAGTTGCACTGATATATATAATTTTTGTTGTTGCTATTGTTATATGTTCCAAAACATGACCCTTGTATTTTGAAATACCTCAAAGTATAATGGTCGACTTACCTGTGGATTATGGTATTTCAATATGATATGGGATATTACCATGAATAAATTTTTTTTAACAACAAGAACAAGAAAAAAGAAATATGAATTTTTATATTTCTACATTAAATTTAATATGTACAGATTTGTATTATTTTGAACATGAGTACTATATTACCGAGTATTGTCTGTTATTTTAATAATGCAATGATTTATTTTTTTTTTTGAAGATGTTAGTTACATGCTGCACGACAGTGAGATTGAACTAGATTCTGTGATATCATTTCGAAGCCATCATACCTTACATAAAAGACAGACATTGAACAATGCCACAACAGGAAGTCCCACATCACCACCAACCACCACACCACAATATACTGAACAAGAGGTAAGTATAAACACCACCACACCACAATATACTGAACAAGAGGTATAAACACCACCACACCACAATATACTGAACAAGAGGTAGGTATAAATACCACCACACCACAATATACTGAACAAGAGGTAAGTATAAACACCACCACACCACAATATACTGAACAAGAGGTATAAATACCACCACACCACAATATACTGAACAAGAGGTAAGTATAAACACCATCACACCACAATATACTGAACAAGAGGTTTAAACACCACCACACCACAATATACTGAACAAGAGGTATAAACACCACCACACCACAATATACTGAACAAGAGGTAGGTATAAATACCACCACACCACAATATACTGAACAAGAGGTAAGTATAAACACCACCACACCACAATATACTGAACAAGAGGTATAAATACCACCACACCACAATATACTGAACAAGAGGTAAGTATAAACACCACCACACCACAATATACTGAACAAGAGGTATAAACACCACCACACCACAATATACTGAACAAGAGGTAAGTATAAACACCATCACACCACAATATACTGAACAAGAGGTATAAACACCACCACACCACAATATACTGAACAAGAGGTAAATATAAACACCATCACACCACAATATACTGAACAAGAGGTTTAAACACCACCACACCACAATATACTGAACAAGAGGTATAAACACCACCACACCACAATATACTGAACAAGAGGTAAGTATAAACACCACCACACCACAATATACTGAACAAGAGGTATAAACACCACCACACTACAATATACTGAACAAGAGGTAAGTATAAACACCATCACACCACAATATACTGAACAAGAGGTATAAACACCACCACACTACAATATACTGAACAAGAGGTATAAACACCATCACACCACACTATACTGAACAAGAGGTAAGTATAAACACCATCACACCACAATATACTGAACAAGAGGTATAAACACCACCACACCACAATATACTGAACAAGAGGTAGGTATAAATACCACCACATCACAATATACTGAACAAGAGGTAAGTATAAACACCACCACACCACAATATACTGAACAAGAGGTATAAACACCATCACACCACAATATACTGAACAAATGGTAAGTATAAACACCATCACACCACAATATACTGAACAAGAGGTATAAACACCACCACACCACAATATACTGAACAAGAGGTAAGTATAAACACCATCACACCACAATATACTGAACAAGAGGTATAAACACCACCACACCACAATATACTGAACAAGAGGTAAGTATAAACACCATCACACCACAATATACTGAACAAGAGGTTTAAACACCACCACACCACAATATACTGAACAAGAGGTATAAACACCACCACACCACAATATACTGAACAAGAGGTAAGTATAAACACCACCACACCACAATATACTGAACAAGAGGTAAGTATAAACACCACCACACCACAATATACTGAACAAGAGGTAAGTATAAACATCACCACACCACAATATACTGAACAAGAGGTATAAACACCACCACACCACAATATACTGAACAAGAGGTATAAACACCATCACACCACAATATACTGAACAAGAGGTAAGTATAAACACCATCACACCACAATATACTGAACAAGAGGTATAAACACCACCACACCACAATATACTGAACAAGAGGTATAGACACCATCACACCACAATATACTGAACAAGAGGTAAGTATAAACACCACCACACCACAATATACTGAACAAGAGGTATAAACACCACCACACCACAATATACTGAACAAGAGGTATAAACACCATCACACTACAATATACTGAACAAGAGGTAAGTATAGACACCATCACACCACAATATACTGAACGAGAGATATAAACACCACCACACCACAATATACTGAACAAGAGATATAAACACCATCACACCACAATATACTGAACAAGAGGTAAGTATGGACACCATCACACCACAATATACTGAACGAGAGGTATAAACACCACCACACCACAATATACTGAACAAGAGGTATAAACACCACCACACCACAATATACTGAACAAGAGGTATAAACACCACCACACTACAATATACTGAACAAGAGGTAAGTATAGACACCATCACACCACAATATACTGAACGAGAGGTATAAACACCACCACACCACAATATACTGAACAAGAGGTATAAACACCATCACACCACAATATACTGAACAAGAGGTATATCACACCACAATATACTGAACAAGAGGTAAGTATAAACACCACCACTCCACAATATACTGAACAAGAGGTATAAACACCATCACACCACAATATACTGAACAAGAGGTATATCACACCACAATATACTGAACAAGAGGTAAGTATAAACACCACCACTCCACAATATACTGAACAGGAGGTATAAACACCATCACACCACAATAAACTGAACAAGAGGTATAAACACCATCACACCACAATATACTGAACAAGAGGTATAAACACTACCACACCACAATATACTGAACAAGAGGTAGGTATAAACACCATCACACCACAATATACTGAACAAGAGGTATAAACACCACCACACCACAATATACTGAACAAGAGGTATAAACACCACCACACCACAATATACTGAACAAGAGGTAGGTATAAACACCATCACACCACAATATACTGAACAAGAGGTATAAACACCATCACACCACAATATACTGAACAAGAGGTATAAACACCACCACACTACAATATACTGAACAAGAGGTATAAACACCACCACACCACAATATACTGAACAAGAGGTATAAACACCATCACACCACAATATACTGAACAAGAGGTATAAACACCATCACACCACAATATACTGAACAAGAGGTATAAACACCATCACACCACAATATACTGAACAAGAGGTAAGTATAAACACCATCACACCACAATATACTGAACAAGAGGTATAAACACTACCACACCACAATATACTGAACAAGAGGTAGGTATAAACACAGTTAGTGGTAGGTAGATAAACACATGATATGTATTGATATGCAACATACATGTATGTTGTCTGTGTAGACAAAAAGTAATGTGTTTATAAACACAACAGTTGGTAAGTAGACAACAAATGCTACATAGACAACAAATGCTACATAGACAACAAATGCTACGCAGACAACATGTGGTATAAGTAGACAACAAATGCTACAGACAACAAAGGCTACATAAACAACAAATGCTATGTAGACAACAAATGCTATGTAGACAACAAATGCTACATAGACAACAAATGCCACATAGACAACATGTGGTATGTAGACAACAAATGCTACATAGACAACAAATGCTACATTGACAACATGTCGTATGTAGTCAACAAGTGTTGTATATTGTCAGTGGTATGTTGACAGCATGTTATTTGTAGACAACATGTGAAATGTAGACAACATGTGAAATGTATACAACATGTGAAATGTAGACAACATGTGAAATGTAGACAACATGTGAAATGTAGACAACATGTGAAATGTAGACAACATGTGAAATGTATAGAAACAATATTAGAGATATGTAGAACACAAGTGGTGAATGTATGCATCTGTACCCCAGTATTACAATTCTCACATAAATTAATCTGAATTTCCAAATTATATAGGATGCATGTATTAGAAATATCACAGCAAGAGGTTATAATACACCATTAGTAATTAGCTGCCATGATGATATTCTGGAAGAATTTGTTAATATAGACAATGCAGTGTGTATGTGTACCGCAAATTAATATCAGATTTAAGAAATTTAAGTATGGGTAAAATGTTTTCTGAGATTCTGTTTCAAATTTGAATCATGTAATTTCAAAATTAAAAATAAAAATTCAGTGAGCACACTAATATAAATTTCTCATTAAAGGATATTTGAAAAAGTGAGCAGAATTTGTGATGAGTGAGGCGTTGATTCCACACTCTGCTTTGATACTTAAAGCAAGATTTCCTCACTAGGGAGTAAAAACTTCTTGATTGTCAACCATGGTTAAAATGATGAATTTTGTTGGAAATGAAGAAAAATAAATCTCTGAGCCAAAAAAACAAAAAGGGGGAGAGGGGAGACATTTGATTGAATTTTTTCTGAAAATGGGTAAAAACATGATACAATGACAAAATTCTTAAAGTCAATAGTTTAGAAAAACTGTTAATTTATTAATATGTATAAATTGATTGTAGATATTGGGGAAATCATTGTATAATAGACATACAGTAGAGGAAATACCAGCATAGGAGTTATTGTCCTTGACAACATAATGGATTATCTATGGAAAATATAAACTTTTTCACCATCAATAGTACACTAGATTTTTTATTTTATTTAGTGAATAAAATTCATCTGAAAGATATATTTCTATCTTGCTCAAAGTTTAATTTGATAAAGCTTTTTGCAAAAACCTATGACATATCACATGAGGATCGTTCAACCTTAAGGTAGTACTCTACATCGTCATAATGGCTGACTTCCTTTAAAAACTGCATGGATGAAAAAATTTTATATCAGCAATATTTGACTTTTCCTTTCCCATTTAAATACCTAGCCGAGTAGCTCAGTATAAGTTAGAATACCAACTGCTGACCTGTAGGTCACAGATTCGAATCCTGCAGGAGTTTTAATTCTTTTTTTTTTCTTCCAGATTACCTTCCACTAATACTGTATTTTTTGACAAAATAAAGTAAATTTGAAAATTTTCAACTTCAAAATATTGTTGTACATATCCTCCACTTTTCATCTACATCAAATTTCTCTGGTGTAGCATACCTCCTTAAGATATTATGATAAGAAGTGTCAAGGTGAACTATTAATTTCGTCTCATTTATTATTGTAGGTGAGCCAGCATCATAAGTATTACACCTCCAAAGTGGTGTCCGGCTCAGCCAAATTCGGCACATACTGGGATGAGCTGTTTGATGTCAAGCACAGTGAGCCTCTGTCAGGGAGCCATAGAGTTGCTGTCGTAAGTATGGAATCGCACTCGACGCTGAAATAGGAGTGGGTCATAATGTAATTTGCTACTTTTTAGGGATTGAATCGATAAAATTTCTGCCCACAAAAAATGCTGGTACCTTTTATACAGTGGACGTGTCACATTCAAACATAGTACGACTTTATGTCGGTGATGAAATAAAGTGAGATTTGAATTTTTAGCTAAGTAACTAGAAGATAATATATTAAATCTGTGTACTTTAATCCTTTCTTAAATCATGAAGTGAAGTTTGTAATAAAGATAAACTTTATGTTGATTTTGATTCTAACTGTTGAGAGTGAGTTGACTTCTAAAGACTTAATTAAGTTTCCTGCAATTATGTTAAGACCATGTATATTCCATACACCCTCAATGGAAGCCATTAGTTTTTACACATTTAGTTGTTTCCTTTGTCATGCTTACTTTGGTTTCAAAGTAGCTGACTGTTAAGGGACACAGCCAAAAACTTTGGTCGAAGAAACAAATTTCCAACTGTTAAAACTGAATGCAGACACTAGGCGAAACATTGAACGCAAATATGTAAGCTGCAGAGTTTTTCCGAACGTCTCTTGTGTGTGATGTCATAATTGTTTCAGATCCCAGTGCATCCCTACATGCTCATAATCAAGAAGATTTTATTTCTCATGGATTTAAATGCTATTTGAAAAAGGGCAGTCGGTAAGATATATTCGTTATATGGTTGGTAGTTGACCTAATATGGTTTATACGTTGTCAGTATAAATTCGATTTGTGAGGCTCGAGCTTTGTTCACGCCCCATATGGAATTTACTGACCATGCATGTATAAACCATATTATAGGTCAACTACAAACCAATGTAAGTATAGGACTAATAGTATGATATCCCAAACTGACTGTGTAACTAATATTTCAGGCAGATTTTCATGATTTTTATATTCCGTGGTAGTGCTCATCAGAACTGTCATTTTCTTATTTCAGAGCGTACCAATCTCGTTTAGATTCAAATTTTATGGCCATGATGTGTCCAAGGTCACCATTGCTACTGGAGGTAACATTTCTTTATAAGATAGATATAATTTTTACACAGCTTAATAGCTGACAAATGCCAGGATAACCCATAATGGCTTGAGAGCTTATTTCGGATGAGGTCCTTATTCTGGTTTTGCTAAGGTGTTGGTGTGAGAGGGTCATTAGTAGGGGAGAAAGCCAAAGTACCCAAAGGAAAGTCCCCATGTGTCAGAGCGGGCAACCACAAAAATCACTCGGACACAACCACTGCCAATAATGAAGATTGAAATCAGGTTACACAGGGGAGAAGCAAGTGTATTTCCATAGCTTTAGAACTCTTTTCTGTGGTTAGTACTATTTGGATATGACAGAAATATTCATTCCCACGAAAAACCATAGTAATGGAACCAGAAGTTAAAACTGTTTTTAGGGTTTTTTTTAAGGGTCTGTAGGAGGCAGGAATAAGCCCTATTCCCAATTCTAAAAATCAGGTATTTTTCCCAATTTTTGCTTTAAAATTCCCAAACAACAAAAACAAATTTAAGGAGGGTAGCCTTATTGTTCATAAATCTCCTTCACTGGCCCACAGTAATAAAATAATATAAAATGATTGGTTGCACTTATGTGTTCGCTGTATTGATTTATTCCTGATCTAATGACCTATTTCCAATGTTGAAGATTGGAAAATTATGCTTTCATAAATAAAATATAAAAAAAAAAATTCCATGAATATTTCAGTGGAGATCCTTTTGGAGTGCAGAGTTGTTCAAACTTAACTTTCCGTTGGTTCAGTTTGAGTTGATTTTATTTCTAAAGCTGTAATGGTATTAGAGATATCACCCGAAACCCAAGATACTACAGACGGAGAGACAGACAGATGTTTTACAGACTTAAAATGACATCCCCCACTTCATAGCATAAAATGACATAGGCATGATGATGGAGAGCATGTTACATAACACAGAACCACTAATAAACATTTCATAACTTTTGTGAAAAAACATCAATGAAATTAAGTATAAAAAATGGAAATGAGAGAAAGTAGGGAATTTTATCGCAAGCCTCAGAATGGCCCATAAAAGCTGATAGTACTAGAACGTCATGCTTCCATTTTTGTAATGGTGATCAAGAGACCTATTAGTCTTCATTACGGAGGTTCTGATTGACTTTTAATGCTTCTGTAACGGGATTATTCTTACAGCCTGGGTTCTGTAAAAAGCAAGATTTGTCCTTAGTTTCTCTGTGAAGTACTACTTCCAGTTCATATTCATTTGGACTAATTTTAAGAATTTCTGTGTATAGTAAGATCTGTATTTGTGAAATTCATATGTGAAAGCATCCTGATGTATAATTTTCTGTAGAAACCATGGCTCCTGGGGCTAGGGTAAGGGCTAGAAGAGGGTTTTAATATAGGACATTTTGTACCAAAAAACCCCAACTTTTTATCAAATGAATATGCAAGCAACCCACTGTAATTTATATTCAATATTATTATTTTTTTACACTGTGATGCTGTGGATCAAAATAAACTTTTTAATTAGTCGAAACTTGGACTTGTGTCTGAGATTTTACTCGGATTTTGGTTCCGCAAAAAAAAAAAAAAATTCAAACTTAATAGTTTGAGAAATCCAAGTCTGAGCAGGGCAACAGTAAAGGTATAAATTTTCACATGAAAAGTACAGCTGGTCAGGTGAGTGATGTGGCCCCTAGGCTTCTTGTGTATTAATGAGAGAGACTGAGATTTTTGTGATAATTTTAGGTATTGATAAGATTCTATCAGGAGTTCGAAATTAAAGGAAGAGCAGGCTTGTTATTTGTTCTTCATTTTTTCAATACATTTTGTTTTGGATTGTTCGATCACTATGATATGATTCTATCCTAGTCTGCAGAGTTTGTGCTATAGATGTAAGAATTTATGTGATCATGAAACTTCCAGTTCACCGCCATAATATTGGATTCTGTAGCACAAATAAAGAGGGTGTCGGAGGAACAGATAGAAAGATAATGAAGACTAATGTTTCCTTCATAACACTCATGTGTCCATTAGAAAAATTATCCACATGAGTACTTCATAGTCAGATACATTATCAATTATTTACAATATAAAACTCACTAATAGCAAAGTGCTTGCATAGATAGGTTCGATTCATTATAAACATGATTTGTTATATCTAATAAATTCTTAATATGTTTTAAAACTATACAGAAAATGAAAATAACTTTGCTGTAAGCATGAATTCATCATCAGGTTGTTCACTGTAACCATGTTTTACATCAGTACATCTAATTGTTTAGTGCAGGCATGTTGTGTACCGAGTGCTTTAAATTTAGATCTTTTACCACTTAAACTGCATATATTTTGAGATGCATATTATGTTAGATTCCTTATTTTATGTTAGTACTCTATATTTTTGAAATAACTCATACATGTTAAATCACGAGAACATAAATTCACAAGTGATCTGGCGGGCTGTTGATCAAGACTTTTTACATGTATTTTAGCAGTGTAAAAATAAAAGCGAATAATTTTTATTTTGTGAGTGATGCTTCTTGCGAAATTTCTTGCTAATAAATTCCTTGCATATAATTAGGAATTTGCAGTACTTGAAATTGTTAGTAATGTAACTATAAGACTACTCCTCCAAGTACGCAGTTTCAGTTTGACCTTGACTTTCAGCATGTGCATGTAAATTCTCTTAGTGCTTCGTGGTTTGAAACAGGGACATTTTTTTGTTGCAAACCATTGAGCATCTTAAAATACTGACTGATTTGGTTTGTACAGCGATGCCCTCGGTTGCAGATATTGGACTTTTACAACAGTTCTATATAATACAGTCTGACACAAAAATTAACTGCTAAGTGCTTGAAAGAAATTCAATATACAAGACTGAATAATTGATGGATCGTGTCTGAATACAGGATGACACGTGTAACACAAACGAAGACTATCGTTACATAATATCTATCTGCCCTGTCTCAGCTCTCTGTTAAAACTTTGGGTACTTGGTAATGTAAGCAAATTCTATATTTTTCTTGGAGAATCTACAGCTTATACTAATCTGTTACTTCAGATGGGCTCTAAAATGATCAATTGGGATAAAAACACATGATTTTTTTTGTTTTCGTTATTCACACAACTTGCCGTTTATTTTGGCCTTTCATCACTCACAGTATTGCGTTTATATTAAACTCCTCTGTACATAGAAACATTATACAATTAAACCGATATCATGGATAAGTGAAAGTGATTCGGAAGTCCCAACCACTTATTCTTCGAGTATTTTAACCTCGATATCTCAAATCCGCAGATATCTCGAAGTGTTTTCACGGTCCCATCAAGTTTGAAATAACGAGGTTTGACTGTACATATTGTTTTTTTTTTCATTGGGTTTGAAATTCATGGGGTAGGGGTACTCAAAAAGTTCTCAAAACTTGAGCCCCAATGAATTTCATTGATGTATATATGAATACTCTGTTACCTTCATTTCCCAACAGACAAAATGATGAACATGTTATCTATACAAATTAGGTCAAAGTTCAGTGTTGGAAAATGATGAATTTGTGTTACATAGACTTGAAGAATGTATTGTGTTGTAGTAAAACACCCACATTTATCTCATGTTTACTCCTTTATTCAGTGGATATCGCCCAATACGTAGATTTTAATTATTACTCTATGTTTTCCTATGCTGTTTGTGACATCACAAACAAACGTCAATTTTACATAGTTTCTTTACAAAATATCAGGAAGCAAAATTCTCAACAATACAGTAATGTAAATGAATCACGGGTGTGATGGTTAACGTGAGAAAATGATTATCTCTCAAAGTTTGTGGTTTGAAATGATTTATGTTGTTTTCTATCCCTTCACCAAGGCTCGGGAATAGAATACACAACTCGTTGGATAATGATCATATCAAACCTGGGAGATCCTATATTTATTCTTTTTCCAAATATTAGCATGTTTGCTTCTTTTTTTCAGGGTTTCTTTACATGAGTCCATTTCTGCACCAATGGCTGACTGCTACACAGTACATAGCCCCCTTAATGGCTAACTTTGATACCTCAGTTGGAAACGATTCAGTCATTCTCTACAAAGATTTTGGTAAGTCTGCCCACATCAGCCTCCACACCTCTTCAATTTCCCAATGTGCTGAACAAGTAAGTGATGAAGTCACTAGTCTACAAAATCCTGAAGGTCAGTGGTGCAAGGACAATGAGATAGGGCAGTGCGTATTAGAAGATTTAAAGAGGGGGGGGGGGGGGTATACAGGAAGAATCATCCCTGTCCATCTTTCCTTCTGTCTAGCTATATTTATGTGATGGTCCTTGTGACAACTTTGTTTAGTCTGACTATGTGACTGTTTAGTCTGACCATGTGATTGTTTAGTCTGACCATGTGACTGTTTAGTCTGATCATGTGATTGTTTAGTCTGACCATGTGACTGTTTTAGTCTGATCATGTGACTGTTTAGTCTGACCATGTGACTGTTTAGTTTGACTATGTGATTGTATAGTCTGACTATGTGACTGTTTGGTCTGACCATGTCATTGATTAGTCTGACCATGTGACTGTTTAGTCTGACTATGTGATTGTTTAGTCTGACCATGTGACTGTTTGGTCGGACCATGTCATTGATTAGTCTGACCATGTGACTGTTTAGTCTGACCATGTGACTGTTTAGTCTGACCATGCGACTGTTTAGTCTGACTATGTGACTGTTTGGTCTGACCGTGTGACTGTTTAGTCTGTGGAGAAGACTAGATGTGTGACGTTGACCTGAGAGTTTGCACAGGACCAGGGGACGTGATGAAACTTATGTCTCTGATTTATGTTCATCTGAACTGTATTTGTTTGGTCAAGTGGAGAGTTACAAGAGTGATCCTAATTTGCTTGTTTGCATTTCGGAGATCTCCAGTAGATCTTTGTCATCTACTTCTCAAAGAGCTAGTAGAAGCCCAGGAGACATTGGCAATATCCTGGATCAGTTCTGGAGATGGGAAACAAATAGACCATAAGGTTGTAGTGTCAGCCCCAGCATATGGTATTAGGACTTAAATAAGATGTCAGTGTCCTGTGATATTTCTGTGCATTGTTGTTGTATGGTATCTATCAGACATCATATTGACATGAACAATGCACTAAATAGTTTTGAATGTACTTGTATATGATAGAGAATACCGTATAACAGGTATTTTCTGCGGTTGTCAATTTTTTTGTGGATATAGGAAAAATCCGTGAAAATTACAATAACAAAATATATATCAATGCATACAGGTATAGTTAGGTATATAGCAACCGCAGAATTGAAAACACCGAATATAATTTGCTTCCTTTTAGGGATGGGATCGCAAAAAATTTCCACCCTCAGAATGTACCCGTTGTATGGTATCTCTATTCATTGTGTTTTATATTCGTTATTGTCAAGATGTTGAAATGATGTATGTTGGATGAAGCAAATTATATAAAATAATATCATGGTACAGTATATGTAGTCATTTTATACTAATTACTTTAGGATTTTCTTCCTCTGTATCTACACCACAATTTAACTCTGCGATGTTACGCTTATTCTGGCACACAACGAGAAGAAATATCTTTATCTGGTGGGTGTATATTTATAAAGCATATAGAAATTCACAAGATAAGGAAACCTGCGACTGATCTCACCGGGGTTTGAACTCGAGATCTGCTGAACCAAACCTCCTAGCAATGTGTGTCATTGAAAAAAAGAAATGTGTTTTGGAGATGACGTTTATTTAAAAGAATTATACAAGATACACACTCATGTTTGAAATACGTACCATATATAAGTGGATTTTTAGCAAGACAAAAATTTTGCAATTCTTTCCCATAAAAATGAGTACATATCTTAAGCGAGAGGTAATGTCAGTGACTATATTTCCAAGAAAGATAACTATTACCTCTGATATGGAAACAATTGTTAGCGATACTCAATTTTGGCAATCTCAACGCCTTCGCTAATAATACCAAAATTAAATTTTCTATTTATACAGTATTTTGTTAAGCACAGATATCTTAATAACTATTTTGATTGATTGCATATTTGTATGCTTAATATAAAGATTAACACTTAAATAATTATAGATAAGTATGTTTAAAAGAAATTTCTCTTATCAGTATTGGAGGTTTTTATGGTCCCTGAAAAATTTCAAGGGAGCACATAGTCCCCATCATGTCTGTCTTTCGGAAAGGTCAAGGTCACTCAGAGCAATACCTTATATGTGGAAAAAGTGCCTTATTTCAACAGTTTTTGAACAGGTATTGATTACTTATCACACAAGTATGTAATAAGGGAATGGCTTTCAGAAAAAGGTTGCTCAAGGTCATTTTGTAAAGGTCAAGGTCACCTTATGGGAAAAAACTCCTCATTTCAACAATATTTTAAAACAGTTATTGATCATTGTGCGAGTCATTCCTTACATGAAGTAGTTCATTGGTGAGATGTATTTCGGAGAGCATCCATCAGTTTTACTGATATTCATGTTATTTAGGTGAATGGATTATGATAGATTGAGCGAATATTGTTTAACGTCCCGCTCGAGAATATTTCACTCATATGGAGATGTCACCACTGCTGTTGAAGGGCTGCAAAATTTAGGCCTATACTCAGCGCTTATGGTAATTGAACAGGGAGGGATCTTTACCGTGCCACACCTGCTGTGACACAGGACCTCGGTTTTTGCAGTCTCATCCGAAGGACTGCCCCATTTAATCGCCTCTTACAACAAGCAAGGGGGTACTGAGGATCTATTTTAATCAAATTCTAGATTTAATCAACACTATTTTAACTGCAGGTAGAAAAACTACATCTCAGTCAAAAATGAAGGGAGGATATAGGATACAGTGTTTACTGTATACAGTTACCATGGTAACCAGATATGTTAGTGTAATGCAAGTATACCATTTTGAAAATTATGGATGCGAGGTAGTTTCAGTATGGCACCGTGACAGGATTTAAATGTACTATACTTAAACATCACTCAGGTGTACTAACATGACAGTATATAAATACTATACTTAAACATCACTCAGGCGTACTAACATGACAGTACATAAATGTACTATACTTAAATAGCACTCAGGTGTACTAACATGACAGTACATAAATGTACTATACTTAAACATCACTCAAGTGTACTAACATGACAGTACATAAATGTACTATACTTAAACACCACTCAAGTGTACTAACATGACAGTACATAAATGTACTATACTTAAACATCACTCAGGTGTACTAACATGACAGTATATAAATGTACTATACTTAAACATCACTCAGGTGTACTAACATGACAGTACATAAATGTACTATACTTAAATACCACTCAGGTGTACTAACATGACAGTACATAAATGTACTATACTTAAACATCACTCAAGTGTACTAACATGACAGTGTATAAATGTACTATACTTAAATACCACTCAAGTGTACTAACATGACAGTACATAAATGTACTATACTTAAACACCACTCAAGTGTACTAACATGACAGTACTTAAATGTACTATACTTAACATCTTTCAGGTGTACTAACATGACAGTACATAAATGTACTATACTTAAATACCACTCAGGTGTACTAACATGACAGTACATAAATGTACTATACTTAAACATCACTCAGGTGTACTAACATGACAGTGTATAAATGTACTATACTTAAATAGCACTCAGGTGTACTAACATGACAGTACATAAATGTACTATACTTAAACACCACTCAAGTGTACTAACATGACAGTACATAAATGTACTATACTTAAACATCACTCAGGTGTACTAACATGACAGTATATAAATGTACTATACTTAACATCACTCAGGTGTACTAACATGACAGTACATAAATGTACTATACTTAAATACCACTCAGGTGTACTAACATGACAGTACATAAATGTACTATACTTAAACATCACTCAGGTGTACTAACATGACAGTATATAAATGTACTATACTTAACATCACTCAGGTGTACTAACATGACAGTACATAAATGTACTATACTTAAATACCACTCAGGTGTACTAACATGACAGTACATAAATGTACTATACTTAAACATCACTCAGGTGTACTAACATGACAGTGTATAAATGTACTATACTTAAATAGCACTCAGGTGTACTAACATGACAGTACATAAATGTACTATACTTAAACACCACTCAAGTGTACTAACATGACAGTACATAAATGTACTATACTTAAACATCACTCAAGTGTACTAACATGACAGTACTTAAATGTACTATACTTAACATCACTCAAGTGTACTAACATGACAGTACATAAATGTACTATACTTAACATCTTTCAGGCGTACTAACATGACAGTACATAAATGTACTATACTTAAATAGCACTCAGGTGTACTAACATGACAGTACATAAATGTACTATACACAAATACCACTCAGGTGTACTAACATGACAGTATATAAATGTACTATACTTAAATAGCACTCAGGTGTACTAACATGACAGTACATAAATGTACTATACTTAAATAGCACTCAGGTGTACTAACATGACAGTACATAAATGTACTATACTTAAATAGCACTCAGGTGTACTAACATGACAGTACATAAATGTACTATACACAAATACCACTCAGGTGTACTAACATGACAGTACATAAATGTACTATACTTAAATAGCACTCAGGTGTACTAACATGACAGTACATAAATGTACTATACTTCAATAGCACTCAGGTGTACTAACATGACAGTACATAAATGTACTATACTTAAATAGCACTCAGGTGTACTAACATGACAGTGTATAAATGTACTATACTTAAACATCACTCAAGTGTACTAACATGACAGTACATAAATGTACTATACTTAAATAGCACTCAGGTGTACTAACATGACAGTACATAAATGTACTATACACAAATACCACTCAGGTGTACTAACCAATCTAATTAAGATCAGACTTCTTAGATCCGCGCCGTATACTCTGCATAAAAATTAAGACATAACCCAAAGAGGGGTCATGTGAACTTTATGTAAGCCAATCAGCATATCACCTATGAAACCGTCAGTGTTTGCAATTCAAGGAAAATGGCTGCGATTGTTTGGTTTGAAAGAAAACACATTGCAGCTACATGTGACATCACAATGTACTGTTTCTGTTGACTGGCATTTTATTCCTCACATTAATTAAGAAAGCATCTTTAAAACTATTCAAATTGCACCCATCCCTATTCATACATAAATCGAAATTCACAATTAATGTAATTTGGTTGTATTTTATATCGTGCGTTTTCTTGTTTGTATGAATGGCATAGATTTGGCATTATTGCGAAAGTTTAAAATTCCTTATGTGAGAATATACAATTTTATAGTGTGGAATAAACTTCATGGGAGAGAGATTACTGCAACTTGTTTATGAATTGCCGGGAACTGCCTAAATAGCCATCATATTGTCTGTATGGCACAATCTGACTGGTTGATAGTTCTCGTGAATATTCCAAGGGTAAGGTCATGCGGACTTGACCCCCTATGGGTTAAGTTAGATCCTACTGTAGCGATTGTGAGCGTATCTTAGGATCTGATTTTGATTAGATTGGAGTACTAACTCGTTTGACATGAAAGGAGGGTGACCAGGTAATTATGTCTTAGGACATGAGGGATTAAAGAATTCTGTTTCTATGAGATTTCTATGTAATTTGAGATGAAGGGGACTTAATCTGGTATTTTATAGATCTGAGGGAAATTAGGTTGGTTAACTTCAGGAATATGGCCATGTCTGTTAATTATTTGGAACTGTCATTTTCGTTAATGACAATCTCTGAGACAAAATAACATACCCAAAAGCGATATTGCTGAAAAACTGCTTCATTTGTACATTGTAATATAAAAATATAGATAGGAGCTTTTGTCTTTGGAGAGTAATAGGTAGGGATTATTTGCCTTGGGGTATAATTCCCGTCTCATGTTATATATCTTATGTAGAAAGCAATCACGAAACTTTCGAGAGAATTGTTGTAAAATATTGTTTTATATTGGTAGTTGTTTTTGCCATAGATTAGGTATTGTGTTCGTTCATATCATGAAAGCTCATTTCATAAAATGGTAATGATTCAGCCAAATCAATGTAATTGTACACTTAGTTTCATAATGGCAGCATTTGTTTTTTTTTTAAAGGAAAATAGGATTTCAGTTTGATTTTAAAAGCAGAAGAAAGGACGTGCATCATCTGTACACCATACAATCATAGTGCGATTTAGTGTTATTTAAAGCTCATCAGAGCCACTCAGGTGACCTAGTGCTATCTTTTTATGTCTATCGTCATGCATAAACTTTTCACTTTTTCCAACTTCTCCCAAACTACTGGACCAATTTCAACCAAACTTGCCAGAAAGCATTTTTGGGTGAAGGGATTCAAGTTAGTTCAAATAAAGAGCATGCAATGCTTTCCAAGGGGAGATAATCAAGAAAAGGCAAGAATAGGATAGGGTCATTCAAAAATCTTCCCAAGAACCACTGGACTAGAAAAGATGAAACTTGTATGAAGTTTGTTCAAATCGTGGCTTCGAATCCAGCATTTAGAATTAAGATTTGGGTTTGATGGTAGGGATACTGTATTTTTTATTTTTTAACAGCTAGTGCTAAACTTTCAAAAAATCATTGAAATTTAATGCAAAGAAAAGTCTGACAATAAATGTTTAAAATTCAGGGTTTTTTTTGGCTGGCATTTTGGAATATCTTCTCTGACTTTACTCAGGGAACACACAGGCGCAGCACAACTTGAGTTTTCTGAAGATGAACGGTTTCGCTGGCACTGTCACATGGCAGGTTGTTACTGAAGTCAGCCATTTTAAATTTTGAATGATCTTGAAGACGCTTTATATGAAGTTGTCTCATACTGATTTAAGGTATTCAATGTCAGAGCAAGAAGATGTAAAATGAATTTAGACTGATGTCGAAGAGGATGAATGAAAAAATTCCGAAACATTGATAAAGAATTATCATTTCTTATGGTCTTTTGGATGAGACTGCAAAAACTGAGGTCCCACGTCACAGTAGATGTGGCATGATATTTAAGTTCCCTCCCTGCTCAAAGGCCGTAAGCGCTGAGCATAGGCCTAGTTTTTGAGCCTTTCACTGGCAATGGTGACGTCTTCATATGAGTGAAAAATTCTTGATTAACAATTAATATACAGCTTGATAAACAATTTACAATTAATCAATCATACATGTAAAAAAAAAAATCAACGTTTTGAATCATTCGGTTTTTTATGAGTAAGTAGAGAGAGGGCAAACAATTATTAAAGGCATACACGTTTTACTAAGATTCTCTGTAAATTTGTTTCTTCTCCATGCAATTATTATTTATTAGTAAGTTTTTTCTCTGGCGGAAGTCCGAAGGTAGACCTGTAGAAATATGCTCCATATTCCTGTCAAAAACTATTGTAAATTTATGCGAGTAATTGTAAACTATAGATATGTGGAAGGGTTTAATTGAACAAGCAAGAAGAGACACATACAGGGTTTTATTGATGTTTTACTTGGGATGAGGTTTCGGTATTTATCAGAGCATCTGTATTATTACCCCTCACTAACCTTTGACAATGAATTATGAAGAAACTCTGACCAATTTACTTTTTATATCTGTGTAGATTGATACATGATCATACTCAGGTGATCATTAAGGCCCATATAGGCCTATATGCTCGGTGCTTATGGCCCTGAGCCGGTAGGGTTCTTATTAAGGCTTCTTGTTAAGAACGTGATTTTAAAAAACCATTTTTGTTTTACATTGTAATTTTTTATGTCCATCCAACTGATATTTCTATTCTTAGATCATAAATTTGGTGAAAGTTATAAATGGTAGTATATTTTGCTCTTTGGAGACCATATTTTTCTCGGGACACAATATGTATTTGCAGTCTCTCCGGACACAATATGTATTTGCAGTCTCTCGGGACACAATATGTATTTGCAGTCTCTCAGGACACAATATGTATTTGCAGTCTGCTGCTGGGGTGGTAGTATAAAGTCTTTGCTCTTGTGACTGAGACATTGGAGATAATAAAGTTCCGTGTCGTGAACAATAAAGAACCCTATAATTACATTGGTTCCGATGCTGTAACATAGGTGTGTAAATCAACTGAAGCTGGTAATGTGTTAGTGAAGTAGTCAATCTCCTGAATAATTATAGGTGTGCCTTTTATAGTATTGAAGGAGTTAAGCTGTTACGTAACCATTGTTATTGGTGTATGATATAAAATGGTGTGGGATGGATAATGTTCTGCAATATAGGGAGGATTAGCTTCATTCTTTATGATTGGATTTTTTTTTTTAACACTTAACTTTAAAAATTTATACCATTTATATCAATTGAATTATCATGGAAATAGGAGTTTTAATAAAGGCCATTCAGAGTAAAGTCATAACAACATTTTTTTAATTCAATTCTTTTGTTCCTTATTCAATACAGCATATTGATTGACATCCAGTTATATGACACCCAGCAGATGTAACTGTGACATGAGCCAATATATCGCATATCACCAAAAAAAAAAAAAAAAAAACCCAGCTGACCATTTGTTTGGTGAATCCCAATCACCCAATAACATTAGATGTTACAACGGAAAGAAAATTATTTGAAAAATTTATTTTATTTTTGAAGATATGTGAGGCTATGAACTGGCAGGCATATACTTCCCGTTCCAGAATAAGTACGCTGGCATGAAATGTTGCAGTTAAGACCCTCATGTAGTTTTAAACGTGATGTTATAATTTCTAATTTTAGTCTACTTTCACTTCTGTTGCAGTATAAGTACTATATATTTTCTGTATTCATACGTGCATTGTTTACATCTGCAGCATGTTCACGGGGAATTGCCTTATAATTACAATTTGTAGACACATCAAAGCAAAAAATTGGAAATCATAGGACTATTTCTTTGTTTTGGTCTAAATTGGCCTCTTAAAAAATGCAAAAAATTCAAGTGAAATTGAGATTTGAAATTTTTGTTTCAACTTTAACAAAGTCTTTGATAAAAACCAATTTTGTCATTTTTTTTTTTTAATTGTCCTTTACTAATCAGCGTTTGATGATAAAAAAAAAATGGAGTGATTTTTTGGAGGGATGTAGGTGTAAAGGTCAGGGATTGGCTGGAGGGATATAGGTGTTGTCTTGAGGAATATAGGTGTATAAAGGCCAGCCAGTGTATTGTAGGGTTGTAATAGAGTGTCAGCAGGGTCCCTTGTGTAATCTATGAGCCAAGATGTGGTTTATGATTTTGTGTAATTGAAATATTGGCTATAGAGGAAGTCGGTATTGGATACAGTTGTAATGGAATCAATTGTAGTAGATCTATTGAGTAACTGATCTTTCAGTAGAGGTCATTGATCGTCAAATTTCTCATGGAAGGAATATTGGTAATGATGAAAAGTTCTAGAAAGCTGTTAAGTGCAAAAGTTTGGATATACAACTGTATATTAGGATTGTATGATTACAGCAGTCACAATATAAATTATTAAAGATATTCTTCTGACCAAAAAAAAAAAAAGAAAAGAAAAAATTGATAATTTATTCAATAAGATCTAAATATGTGATTGAGAATGCTGATATTCTCTTGAGAATGAAAGTAATAGGTATGATGTAAATGCTGCTGAGGAATATTTTCCATAATGTGGTCTGTGGGGGAATATAATTGTATAAAAGAAGACTAATGGAGAGCTGTAAGGAAAGATGGTACAATATTTGTCTATCAGTAACACCCCTTCTGCTCTTAAGTGCCCCTCTTAGCTATTCTGATGTGTGAAATATCCAATTGCAACATGGAATTTATTGGATGAGGTTGTGAAGTATGAGTGAATTATATGTTTATAAATCTGTCTGGGGATTGAGTTTCACAATCAACTATAGAATGTTGAGTTTTCTGTTAATTGATTATACGTCTTCTACATTGTAACCTACTCAATGCCTCTTATGAAATCAGTGCTTTATGCGTGGTGAGTGATTTTATCATGGTCCTTTATATTACGTTTATTCTCGAATTCTATTGAATTTTCAGTGTTTTCCATTTTGACTTGAACAAATATGAACAAACAACAAGAGTGTCTGTCAAGATTATACGAAAAGAGTAGTTTCAGTATTATCACACTTTACATTATTTAGTGGATAATTTACAATATTTCACTTCTGAAATACTTATTCAGTGCTAGCTTATCGACATTATTATTCATTCTTTGCATTGCAAGATTTGAACCCCTCACCCATGATACGCCTGCATGGAGCTGATATTAATCGATCCTAGTAACCGGTTTTTCTATTGCTTCATGCATCTGTTTATTCCAGGCAGCTATTTTAAATTCTATAAATACACATACATTTAGATCAATTAGCAGTTTTTCTTATGTTGCATTATAACCTGAGAATGTTTGAACAGTCTCAGTGGTTGAGCGGTTAGATCATTCAGAGCTGGAGGTTACAGTCACTAGGGTTCGAGTCCTGCTTGTGCTAACTACATCAAACCTACTGTAAACGTATTATATTTGGCGTGTACGATATTTGGCGGAAATCGTTTTTTCAACAAGTTAGTGCAGATTTGATTTAGCGCATTCCTGAATTACTTTAAACATCTAGATTTACAGATGGCATTTAGCGGTGTACTTGATTTAGCGGAAGCTGCGTTCCGCCAAAGGCGCTAAATAGAATACACAGCCAAATGTAATACATTACAGTATTTAAATTTTAATCATTGCAACATCATACACTTATAGAGGGATATGAAAGTCAAAGTGCATGTAATTTCTTTTAGTTTGCTTTGAAATTAAAGTCAAGCATATATCAGAGTGATCTACATAATTATTTATTTATATGTATTTATTAATTTATATCACCTAATTAATTCAGTTGTTGTTGTTTTCTAAAACATAATCTTGACAGAATTTTACACTTCAAAAACTTTCTAGGAAATTTGTAAATATAGGGGGAAGGGGGTGGGGGGTGTTAAGGTTTATGACACTAAAAAAGACAAATGCTAGTTACAGAAAAATAAAATCATAAAGGGGTGATTTGAACATTCTGAAAATTTTATTTTATAAAAATTTGCCATTATGATAGTTTGGTAGGTCACTTTAACTATTATTATTGATATACTCAAAACTAGAATTAATTAAGATTTTATCAAAATAAATATATTGGTTCTTTTGAATATACAGTATTGTATAGAAATAATTTTTTGCATCGGAAGACAATAAATGTAATTTTGCTTCATTCAAAGCCTCGATCGGAAAAGGTTTTCTAATACAAATATAACATAAGTTTCTTAACCTTAATTTTTTTCTGCCATTGAAATAGTAATTAAATCACAATTTTGCAACAAAAATTTCCTGAACACCAAAATGACAGCTAGTATTGCTGTGAATGAATGTACAACAGATTGCTCATGATTACATGTATATGATTAGGCTATAGCTGCCAAACTGTAAAGTGGAAAACACTGAGATGTGGACCAACGGTTGTGGAAAAAAGAGTTAGTTTAGAAAATGGAGATGATGTAGACAGTCATTTGAATGATGATACTTTAAATTGATTCATAGAATAGCCACGGGGATCCTGAGATCTAAATGTGGGAATTATTAGCTTTTTAACAATATTATGAGTTCTGCCAGCCTTCTCGCAAAATTGACAAGCATTGTTGTCGAGTAACTGTCGTTAAGATGGGAAATCAATAGGGATCTTTTTACAAGGAATAGAAATGGTTCGTAATTTTTTTTTTCTCGGAGAAAACTGTATAATGTTGATAGATCATGCAATGCAGCTGAAAAAATCGAAATTTAGCAAGGATTTGTTACAAAATATGGAAGTTTTTCTCTTCTTTTAAAATTCCTGTTAATTGGAGCATTAACCCACTTTATCATTGATTTTGTAATTTTGTCCAATTCTGGGGGAAATTGTGACATGTAAGAAAAGTGGCAGAGGGAGGGGATCAGGTTTACCAGATAGCAGGTCATATATGGACCATTTGATTCTAATCATGTTCACCTGAGAGTTTCCAAGTTAATGTTGTCATCTGCAGCGCCCTCTACCCATAGTAAGGACTTGTAAAGAAATCTTAGGCAAGGTAATCAAAACTGACAAAAGAATTTTTTTTTTAGAAAGAGGTGATAAAGATAAGACCCCCCCCCTCCCCCCCATCACACACATCCCCCATCACACACACACACCCATAATCCCCTCTAATGTAATTAAGGTGTGGCTAAGATGTGATATAGGTAGTAATTTGCCACTGAACAAAAGATATTTATAAGTCCTTCGGATGAGACTGCAAAAACTGAGGTCCTGTGTCGCAGCAGGTGTGGCACAGTAAAGATCCCTCCCTGCTCAAAGGCTGGAAGCGCCGAACATAGGCCGAAATATTGCAGCCCTTCACTGGCAATAGTGACGTCTCCATGTCAGTGAAAAATTCTTGAGAGGGACGTTAAACGGTATTCATTCATTCAATCAATATAAATTATTTGTTAATGTGGTTTGATTTTAGCATGCACGATAACTAGATTAAATGTGTTGCAAAATGAGATGTATTATCCAGTAAGATAACAGAACTAAAGACGGAGGATCAATTACCCCACAAGAATTAACAGTGTTTGTAAGAATTAACAGTGTTTGTAAGAATTAAGTGTTCGTAAGAATTAACAGTGTTTGTAAGAATTAAGTGTTCGTAAGAATTAACAATGTTCGTAAGAATTAACAGTGTTTGTAAGAATTAAGTGTGTTTGTAAGAATTAACAATGTTCGTAAGAATTAACAGTGTTTGTAAGAATTAACAGTGTTTGTAAGAATTAACAGTGTTTGTAAGAATTAACAATGTTTGTAAGAATTAACAGTGTTTGTAAGAATTAACAATGTTCGTAAGAATTAACAGTGTTTGTAAGAATTAAGTGTTCGTAAGAATTAACAGTGTTTGTAAGAATCAACAGTATTTGTAAGAATCAAGTCATCATAAGAATTAACAGTGTTTGTAAGAATCAAGTCATCATAAGAATTAACAGTGTTTGTAAGAATCAAGTCATTGTAAGAATTAACGGTGTTCATAAGAATTAACAGTGTTCGTAAGAATTGAATTAACGGTGTTCGTAAGAATTGACAGTGTTCATTACAATGTTAGGCTGGTGTATTTCATCTGTGCGATATTGTTCAGTTACAGCAGACAGAGTGAAAAGGTGCTATATGTTTACAATTGACGGACGGAAAGGGTTGGCAACAGCACTGTTGGGTTAGGGTACACGTACAGTCATTGGACATATTAAGTATTCATCGCTGACATCAAAATGGTTTAGTTGTTGAAAATTTGTTGCTGCTATTTTTGTATTGTGCTATTTATAGAAAACTTGTCGGGCTCGGGAATTTTGCATAAAAATACGTCACAATTGACGTCAATATTTACAATTATTTTTTGCTGTCATTAGAATTTCATAACCTAGATCTTACTTCTCGAGATTTAGAACTTGTCGACATTAATTTGTGATTATTGAAAGTCACCGGTACTCTCTAAATAGAAATGAGTCACTCAAACTTAGCCCATTTTAAAAAAAATCAGAGCAGTCTTTTTCACATATGATTTAGTGAATGATTCTAACTTTTACACTTTTGCTTCAGTTTTATAGTTTAGACGGGTTTAAAATTAAAGCTTTAATTTTTTTATTTTCGCAGGGGATAGATTTGTTGTGGAATGGCGAGAACTTTTTCTTCAAGACCAGAATCACAGTAAGTTTCTGGATTTTTTTTACTATGTGTTTATTTGTATGA
>NC_079173.1:12183653-12246153 GCF_947568905.1 Ostrea edulis | reverse complement strand
AGATGTGCAGAACTGGAAATTTACAGATTTCGCAGTCTTTGATGTTACTGACATTTTTGACTAATACTCAGGTGACCAATATAACCTGTGGGCCTCTTGTGTCTTTTTTTTTCAGAGAGAGATAACTCAAGAACTGTAGAACCTGAAATACAAATTGAAAACCTTGAAATATTTCAGAATATTTTCATATCACGATCCGAATTCGGATGAGACCGCAAAAACTGAGGTCCCGTGTCACAGCAGGTGTGGCACGGCATAGATTCTTCACTGCTCAAAGGCCATAAGCCCCGAGCATAGGCCTAAATTTTGCAGTCCTTCACCGGCAATGGTGACATCTCCAATATGAGTGAAATATTCTAAAGAGGGACGTTAAACAATATACAATCAATCAATCAACATCTCTTGATGCTCTCTGTGATTATAGAAATTACCTAAAAATTTGAAAATAACATTCCAGAGAAATTCAAAGAACTATAGTAATGGTTCCGAGTTGTCAACATCTGAAGAAGATACATTATAGCTTAATACAGGGGTTGTCGAGAGAAAAATAAGTGCGTTAGTTACACTGGGTGTTGCCTGACCTTGTGTTCAGTACACACGCACAGTATTCAAGTCACATACACTTTGTATTGTCTGTGTATTTTGTTTGATTTATGTTTCCAGCAATGACAAACAGTTAGAAAGGTATTTTGTACAAACATTTCTTACAACATATAGCAGCTACAAAATATAGAAATGCCTTTAAACTACCACCCCTAACCCCCTTCCCCAAAGAACCCCACTTCTGACCACCTACAGTTAAGTCATGCTTGCTTCACTTTGTCTGTCTGCTTTGAAAAAAACATTGGTGCATACATTTATAGAACCAATCTATTTCAATCTTAAGTTTAAAACTTTCCTATTTACAGTCAAACCTCTTTATTTTGAATTTGATGGGGCCGAGAAAAAACATCGAGATATCAGAGGTTTCGAGATATTGAGGGTAAAATACAAAATGTAGTTTGAATTTTTAACTCACTTCGGCATATGTATGATATTCAAGATATCCATCTTCAAGATACCAAAGTTAAAAGGCCAGGGTTTTCAATAGGTCGGTTTTCCTCAGGTAAGTTAAGTGTGGGGCGGAGTTAATTTTAGGCAGGTTTGAAGCCCCGAGGGTACCCTGCTCGCTTGTGTTTACTGTCCGGAATACACCGAGAGTTGATACTTTCAGTTTAGCATAAAAGCGTAAATTATGCTCCAACAGTCCATAATTATCGATCGTGACTTTTCCTATACATAACCTAGTATAATCTATTATAAGTGATGTAATTGCCAAATTTACTACTATTATTGTGTGACTATCTCTATGTGAAAAAGACAAACTTTTCCTATCAAACCTGGGTTGGCTTTTTTTAAATCCAGCTGGACATGGTTTATGCGGTAGGCATCAAAAGATTGCACGGATGTCTCGATCGCCAGATTAGGTAGATAAAGTATACACGAGGACTAGTAACTAAATGTCAATCAATTTCTAGCATCCAATCTAAAGCTTAATTTCTCCTGATTGACAAGGGTTCACAGGCCAGGTAGATTTGGAGGTGGTGCTTATTTTCTTGATCTTTTATTAACTATTTCCAAATATTTTTTTTTCTTTCTTTTCTGTAAATGAAATAAAAATGTATCGTCAACAGTCATTTGGTTACCCTATATGATTTTCATGTACTTTTTGAAACTAGTCTGCCCAATGAGCATGGTTATTTTCTCAAACCATGAAATAAATAATTTTATAGTGTACTGTTTTTCTGGTGTGGTCAGTGGAACGTTATAGAACTAATGTGCCCGGAAACCAACCTACAAAACTGATATATCATTTAAATGTGTTCTGGAAAATTCAGATTTTAAGAATTGATGTTTTGGTGTACATTTGCTGCGTATCGGCCAAACGTACACTAAAATATACCTCCATGTTCCGATGGAGATCCGAGACAGCTGGTTTTACTTGACTATAGTGGAGGACATACTCTCAAAATGAGGTTTCCAAAAACAACTTTTTTTTTGGTATATATATATATAATTTATTTGCGGAAAAGAAGTGTCAATTTTCCATAAAGGAAAAACCACATGTAGCAGAGTATAATTGCCCATTCAAGTTCATGCTCTTTCAAATTCATGCTTATAATGTCTAGTATGCTCGAATTTTACTGTAAAAATCAACTGTTTTCATCACATAAATCTTGTTACAATTCCATTATTGGTTGTATTATTTAAGAAATAAACTTCATATTTTATAGATACACGAGGGCAAGGACTGTGATGCTTACTTAGTGTTAGCGCGTAATGAAAAATAGGCCAGTGTGAAGCACATTGCAGTTCATACCCTCATGTACTTTCAAAAATGAGTTATTTAATCTGCTTTCATCTCTGTCGGAATTCCCAGCTGTCAAAACAGACGTACTATATTTATCCAGATTCATACGCACAGTTTTCACAACTGTAAACCATTCATGAGGAAATGGCTAGCATTACAATTTGTAAAGATATCAATAAGGGCAAAAACATTGGAAATGTTTGTATGCAATGTCAGCATAATACTGCATTAGCTAATGTACTTCTCAACTTTTCTTTGATCTGTTATTGCAGTAAAAAGTAAAAATGAGTCGCGCCATAGATACTCTGATTCCAAAGAAGGTAACATTGTTGCCATGGAAACTATATGCATCTTGGGGTATATAACTTGACCTTGAATAACTTGACCCAGAATAACTTGACCTTTGAATTTTTTTTCTATAAGATGCCTAGAATATATTGTCATTGTTTTTATAAGTATTGTGAAATTAATATGCAACCCTTTTTTTTTTATATGTATGAACAGGAATGCGTTTTGTGGAAATAGCATCTTTTCATTTCGATGAGTTGTGATTCTCTGCATGAGTGCATGCTGCATCATTCTCATAAAATACTTACACTACTGCTAATGAATGATAGGGGTTTTTTTTTTGCAAGTCAAATAAAGGTGCAAATATTTTATTCCATTTTATTCAAGTTTATCATTGTTGACATTTGACTCTCTTCGGGAGATCAAAAGCTGACGAGGCCAAAATGGTGGAGACATATCCTGATTTCTATTGGAAGACCAAATCCCGAGTGAAGTGGCGGACCGCTGGACGGAGATGTTGCAGATAAAGTGCACTTTATAGTGGGGCTGCATTTGTAGCAGCTAGCTTAGCTGCTAGACTAGATATCTGGGCCTCTATAGAGTAACTCTTGTTCTCCCTATGTAGGGAAGTCCAAGATGTTCATTCCACTTTGTAGCACTATCTAGTGCTATGTAGCCTCTATGATCTTGAACGCAGCCCAAGTCTGATGAATGAAAAAATGAACCTTATGGCATCAGATAAACAAATCTGTACCCTTAAGACTCTAGTTTCTGCTAAACCAAGGAAATGCAACATAAAATTTTAAATGATTCGAAATAAATCATATGTGATAGACTTTGCATATTTGGAGATAGATTTGCATTTCTAATTTGATGTGTAAGGTGTTCACATAGATGCAATAATGTCTAATGGCATTGGGTATACTGCCTCAAACAGATCAGGCTTGAATTTCTCGGAAAAATAATAAAAAATAAAGTTTGAGTTTTCTTTTTTTTTTTTTTTTTCTTGTTCTTTTTTTTTTTTTTGGAGCAGTAAAATTTTAGTGATATCTCAGACATAGGTCTAAGTGAGGGGGAGACGAGTGATCTCTGTCTCTTGGTGGTCGTACCTGTATTATAAATTGAGATGTGCAAGTGATAGAATTGTGTGCATTTTGTCAGTTAAAAAGTGCACGATAAGTCAAATACTGTTGATTAGTGATTCAAGCTTTGTAACCAGTGCATGGTTTAGTTAATTGTTATATATACTCAAATTCAAGTCGCTTAATTTTTTTTCTTCTTTAATTTTTTTATTTTCCATACAAAAAAAAAACATGATTCGCTCTTTCTTGTATAAAATTTAAAGATTGGTACTGAGAAAAATGAGGTCTTTTAAGCACGGGGTTTTAAGAATAGTTTAGTCGCATATATCACACAGTTGATATTCACTTGTATGTACATCTTGGTATATCTGTAACAAGTTCGATAATTGAATATTGACTTTATTACATATCCATCAATGTTCGTTCTTTTTTTTTTTTATGCTGTAAAATTCAAAGTGTGATCCAACTTTCCGGATCACCACACTGTGGTTTTCTGATTCCGTATAGCGTCTCATTGGATCTGATGATCTGCACCTGTCAACTCGATAAATGATATATATTTATTACAAACCCATCAATAATCTGTGTTTAGATGCAGTGTGATCCGACTTTCCGGATCACCGCACTGTTGTGATCTAATTCCAGATCATGTCACTCTGAAACTGATGATGTCACAATGCATCAACTGAACACACGATTTTGTGAAAAGTAAATGACTGCATCATAAACGAAACTGCATAGACATAAAATAATTTCACTGTATGTTTGCCTATTTGAAAATTAGAAATACATTATCTAATAAAGCTGTATTTAAAAAATACATAAGGGGGTATATAAGAGATTTATCATTACTACAGTAACTGGATCCGAAAAGTTAGATCGCATCTTTTTCATAGAAGTTGATCATTATAGATATTGACTTGACACTTAGCGCATGTCAACTCAACATATGTTCCAACTCACTGTAGTAATTATATATATATATGTACTTATACATTTGAAGCTGACTTAATCCAACAGATTTATAATGAATTTCAACTATTAATTTCATTCCCAGTTCTCTCTCTCTCTCTCTCTCTCTCTCTCTCTCTCCCCCCCCCCCCCCCATTTTCTTTACAGCATGAAATCATGCAATATCCTGTCCCATCTGAAAGACTCAAAATTTGTCTCTGTGTGCCTGTTGAATAGGATGGGTTTCTCTTGATGAATAACTTGTCTCAATCTTGAGGACATTAATGCTGGTGTAAATTGCTATTTACAATCATCAAATCAGCATCAACATCCTTTAATTCTGAAGACAGAAATAAGTTATAAACATTCTAATGCTACTTTCAACGATATATGCCCCCTATTTCATTGGATTTTTTATGAAATATGTCATGAAATGTGTACCTTTGATTTTATTATTTTTTTTTTTTTCCTGTATCATTTGACTATGATGTCACAATTGAGAACTACAGTGTCACATTGGTATATTGCCACCCCCCCCCCCCCCACCCCACATACCACGTACAATCTAAGTGTGTAGAACGGATTTCCATACATGCCGAAAAACCCGATATAACGCCAAACTCACTGATCACCATCCACCACCTGTTTCATTCAGGTACAAAATGTCAGATTACCTAAAGACCAGGGATTGGAAGACATAATTATACATAATTGGTCTGTCCTGTGAATCCTATCACAAAGTATAGCTGATTGTGATAATAGCTTGGATTATAATCCTGTAATAATTATCTCTGAAATTGTCCACCTGCAAATGAGAGAGTAAATAGGTAAATATAGGTAAATGTGATAATAGACTGAATTTAATCCTTAACAAATTGTCTCTGATATTGTCCAGTAAAATTGACCACATGTAAACAACAAAGAAACTAGACTACTATCAGTAGCTGTAAGTTTTGTGTACCATGTGACCTTTGTGTGTATTGATGTGTGTGACATCACAATTCTGTGTTCCAGAAAGAAGTTGCAGCCAGTACGTGTGTATGTCAACACGGGCTTAGTTTTGGGCCCAAACTCTGTGATACCATAAATATATTTATGGTATCACAGAGTTAGGGCCCAAAACAGGCTTAGCCCCTGTGTATGTCAACTGCTCAATGAATTCACTCATTATAGAACCTACCATGACACAAATGAAAACTTTAAAAATGCTCAAGTCCAGAACATCCTACAGTTTAACGAAGTTTAAAGAACTAAAGCAAAACAATTTGAAATTCATGCATTAAAATTTACACATCTTGGCATAATTATGTGGACTACAAAAGGACAATGATTTATTAATTCATCACCCACATTTCTTTCAAATTGTTCAATTACAATGGTCAAACTCTTTATCAAGCTGCTCTTGGTATAATGTCAAAATCGGCAGGGATAAAAGCTGAAGATATAGCGAGGCAACACTGTGTTTCACCCCGTCAATGCTTGTGTACCTGCCACAAACGCCGGTGCATTAGCCAATCAAAATGATGATTACTAATAAAGTTGTTGTGATAGAATGCTTTATTAATATACCTCACATGAAACTTTGAGTTTGCATGTGAGTAAAGTACGATGTGGGAGTACTGTAATCCAAGTCAAAATACCTTTGTGAAAAATATTTGATGAATTTGAGAAAAAAAACCTTTCATTTTATATATTTTTTTTTTCAAAATTGTTTGGTATTGCCAAGAAGTCGACTTGTAGATATAGACTTATAGGTATATATGAGTTGGCTTGTTCACAAATATGTAGTGCATGGAATTTGCATTTGCTGTTCACGAATGAAAGTTAATTGTTACTGATACAGGTTTATGATACCTTGTTCTGTCTTTGACCTAGCTATTTCCATCCAACATTTTGCAGAAGTAAATTTTGGATCTCATTTTGCTATAAAGTTCAAAAGAGGGCACTTTAAATTGTTTTATATAAGAAAAAGGTAAATAGATCGTGTAATATGAGTACAAAAATTCCCCAATCGAGGTGTTTCTCTCAACTTGTCAAATTTATCAGCTCTATAATTAGATATAACTTTCACACCCATTCAGTTCACAAGAAACTTATTTTGTGTCAAAACAACCTCTAATTTACATGTAAATAATGAAATGATTTGTGGTATGCATTTTTAAGCATATTCTACAGATAAGAGTCTCGAAGAGAAAGGAATTTTGCTTGGAAAAGTGATTACCATAGAATATGATATTAAATTTTTGGAGTTTATTTTCAGGTATTCAGAGAAGAACAATATTTGAGTATCACCGTGTGGAGGTCAATTTTACTAGAATTCGCTCCAACACGGTCATTATCTTGGAACCATTACAGAGTAAGTAATGGTATCGATGCATAATTATATGTATTTAAAAACTTCAGAAGGCCACAAAAAGTTAACGATTTGTTTCCAAGGCCTGTCCATATACATGTACTCAAAAAAGGGTGTCCCATTGACAAATTTAACATAACCTTGATTTTAAAAAAAAAATTGTGGCCTGTGTTTTTTTCGGGAAAAATTCATTTTGGCTTCTAGTCTTGGATGATTGTATGTGCATGATCTCTCTTTCAATATAGGTCTCAAGAGATTGAGTCTTCACATGATGAAATGGGATATTATAATTTATCCATTGAATAAAAGTGATATTTTCACTGCAGTGAGAATAAGAACTGATTGTGACATCATGTCGTTTATTAGAATACATCCTTTAAGATTTGAAGTAAGCATGTTCTAAAACCAAAGAAAATGTAATAAACAGAAAATTCAGTGTTGGTTGTTGGATATGGAATTTATTTCACTCGTAAGACAGGTTTTTCAAAATATTTTCACTCATGCTTCGTACTCGTGAAAATATAAAGAATCCTGTCTTGCTCGTGAAATAAATTCCATATTCAACGACAAAGCACTGAATAGCCTCTATATAATGCATCCATAATAAAATTGAAGAGAATAAAATTCCTCCCTGTTGCCTCATTTTCAGAAGAATAAGAAATTGGCCTGAGAACCTGGGGCCCGTTTTACAAAACAACTTACGACAAAGTCGCAAGTCTTAAATTCTATTACAGTTATTACTGTGAATGAATGAAGTAAAACTTTTCTAAGGCTTAATTTTCAACATTTTTGTTAAAAAAAATTTGCATTTGGAGTGAATGATCTTACAATAAACTGGTAAATTCCAATATGTAAAGTTGGTCGTAAGTCGTAAGTTCTTTTGTAAAATGTACTCTAGATTATCACCTCTTATGACCTAACTGATAAGATTATATATTTTCCTATCTTTTTGTAGCCTGCAATTTAGCCACAGACTGCAACAGTTGCTTGACTCAGAAGGATTCATTTGATTGTAAATGGTGTCCGCAGGTCTCCAGATGTTCCGACGGCATGGATTGGCTACGGCAGGAGTGGCGCGATAAAGGCTGTGAAATTCAGGTTTGAAAGTGGCGCATTTTTACCTTTCAAGTTCCATTTAACACCTCAAGTGTGCCATTCTAACCGTAAAGCAATCCGGAGTCGAGCATCCAACTAATCGTTGTGTAGTCATCATTAAGATAGAAAATATCATATTTCCTTTGATTGTTGATGAATACCCAGCCTTTACATGTGATGCCTCACTCCACTTTGCACGACTGAAGTAGATTCTGTCATAAACCCCTTTGATATGAATGTTTAACACTGCTGGTTAGAGGTGGTATAACTATAGGAACACTGTCCTCCAGTGACTCACTGAATTTAGTTATTCTGTAGAAGCAGCTGATGCTCTACCAAAGGTCATTGGAAGGTCAGATGAATTTCCGATCATAATAATGGTGCGTTTTTCTTATGAAGACTGCAGCCACCTTTGATATATAAAGAATTATCAACGACTTCATAGTTTTCTACTTTCGGAGTTACTCCTCTTGGCAAACATCTCGCTGTTACTAACTTGATAGACTTTGTTATGTGCTTGGTTTTTGTTTTCACCTTGAAATTATTTCATAGCTCAGCTCATCAAGGAGGCGTTCTGTTGGAACATGTTTGATTTGTTACTAGTCTAAGGGGCGAGAACAATCAGCGGGGAACCAAACAAGTTCAGTTGAACTTCATTATCTTGAACACCAATGTGTCGAATACCATGGATATGTCAAAGTGATTCGGAAGGCCCAACCACTTATTCTTTAAGTTTTTTTTCCTCGATATTGTGAATCCTCAGATATCTCGACATTTTTTCTCGGTCCCAGCGAGTTTGAGATAACAACGTTTGACTGTATATTAAGTGATAAATTCTATGGTCTAAACCTTTATTCTCCAGATTTTTTGCCTTTTCCACGGCCTTAACTGCAAGTATATTGATCACTAGGTAATGTAGACCTTGTTGAAGCAGTGCTGGTATGTCCACGCAATCAGAGTCACGTGGGCTCTTAGGTTATAGGTAGCTATTTAACGAATTCATACATCACTGGATGACAGCGTTCATCGAAACAGATTTTGAAATGTCATGATATTAAGTAATAATAGCTCTAAAACTGAAAATTTTATTTTGATGTAAAAATGTGCTATTTTGATAGTTTTGTATGTATAACTTTAACTATAGTCATTGATAAAATTAAAATTGAGTTTAAGATTTTATCAAAATAAATATTTCGGTTCTTTTGAATATCTAAGCATTATGTAGAAATAAATTTTTGTACGGGAAGACAATATTACTTTGCTTCATGAAGAACCTCTGGATTGGTTTTCTGACGCGCAAATATTAATAACAAAAGTTAATAAACCTTATTCTTTTTGTCTTTGAAATAGTAAATCACAATTATGCACCAAAAAAAATTTGACACCAAAATGACGGCTAGTATGAACAGTAGAAAGCTAGGACTGTGTCACAGTAACCTGCTGAAACAGGATCTGTGTGGAATCTAATACGAGGGGTGTATGACAAGGATGTTGTTATCAGTCCGTATCAATATATTTACAGTTTTGTTGATTAAAAAAAGGTATTAAATTTACTTGATTTTAGTACATTCATAAATTTTCTCATGTATTTCGATTTAAAAAAGAATATTTTATTTGAACATAATGTAACAAACTTTGTCGGCTCTGCTGGGGGTTGAATCCAGGACCACTGGTAGGGTAGTGGTTAGAACGCTCTCTTCATGATCCAGGACCACTGGTAGGGTAGTGGTTAGAACGTTCTCTTCATGATCCAGGAGGTGCCAGGTTCATTCTCAATCCTGGCATCTGTCGCAAATCTAAGACATGGGGTAACTTTTCTTTTGCCAAGTTCCCTGCATTAGAAGTGAAGGTCACCGGTCTTTTGGATATAACCTTCAAAACGGAGGTTTTGTGTCATGGTAGGTGTTGGCATGATGAAGCATGTCCTACAGAGCTTATAGGTCAAAATTTGTGGTACTTCACCAACAGCTGGTGATGTCCGTGTAGGATTTAAAAATTCTCAAACGGGACGTAAAACAACACACAAACGATTATCTGTAATTAAAATCTGATGCAGAGAACTTTTTAAGAAAGAAAGCATCAATAAGTTTTTACTTCACAGTGAAATTTCTTAAGCCTGGTATTTTCATTAGATAAGAAAATGGATGTTTTTCTCAATTTTAATCCAAGGTTAGAAACAACATTTTAGTTTTCATTTACATTTTAAACACGAAACAATTACAAGGAAGAACATGATCAACATACTCAAGCACTCAATACGGTTATCTCAGTACGGTTATCTTAGTACGGTTATCTCGGTAGGATTATCTCAGTACAGTGATCTCAATATGGTTATCTCAGTACGGTTATCTCAGTACGATTATCTCGTTACGGTTATCTCAGTACAGTTATCTCAGTGCAGTTATCTCAGTACAGTTATCTCATTACGGTTATCTCAGAATGGAATTTATTAAATTGATGTCGTGGACTTTTACATTCTTTTATACGTCCGCGTAAAAATGTGGGCATATTATGCTATACCGCTGTTGTCCATCTGTCTGTCCGTCAGGCCCTTTAACTTTGTCTTCGCAACTCTTCCTAAACCCTTTAAGGGATTTTGATGAAACTTGGTACAAAGAAAGATCACAATGGAGATGTGCACATTGCAAGGGGAGTGCTGCACCACTATATTTGGAGGAGTTAGGGCCCTTGGACTTGATTAATTTTATGCAATTACCTTGTCTTCGCAACTCCTCTCTTAAAGCCTTTTGAGGGATTTCAATGAAACTCAGTACAAAGGAAGATCACAATGTGTAGATGTACATAATAATGCTGTCCCACTATTTTTGAAGGACTTACAGCCCTTGGACTTCGATTTGTTTTAAATCAATGCAAATACATTGTTATTGCAACACCGACGAAATCCTTTTGTGGATAATCCTTTCTCACTTGTTCAAATTCCTAGGTCAATAATGTATGTGGGTGTATCATGTACCAGTTTAGCAGTGCCCTAGTTTTGCCTAATCATGCCTGGTTGAAGGAAAAGTACTGACATCACCTGCTATACACATATAGTCAATATTTATTATTGAATTAAGAAACAATTGATATATCGTTTCAATCTCCCGTGCTGAGTTGTCGTTCGTTACTCGCTCGGACACGTAAGAGCCAATGGTATTGCTAATAGTTTTAGTCTGGAAATAGAAAGTGAAGTTGATACTGCAATATTTCATGTTTTAACATCATAGTCTGTAGCAGCTTGAAGTTCCCTGGATATTTAAGTTTATTTAACAGTGTGTAATTCCATAATGTTATCTGCGCATGTTGGAAAAGCCTAAATACCCCATTGTTAAACGTTATTTTGATACGAGTTGTACAGTGACGTCTTGCATAAGTCATGTGACTCGAACGAAATAAAAATGAGGGTAAACAAGGTCGTGGCGAAACTTCGGATTTTGATCTAATTCTCTCATACACGTGTTGCCATTTGAGCTTGCTACATTTTACTGTGATTAAAGAGCTTATAGATACTGATTGTACCAATCTGTCCGGGGAGCGCTTTTAATAACGTATGTTTCATGCAGTGAGGCATGTATGTTTTATCAGTATTCTGTTGTTGGTGATTTGCATGAAGGTAATAGAGGTCAAATTAGCACTGGTATGTGTATATATCATAAACACCAATTTATCGTTTTTCATTTATTTTGAGAATTTTTAGAATTAAAACATTTTTAAAAACGAAAGAAAAATAGAGACTACTGGAATTGATATACTGTGGTATGTATATATTTTTAGAACATCAGATGTTGTGAAATTCAATAAAAGTGAGACAACACTCTAGTTTATAGGTGATAATCAATTTCTAAGAGAGCTAGCTCTGCATTTCCTTTTTCATGAAAAAAAAAGAAAGAAATGTGTTCTTTTATTCATTTCGTGGCCTGGCATGACTGCAAAAACATTGAAAATTAGTATCCAATGAAGACTGATGAAATCGCTGTAACAAACTACAAGCATGCAGGCACATGTAAAACTCAATAGGATATGTCCCAGATTTTCCTCTCACAAACCATTAGGTTCCGCACTCTGCGACGATGTCATACTTATTACATATAAAAGTAAAATTTCCTGTTTATTTACAATTATTTACAGTTTATATCCATTGTGTAAATAAATTAAGACAATGAGTCATCTTCATTGTGTAAATTAATTAATTTATAATCTTTTACCCCAGGATCTCTGTACCAGGTTTCAAGGCAATACATCTTAAACGTTACTTAAAAACTGCAAGAACAGTGCTTGCAGTGATGAAATATCCACATAATGCTTATTACACCTTCTGCAACATAATACATGTATATAATTTGATAAACTTACTAAATCTTCATATTTCAACTTTTTATTCAAAATCCACGAATGAATAAACAGTCCAGATATATTGATTTGTTAACTTGTTTATGTATCAGGCATTTAATAAGCTTAGTAGATGTAGCCTTTCAACTACGACCCTTTCAACTTCGACCTTTACAAGACCAGCAAAGAAACCTAGTGTCCAACCCGACTGTTCGGTAAATTTTAAATTGATTGGAATTTTGCTTACCTCTTCTGAGTTTCACCTTCATGTTCTGTTTCAGTATTGAATAACACTAATTTTATTTCAAATGGGAGATGGTTCAATGGTTCTTTGGATTGAAAAAAATTAATTTCGATTTTTAATTGTTTTCTGTTTTGGTTATGGTCTTGGTTCATTTTTTCTGACGACAAAGCCGACCCATCGATATAGTATGTAAATGTAAGTCAATTAGATTTCAAAATTATCGTACTTAAAATTTGATTTTCTGAAATACGTGTATATTCTGAAAGGATCCAATCTGATCACAAACAACTGATTAATGTATGATATAATTGTCAGATTAGTGATAAATTGTGTGATGCACTACAATAGCTTTATCAATTAAAGGGTTCACAAACACATCCTGTTTATAATAGCCTTAGAACCAGATAATTAAAGGTTTCACAAACACATCATCCTGTTTATAATAGCCTTAGAACCAGATAATTAAAGGTTTCACAAACACATCATCCTGTTTATGATGGCCTTAGAACCAGATAATTAAAGGTTTCACAAACACACCCCATTTATAATAGTCTTAGAACCAGATAATTAAAGGTTTCACAAACACATCATCCTGTTTATAATAGCCTTAGAACCAGATAATTAAAGGTTTCACAAACACATCATCCTGTTTATAATAGCCTTAGAACCAGATAATTAAAGGTTTCACAAACACATCTTGTTTATGATGGCCTTAGAACCAGATAATTAAAGGTTTCACAAACACACCCCGTTTATAATAGTCTTAGAACCAGATAATTAAAGGTTTCACAAACACATCATCCTGTTTATAATAGCCTTAGAACCAGATAATTAAAGGTTTCACAAACACATCTTGTTTATAATAGCCTTAGAACCAGATAATTAAAGGTTTCACAAACACATCCTGTTTATAATAGCCTTAGAACCATTGAATGTTTCACAAACACATCCTGTCTATAATAGCTTTAGAATTAATAGATGATTAACATCCTGTCTGTGGCCTTTTGTAGTACCTGTGCTTGTGAATCTGGTTTGCTGATAATTAACAATATTGAAGCTGATACAAATACAACATAGTTACTTAGATTTTTTGTACCCACCGCAACGCAGAAGGGGACCTAGAAATAACAGTGTCCATGCATCCATTCGTCACACTTGATTTTGTAGACAAAACTCGAAAACTGGTAAACGGATTATGTTCAAATTTAATAGGATTGTTTGTCACCATATGTAGTAGATCATATTGCGCTGCCATTTTGATTCGACAAATTTTACAGTAGTTATGGGACTTTGTTGAATTTGTACATGCTACACTATTGGAACACTTTGTGGACACAACTCCTCAGAGATTGCTCAATGAATTGTGTTCAAATTTTGTAGGATTGTTAAGTTGATCATATTGCTCTGCCATTTTTATTCAACAAATTTTACTGGAGTTCTAGGATCTGTAGGATTGTTAGTAACCATGTGTAATTGATCATACTGTGCAGCCATTTTGATTTGACAAATTTTACAGGAGTTATAGGACTTTGTTGAATTTGCATATGCTAGACTATAGGAATACTTCATGGATGCAGCTCCTCAGAGACCACTGTATAGATTTTGTTCAAATTTTGTAGGATTGTTATAGTCACAATGTATAGTTGATCATATTCCACACAAGTTTGATTTTACAAATGTAACAGGAGTTAATTATATATGGGATTTTTGGACATATGGCTATACGCGTAGCAATCTTATTTATGCAGACCGGTCATGTGACACTCCCTTGATAATGAGAGCAATTATTTCATTATAATTACTGCATGATGTGCTCCAGATCAAACAAAATTTGGTACACACATTTTATCAGAACGAGAAATTTCTGTCGAGATTCACAAGAAATACAAAGGAATTAGGATGATCAGATATAATGTAGGTAGTGTGGCAGGAATAGAACCCTCTCTTTCTCTCACCCTCTGATCTCTTTCCCCCTCCCCCTCTCTCTTTCCCCCCTCTGAATTCTGTAGAGAAACTGCAATAGTGACAATTACCTGAAGACCAGAGTACTGCACTGCCCAAGTTACCCTCTAGTCTATATAGAAAAGTGTTATTGTTTTCATTTGCATTGACAACATAGAGTTGTTTTGCATGAAAATTAATTCCACTGCTGAATCAACTAAAAAGTAATACGTACTTCCCAGAATTTGACAAGTGAATAAGCAGGACACATTCCTATTATCCAATATCATAGGTGACGCCCCAGTCCTGCCCTTCCCAAAGAAAAGAATAATAAAATTCTATCAGTCAAGATATATATAGGTAATGGTTACAAAGATTTTTGAAGTGTATATATATTTATTTTATTTAGATACTTTAAATTAATTTTTATTTAATTTTTTTGGGAGAGACTGTATTAGTTGAAATGGTTTTGCATTTTTGGATGTCTTTAACAAAGCAATTCTTTGACTTTGCCAGGCATTTGATAATCCAGCCAAGTGCTCTACTACAACAGCCGAACCACCCACAACACCGACACCTAAACCCACAATAAACACACTTATACCTACCAGTAAAGTTCAACTTACAACTACACATAAACTTAATATGACAACAACACATAAACTTATGACAACCACACATAAACTTATGACAACCAGAACTAAACCTATGACAACCACACCTAGATCAATGACAACCACAACTAAACCTATGACAACCACACCTAAACCTATGACAACAACCACACCTAAACCTATGACAACCACACCAACACAATTTTCATCACCATCCCATCAGCAGGACAACGGATGCATGCCTGGGGTATTTAAAGCTTTGGGTTTTTTAAATGTTTTAACATAAAATTAATGCTAATTTAATTATGCTTTTGGGCTTGACTTTTATAAAATAACAAACATTTAACATTATATTGACTGAATCGATGGAGAAGGTAACCATAAAAGCTTCGATACAGCAATACACATACTAAATTGGCTTGGTTCTGATGTTTATATTGAAACTTGCATCAATATAGGGGTGGGAGTCAAAATATCATGGCTAAGCCAAATTCACTCATAACTGTATTGAACCAAAAATTCTGAAAGTAAAGTTGAATATGTTTTAATTCTTAAATTTTAGATTAAATTGGGGTAAAGAGATATATATAAGTTAGTTGGTATTTGTCAGTTCTGTTTAAGAAGTTGGATGAGACAAGGGGGCCAGTTAGGTTAAATACTGCAGCTAGACATTTGTGTAAATCTGTAAGAAAGGGACGGAGAAAACTCCTCCAGTAATAAAATATCTGAAGTCAGGCTTAAAAGCATGGTGTTGTGATTCTAATTGATTTTATAAACCAGGACTCTAAAACTTTATTCAGAATGAACATTAATACACCAATTTAAATATTAATTTTTTTTTAATAATACAAGTATTCATATATAATTTTGAAATTAATATCAATAATGTGGGGGTGGGGAGGTATACATGTTTACTGCTATTTGTTTTGTGTCATATATTTTTACCATCCGTTCACGCAGTGCATCGAATTCTGATACATGTATCATAAAGCCTACACTGGACATTTAATGAAACTCATTTGATATGAAAAAGATCTGAGAGAGAGAGAGACAGAGAGAGAGAGAGAGAGAGAGAGAGAGAGAGAGAGAGAGAGAGAGAGAGAATATGTTTAGTTGTAACTTCTGTCAGAACTTATGCATCCAACTTCCTTAAATTAGAAAATTGCTTGTTCTAGAATTAAGTTTGATATGAGCATTTTTTGTCTTGGTCTGTTAATTTATCATAGCAGTTAATTTTTCTTATTTTCCTGCTATGGGCATACTTCCAAAAAAGAAGCTGAACTCTGATAATGAATAAATTACTTCTCAACTGTGAAATTCTGTACCAGCTGGGCCCCACAAACATGATTATTTCTCACAAACTATAAAATTTAGTATAAGGGGGCCACAACCATGATTATTTTTCACAAACTATAAAATTCAGTTTAAGGGGGCCCACAAACATTATTTTTTTCACAAACCCTGAAAATTTAATCCCAGGAAAATTGGAGACCCTGCAGAACGGTTACAAAGTTACATATGTTGAGATGGTTTTTGCCTTGATCTACTGAGGGTTTTTTTTGGGGGGGGGGGGGGGGGGTCATGCAGATAAACTTTTTTACGTTAAGGTCTTGAAACAGGTCTGTACATGATTACAAGCCTTCAAACCTTTGAGAAATTTTGAAACACGGTTTGATTAGTTTTAGAGTCCTGGTCATTTGCATTGCTTTTCTCCCTCCCTCTAGTATTGGTGTTGGTTAATTTCTATTATTTTATAATATTTGTTAATATGTAACTCATATTTATAAAATCATGCACTTGATGTGATGAAAATTGAAGATGCACACATCAATTTCATCCTGTACTGTATTTTTTCCATGTTTTTGTTTTGTTTTAAAGAGGAAATGTGAATTGTCTTCTAATACTGTGGATACCTTATTTTTACGAGAGTACTTAATATTGCGAAATGACTTGTATACGTCAAATCGCGTAAACATGAATTCGCACGTGATTGATCAAGAGTTCTTGCATGTATTTTAACAACAGAAAAATAAAAGCGAATAATTTTATTTTGCGAGTTATGCCTATCTCGCGAAATTATGCGATGATAAATTCCCCGCATTTATTTAGGAATTTACAGTATTAGATATTTGATATCGCCAAATGTAAGATCTTTTCTACAAAACAAAGTCGTTTTTTTTTAAAATAATTAATCATAGAAATATACAAAGTTTAAGTCAGTTGTCTGTTAATTGTTCTGATGCACCTCTTGGAGGAACAAAAGAATTATTATCGATAGCACATTTCTAGTCCATTACACCAATCTAAGATTTTCATCTTTGTCACCCAACTGCAGGTCTCGTACACAAATCATTAAAAAATTTGCTGAAATCCAGTTTGGAACCATGCAGTTTTAGCTGTCGCTTAATTCCATTGTCCTAAATAAAATATTAAGGTAGCTCACTACATCAAGATTTATACATTTTATGACACAATCGTCACAAGATGGCAATTCAAATGCTTTATGAAATTATTACTTATATTGATCGATTTGTAGTATTTAAGTTTTTTTTACTTGTATGTTACTGAAGGTTCTCAGAAGTTTTCCATTGAACTGCATGTTGCATGCCATGATATTTAGTATAGAATTTGAATGTTGGGGGGTGGGGGGGGTTAGCGCGGAAATAGTAAATATTTCTAATGTCATGATGATAAGATGATCATCATTTTACAAAATAATTAAGAATGCACAGGGAGGAGAAGGCTATGAGCATTTAAATTTACAGAGCAAGAACTTACATCGTATATGTTTGTATGTGTGAAAATATATAGCATTGATCAAAGCATACAACTGAAATACAATACAGAGATTTGTATTGCGCCAAATTTAACAAGCTACCTTAAGGCACTTAAAGCATAAAATTACAGACATTAAATGTACTACATAATTACCACATGACATGAGGTAAAATGGAAAATATTACTGTGTTGAAATGAATACGATATGTTTACCGCTTTCTTCTTTTTAGCTCACCTGAGCTGAAAGCTCAAGTGCACTTTTCTGATCACCAGTTGTGCTTCGTACATCTGTCTGTCTGTAAGATTTTCACATTTTCGACTTCTTCTCCAGAACCACTGGACCAATTATAACCAAACTTGGCAAAAAGCATCCTTTGGTGAAGGGGCTTTCAACTTTGTTCCAATGAAGGGCCATGCCTCTTTCAAAAGGGAAGTAATCACAAAAATGCAAAATTAGGGTGGGGTCATTTAAAAATCTTTTTCTCAAGAACCACTGAGCCAGAAGAGCTGAAATATACCTGAAAGCTTCCTGACATAGTGGAGATTCTAGTTTTTTTTAAAATCATGGCCCCCGGGGGTAGGCTGGTGCCACAACAGGGATCAAAGTTTTACATGTGAATTCAATATATATAGGGAAAATCTTTAATTATGAGTGATGGTGACTCAGATGAGCAATGTGGCCCATAGGCCTCTTGTCTATGTTGAACCAACAAAATAAAGATGCATTACCAAAAGCATCATTGCTGGCCATGCTCACTGAATCTGGGAGTACCTATCCTACCTCAAACCGTGGTTGTATAAGAAAGCAAAACTCTCGACTTTCATGAATATTTATGAAATATGACACAATCATTTTTTGACCAATCACAGTCATGATAACAGATTTTAATGGCTGGTACAGGTAAAATGTGTAACATTTGTTTAGAAATGATAACAGACAGAGCAGGTTACAGATCAATCAGTGTTATTTTCCATGAAAGAAAAATATGGGAGCTCCCCAGTTGGTTGATATATGAACATAAATATTCATGAAGTCGAGGACTTTCTTAATCATACAACTACAGCAATGACGTAGTGTGAACGGAGACAATAGGCGTGGTTTGAGACAATGTACCAAAGGGAAGTTAACACTGTGGCTCGACAGTTTAAACTTTGTAGCGTTTCAGACTTTAGTGCTTCTGTTATAGAGAACTTTCAGAGAGTTTAGATTCTCTATGAGGATGTTTGTGTATACAGACAATATAGATAGAGGTTTATCAAATTCTAAAGAAGGACTTCTAGCTTTTAGATTGAAATCGGAACTTACACAATTCTCAAGTACTTAGACATATTCTCGTTCCTTGCCCTCTACAGCACCATGCTTCACGCACCGTATTTAGTTTCCGTCATTCATCAATCTCTGTTCTGTACTATTGTATTTAGTCATTCATTATTTTAATTTTAATTTAACATAATTATTAATTACTTGGGCAATAAGATTCATTACTCATCTGAGTCTCATGAGTGTTTTAAAAATCCAATTCTGATAAAAGTTTTTTGGTTGTTTTTTTTTTTTTTAAATTTGTACACAATATTCAAAGATGCTTAAAAATATTTTTGTTATTTACAATGACTATTTCATGCTTTATGTGAATTAATTTGTTTTCACCATGTGTATTTCCTTCTTTTTTTTCATCTTGATTTATATTGCTATTTTAGTCCAGCAGAAGTAACTGCTCTCTCAAAGATTCCAGTAAAAGTAAGTATATATCATATACGATAGACGGTGTACTAGTGTGTTATTTACAGGGTAGTGGAAATGAATTTCAGTGTTGAAAATACATGAGGGTATGAACTGCGACATGTTAGCCAGGGGTCCGTGTTTGCCCATCAACTCTTTATTTTAATATATTGCTTGTAGGAGTTATGAGATTGATCACTCTTCATTATCTTCACCTTTCCCTTCATGAAAAGTACCCTGGTGTGTCATGTTGCAGTTCATAATTGCCATTCAACATTAGTTCATAGTAAAACCATAAGCTGTATTTTCTGAAGGATCTCTGTTGAATATGGAAATGAGGCTTGTTTTTGTTTAAGAGGTTGCTCGCAGATTAAAGACTTAATTTTCTGTTGACAGTGATAGCATCATAGTGCTATAGATAGCATTATTGTGACTAGTGACGTGATGTTGATATTCCCTATATAATTATCTATTGATAGTGCTGTCTCTAACGTGATAGTGACGTGATGTTGATATTTACTGTATAATTATCTATTGATAGTGCTGTCTCTAACGTGATAGTGACGTGATGTTGATATTCACTATATAATTATCTATTGATAGTGTTGTCCCCTCTAACGTGGTGATAGTGACGTGATGTTGATATTTACTGTATAATTATCTATTGATAGTAGTGTCTCTAACGTGATAGTGATGTGATGTTGATATTTACTGTATAATTATCTATTGATAGTAGTGTCTCTAACGTGATAGTGACGTGATGTTGATATTAACTGTATAATTATCTGTTGATAGTGCCATCTCTAACATGATAGTGATGTGATGTTGATATTCCCTATATAATTATCTATTGATAGTGTTGTCTCTAACGTGATAGTGACGTGATGTTGATATTCACTATATAATTATCTATTGATAGTGCTGTCTCTAACATGATAGTGACGTGATGTTGATATTCCCTATATAATTATCTATTGATAGTGTTGTCTCTAACGTGATAGTGACGTGATGTTGATATTCACTATATAATTATCTATTGATAGTGCTGTCTCTAACATGATAGTGACGTGATGTTGATATTCACTATATAATTATCTGTTGATAGTGCTGTCTCTAACGTGATAGTGACGTGATGTTGATATTTACTATATAATTATCTAATGATAGTGCTGTCCCCTCTAACGTGATAATGACGTGATGTTGTTGATATATTTACAATCTTTTTATCTATTGACAGGTGATAAGAATGCCACGATTGCTGGAGTGGTGATTGCAGTGATTATACTAGTGGCGTTAGTCGTGGGTATTGGAGGGTGGTTCTTCTATGCTTATACCCACCCTACATCAGCCTCAGGGCAATGGATGATCAATGTAAGTCAGTCTCTCGGGTGATCTGTTGCTCTCTTTTTTTTATCCGTTGTCGATCATTAACTTTTTAACATATTCAGCTTCTTCTAGGACAGCTGAATCAATGTTGTATAACATCTATAGGTCAAGGGGAACACCAATGGTGATTTTCGTGGACTCTCGCCTCCACAGGGCTCAAGGGGTGGGACCAAAACCATCAAAATTAATGTAATCTTCAAAAATCTTCTTTACTTCTAGATATCAAGGAGACAAAATGTTTGAATGAATGTTAAACCCTATACGACAATTGTGAAATTCTTGACCCTTGGTTTCAGGGTTCACGCCTTAGGGCGGGGCTAAGTTGGATATATTAAAAAAAAAAATGCATCATATTCTACAAAATCTTTTTTTCCTCTGGACATCAAGGAGTTAAAAATTTTGAATGTTTATAATGAGCATTGAGCCCTCTACAAAAATTAATTACCCTAGGGTGGGGCTAGGTTGGTCATATATTGAAAATGCATCATACCATAGGAAAAGCTACTTATTTTGGACCTCAAGGAGACTAAATGTTTGCATGATTGAATGGGTACTGATCGAGTCCTTTGAAATTACGAAATCCATGAGCCCCAAGTTCAGGTGCCAGGCTGGGGCTAGATTGGTTATACAAATAGAGAATCTTGTTTACTTCTTCAGGATACTAACCAGATAAACTATGATTATATTAAGCAATGTGAAATGTATGACCCCTGGGTTCAGTTCCCGTGGTGGGGTTTCCTTGATCATATGTAACGTTGAAAATGCAATATATTCTAGAAAATCTTACATATACCTAGAAATCAAGAAGGCAAATTGTTGGCATTAGTATACTGAGGAATGTGAAATTCATTACCCCTTGGTCCAGGCCCCAGGGTAGTGCTTAGTTGATCTCCTGTGGAAAATATTCAGTACATTTTAGAAAATCTTATGTACTCCTGGACCCAGTTGCACGAAGATGAGTTAAGTTTAACTGATAGTTAACGTCTAGTTAACGCAATATAAATGTAAGAGTTAATGGGAAGTTAACTGTCTGTTAAAGTTAACTAACCGTTGTGCAACTGGATCCTGGACATTAAGCAGGCAAATTGTTTGAATGATTGTAATGTAATGAAAATGGTAAAATTCATTTGCCCATTATTCAGGCCCCAGGTTGGGTTGAGTTATAATCATATATTGAAGACCACAATGTATGATTAAAAACTGTCTTTACTTCTGGACATCTGTCAACCTGTGTGTATAATTGTAATATTGAGCAAGCAATGCAATGAGCCTTCTTTGCTTTACCAAACTTTTGAAATCCATGCAACCTGGCCTTCAGATTATAAAACTTTTTTGAGCACATTTTCATACTCAAACTCAAACTCTGTGCTCTAAATCGTGCTCATACTAAAAAGTAAAGGGTATAAAAGTTTTATAAAATAATTCTGTACTCGAATGGAGTACATGCTCAAAATTTTTCGAGTATGCTTCGGCTTGCTCAGAGTTGGATTCAAAATAAACATGGCTGAGTTTCAGTATGAGTACGTTTTATAACCTCCAGGCCTGGATTGAGGCCAAGTTTGGGGAAATGTTGATCATATACATGCATTTCATTGGGAGGGGGGGTGTTCTTTTATTAGTTAAGATTTAAAGCTATCATTCTTGCTTTGTTTTGCAGCATCGTCCAAGTGAAATGAAAGCTAAGATGAATAAAATGAAATTCTGGAAAAGAGACACTGCATCGGGAGAAAAATATCGCGTAGAATCCACAGCCTAGATAAGAAATATTACAAAAGATGTCAACATTTGCTCATCAAAATATGGAATTCAATTTCCCATTGTTTTAGTAAAGCTAAACAAATCATTGGTTTGAAGTTGGAAAAGATGATTTTTAGGTTTTCTTGCATTTGTTTGTATTTTTTATTTACTTGTGTAGTTGGAGTTTAAATCTAAGTTTTTGTTGAGCAAATGGCTACCAGTCTGTGATATAACTAAGGATTTCCTTCACTTCAAGTTTGTTGTTTTTTTTATCTCTCTGATGGCCAAAAACCAAAATGTTCCTTGTGTGTACGAACAACTTAATACTGGTTTTCAAATGCTGTAGATTCCTGGTTTTACTCGGGTACTTAATACGGCGAAATGACTTGTAAACGGCAAATCGCTGGAACATGAGTTCGCCTGTTTAATATCTGTTAATCAAGACTTCTTGCATATATTTTTGCAACAGAAAATTAAAAGCAAATAATTTTTATTTCGCACATGATGCCTCTTGCGAAAACACAATAATGAATTTCTCGCGTATATCTGCGAATCTACAGTAAACTATTTTAATAACAGCCTGTAGCCAAAGAGATGTGAGAACGATTGGATTGAGGGAATGCCTTTATACTTTAAGATGGTGTATCTCTATTGTCATTCTGTTTTCCCAAGATGCCTTAAAAGACTTGATAGGGAGATCCAGGATGCTGTGTGCAACATTAGCTGTTTTTTTTGTGCATTGTTGTCTACCATGATGTTGAAATGTCTAAAGAGTCTATCACAATTTTGTGCTATGAAACTTAGTTGAATTTTGATCAGTCAGCAAAAGTGATACACATTAAACTAATGTAAATTTGATTTGCATATACATGTGCTTGAATGAGCAGAAAGGAGCGAAATGACATATTACGAAACATTGGTTGTTAAGCGACATTTTCATTTTCCAACTTAAAACCAGTAGTTGTGATTGGAGCATTAGTTGTGATGTATTTTTTACTTGATGCGCTTGCATCAAGACTTCAATTTTTTAAAAAATAGATTCACTTGAGAGTTCACATGACAGTTTAATGGAGAATAATTTGCTCCACTTTGAATTAATGCGCATTAAATTTTCTCAATGTGACTGTGACGTAAATTCAATATTAACTGAAATAGGATTTTAATTTAATATGGACAACGCCAAATCAGCCGGACTGCAGCACATCCCTGGAATGACCGTTCAGATGACATCAAAAAGTGAACATCTCTTGAAATTTTCAACAAAAAAAACCCATCTTAAAACTTATTTTTATGAATTAGGTTTTTAGATTCTAACATGTATAAACTGTGACTTTCTTAATTATCAAACATCAAAATAAGAAAACTTTTAGCTATCGATCTTAATCATATACAGTGTTTTATTTTGATAATTGTACACTTATACTATTAGGATCGTATGGCAACTTTCATTTAATTGTGTTTTATTAATGCATTCCTCTTCTTACCCTTGTAAACATTGTCGCTAGCCACGGTTACTGAGTCCGGTAGTACCTACCCTACCTTAATGTAGTGTAAACAGAGACAATAGGCGACGTGGCTCACAACGATGCCTTGTAAAGTGCCTTAGAGTAATTTGTTTTGTGTCAGGCACTATATAAAGTTTGTTATTATTATTATTATACTTTGCACCAACGTGGATAAGGCATAAGAATAAGACAGCTTGGACTTTAGAATGGAGAAGTGTTCATTTTTTATCTCACCTAGTAAGACTTTGATAAAAATAGAGCGAGTTTCAATATCAAGACCCTGAGACTGATCTGCCATTAGCTAGTACAAAGTTTGTAATTTTGAAATGATCCACAAGTTGAATATCGATATACTTCAGCATTGGTTATATTGAACTTTGGATATAATGAACATTTCAGGTCCCCCTGAATTTCAATATATCTGGAGTAGATTGTAGCTTTGAATGCAAGCTCTTATTACTCAGAAATAGCAAAGGCGGATAAATGTGGGATGTGACATCTGTATGTTTTGTCCAAAATGTCAAATTTAGATGATAAAACAGACCAAAGACTTCAAGAGGAACAGGTATTAATATTCTAATTTGAGAAGACCAACAATTTGTTATGGACATAACTTGCCCAATGATCAAAGCTTCTTCCGGACTTTTAGCTTCTTCCGGACTTCTTTCAGAAGAGCTACACCAAGAACAAATAACCTGTTTCTATGCGCTCTGTTCTGATAAGTGTGTCCAATGACAAATACGAACTGATTGAGAATGTTATTTAGAGAGGCTGCTATTGTAGAAGCATTTCATAAAATCCGGGACTAACAATGCACAACCACAGCAGATGTTGCGTACAAGTTTGATGACAGCCATGACCAGGAAACATATCATATTTTACGAATTTGTACAATTTTGTCCAAGAATTCCACTGAGCATGATCATTTCATTTCTTTTTGTTTGTGTAGTTCTGCAAACTCAGCCAAAGGAATAGATGGATTTTGAGAATTGTCATTTTTATAGAGATAAACCGCATTATACTCTGTACATATCTGTTACCATCAGCCTATATACTGTCATATCTAATAGAAAACTACCTTTGTTGCTAACAACTGCATCCACGATTGATGCCCTTGCTGGTTTTTAAAGCAAGAGCCCATAGATGTAGAATAATTCATTTTCCAACTTTTTTTGTAATTTTCAGTGAAATTCTACAAAAGTTGTTTCTGTACCACCCAGTATGTTGGTTTATCAATTAGTCAACATGTTTGTAATTTTATTGTTGATGTGTCTATACAGTAAATGCCCCCCTCCCTTCCGCAAGATCGTTTAAAAACTGTCGATTCCAAAGAAATTGAAGTAATCATTGGAAATTAACACAACACTGCGCTGTACTGTGTATTCCATGCAAATAGTTTCAGTTAATGAGATGGGGGTGCGGAGAAGGAACAAATTTTTATCTGTTATTTTTGTTGTTTCTTTGTTTATCATTGTTATTATAAAAATTGTTTTAGATTAGAATCCCACGAAAAACTGAATCACTCCGTTACATTACTGTTTTGTCGTTTATTGTTATAATTACCTGAAGATGATTTTATACAGATTAGAAAATTCTTCAATTATGACGGCAAGTCGCAAAATTTTTCTGTTTTGTCATTGTCCCACCGAAGGCATGATCATTGGCAATATGTACACTTTTTTTCTCCTTTACAAAACACGAATCTCATCTTTGTTTTGTGCATTAATATTTAACATTTTTTTATTCTTCAGATGCAATATACAAATATATACAGATTTATCAAGTAGTTAAGCCTGACAATCCTACTTCTCAGACTTAATGTCCGGTCATGTTATGATATATCGTTCTTTGATTAATTGATTTTTTTTTTCCAGTTTAAACCAAATGAGAGATCAAAGACAGATTTTGAGATTTTTCCTCAATATACTCCTGACCAAAACTTGACAAGCGCACTTTGTCAAATGTGGTATTTTTGTGTTGACTGTGTAGTAACTGCCAATGAAATGTATAAAATCCACTCAGTTTGTTGATATAATAGCATTATTGGTTGAATTTGCATTATTTAAGGTACTAGTAGTATGCCATATGGTTGATAATGGCCATCTTCTTTCAATATTAATTAACTACAGTAAAACACATTCATAGCAAAGTGCATGGGACGAAAAATATTGCTTCACTTTAAACATAATTCGTTGCATCCAATAATATCATGTTTTTAAATTTTAAACCAAAGGGAATGAAAATCACTTCGCTGTACACGTTAATTCATTATAAGAGTGGTTGCTGTATTTCATGTTTTACTGTATAGTTAGATCAGTGGGCTACGGAAAAGGGTAGATCATGTTTTATTATGCGAACCCTGGGAAGGGGGGGGTGTCAAAAATAGTTTCTCCTTTAATTCCATGTCTGTGTAGTTGTGTCAAACCCCTTGGCTCTATCATATATGATTGTAGGGTTTTCTGCACTATAGAATGGACCTGTTCATTTTGACTAGGAATGTTTGTGAAGGCAGGTATTGCTACTGTTTATAAAATCAGATATAAATGAAACTTGATAGAAATGTTCCTTACCAAGTGTAATTGTCTAAGATGTTTTATTTTCTGGATGAATTTGATATTTTGGGATGGGATTGGGAATGAGACATTTTTGCAATAAAAGAACAAATACTAGTTCATCCTACGCTACATCTTCGCCCACCAAGAATAGCAGAGCGGATCGTAAACCCTTGGATAGCGAAGATGTCCTACACTAGTACTATTTTATATTAGTAGAAAGATGTCCTACGCTAGTACTATTTTATATTATTAGTGGTTTTTCAGTCATTGGCAGTTACCACAGTGCAGCTTAAAACGAGATTTCCAGTCCTGGTCTAACGACCATATTTGATTTAACACTTGATTCCAGTTTCTGGTTATTGATTTAATGAAACCATATTTTTGAGATTATTCCCCAATATACTCTTTTTGGAAAAAAAAAAACTTCATACATACGTATACTTTGTCTTGTAAATTTCCATGTTTACCTTTCCTATAATGTACAGTGGGTTTTTTTTATTGGAGGATAATTCACAACATTTCAGTAATTCACACCTTGCATGTAATATACCGCGGAACCTTACATGTGTTATGCTCTGTATGTAAGTTTTGCCCATCGTTTTCCATGTTAATCATTGAGATTATCTATCTATTAGCAGGATATTTTGAATTCTTTATCATTTTTCAGCAATCTACGTCAATGTTTTTATGTTGAAGAGCGTCAATGGTTCAACATTACTGAATATTTATAATAGCATAGCGATTGATAAATTCTCTTCAGCTATGCCATATATATATGTTGCTAACAAACGAAATGTTAATATTTTGCATGAGAATTGATTTTAGATATTTATTTTATAATTATTATGATATTAGAATAATCATACAGTTACAATATTTTTGGATGAAATGTGGAAAAAATTTTCAGTTATTGAACTCATCAGTTCCTCTTCATTTTGTGTGTAATATATATATGACTGAGAACGTAAGATAATCGTGGATATCTGTTAATATAATTATATAGAATAAACATATAGCTAGTGAGGATTTCGTTTTTGTTTTTATTACCAATATCACATGTATTTATACTGTATTTTAATCAGCCTATGTTAGGAAGATGCTAATGAATATTTAACCATGTAAATTATTTTTAAAAAATTTTATTTGAATGATAAATTACATTTATAACTATATTATAGAGCCCATGAAGGATCCAGTTGTCCAAAAATTTACTTATATTTAACTGATGCTTAACTTGTCATTAACTCTTGCAGTTATATATGGCATTTTACTCAACTTTTTAATTTTTTGTAGCAAAATTAATTCTTTGCATGCCAAAAATGACTAAATGTGTTTTAAATGAAATATTTTGCATAGTTTTCGAGTTTAAAGCGAGGAAATTCAAATTATTTTACGTGCCAAACAAGAAGGTTTGAAAACAGCTGTTAGCCATTGTGTAAAGGGATGAGAATTATTCGACACGATGAAGGCTGGTGGGTAACACTGTATTAGGATGTTTTGTGCTGCTGATGGATGCAGTAGCTGCCGGTTAAACTTAACTAAGTTTTAGTCAACTGGGTCCTGTAGAACGAACGTGTCACAACTATTTGTATAAAATTTTGAAATTAAAAGTATGGCAAGTGTGTACTTATATTTTCTTTAGTCATGTGTAAAGTGCAGCATTACATCAATATTGCATGAAGTATATATGGTCTAAAGTCTTGGGCCCCTGAACTCTTTGTAAATAAATTTATTCCCATTGTAAATGGACCAAGTTTTACTTGTAAATCAGTTATATGTATGTTCATTGTAGTAATGAGTTTATCTGGAATGTATTTTTCATATGAAACATATTTCAAGTTATTTATGAATTTTAGATCTTCATATCAGTTGAGTTAATAAGAATTAAAGGAAACTTATCTTCTGTTGATAGACTGTCTTACTTTATTCTATAACTCCACCCCCTGCTCAATAGAAGGGACTAATGCTGGGTTCCCACACGTGCCCGTCTCATTTTTTCTGTTAGGGACTACATAAATACAGAGTATACCACCTTTGTATATATCGTCGACTGCCCTATTTCCGTGACTGACCAGAATCGGTGACCTTTTGTTTACGTGTGTCCGGGTGTAGATTGCGTCATTAATTTCGCCGTAGTGTTTGCAAACATATATGGAGTACTACGTCTTCAATTTTTTCCCGAAAATGAACTACTAGAAGGGGAGTATGTATAAAAAAAAAAAAAAATCAACACGAGCACCCCAAAAATAAGCACAGTTACTTATTACTTTTTCAAGCAAACCTTCAAATTAATATAAAGTATACCAAAAGTCTACAATTCTACACTATGTTATTTTATTTATTGACGTTTAGTTGCACATTCCTCCTGTATATATATACGTTTTAACAGTTACAAACTTTTGGCAAACCTATATTAACAATGGTCACCGAAATAGGTGACGTCACCGTTTTAGGACCACAAAGTGACATGTTTTTTGTTACAAAAATATATTCAATTAACGTACCAATGAATTTGGAGTTTTTGGATGAAAGTAAAGGAATGTAATTACTTTAAAGGTAGGTGTGTAATTTATTTATTTAATCCAAGTGATTAATGAGAAAATCGCGGTTTATCACAAGGTCACCGAAACTGGTCAGTCGACGATATATATATATATATATAGTTTCAAGCATCAAAATTGAATGGCGCAGGTCTTGAACTTAAAAATGGATGACCTGCATGTAGTCGCTGACACGATAAAGAACCCTCACTATAAGCACCTTGCATGGATGACAATTTATGGCACTTCATGTAAGAAATAAATTTATTTTTCGAAATACACGAGGGCATCATATTGCGACGCTTTCAGCTGGCGTGAAGCGCTGCTGTTCATACCCCCATGTATTTTTATTTCTGTCTAAAAATAAATAATCGCACTATATTACCAAGATTCATTATTCACATTCATGAGGAAATATCGAACGTAAAAACACTGGAAATGTAAATATGTTGACTTCTCTATGTGAAAGAAGAATTCTTGAATGAGACATAAATCAACACGTACCAAGCTAAGTTTTCATTGGCCGACATCTTTCAATTTTCCTCAACAACTAAAAGTCCATCATGTGCTTTCATTTCATAAACTTATAACCAGTAATAACTTGCATACATTTGTATCTTCAAACGCAATGCATGTAAAACTCGGTAGGAAATATTAATTTTAATTCTGTTTTTGTTGAAACATATTTCCTTTTAGTTGAAGGTGATGAACTTTATACAAAAGGAACATCGCTCAGCTTTTCGATCCCGTCCAAGTCGTGAGGGGGGAAAAAGCTCGACAGAAAAGGCCGAGCAATGTTCCGATTAGGACGGTAGATTCATAGTATGTTCAGTGGCGGATCTAGGGGGAGGTTATGTATGGGAGTTGAACATTTTTACCACAAAAAGGTCATTTTTAGTCATTTTGGGCGGGAAAAGTACAAACTTGGGTCGCAGCCCCCACTCCCTGCACTTTCTATTATTTCATTTTTTTTTAAACGCATATACATGGTGTTGAATTATATTATGTGGCATGGTGAGAATTTTTGACAGGTCCTCATTAAATCTTGTTTATTACATGACGTTTGTTGTTAAACTTTTATAAATACATTTAGTGATTTACGAGTGTTTTGTAAGTAATAGGTCTACGCTGTTTCATTGTATTTCATTTATGATAAAAACTTCGATCGTTTAACTTAGATTCAAACTTATGCTTATGAACAGAAACAAACTAAATACCTACTGTAGTTTTTTTGTTTTGTTGGGGGGAGTGTATAGTACCGCCGCGGTGGCCGAGAGGTTAGAGCGTTCGCCCCGCATGCGGAAGGCTGGGGTTCGAATCCCGGCCGCGACAGACCTAAGTCGTTGAAACAGGTAGTGACAGTTCCATCGCCAAATGCTCGTCATAAGGTATGAATGTCCGACAATCACGGGTCCTCGGAGATGACCTTAAAAACGGATGTCCCGTGTCACAGTAGGTGTGGCACGCTAAAGAATTTTATTTCAATGGCCGTAAGCGCCGAGCAAAGGCCTAAATTTGAAGCCCTTCACCGGTCTTGGTGACGTTTCCATATGAGTGAACAATTCTCGGGCGAGACGTTAAGCAAGATACAATCAATCTTTGCTGATGACACGTAACATGATAACGATATGTACGAACCAGACATTTACTAGTACATGTATTCTGTGAATTTCTTGTGTTTACTATATGTTCGACATAATGACAATTTTACCGAATTTTTCTGTTCTTTATCAACCTTCCGCTATGGAGTTTATCAGCCTGCTCTTGTGAATGAAATCGTATTTTAAAAAGAGGTAAACACTAAAATCGTAGTTTCATGGTTAGAGAAAGTCGAACAAACATTGAAAAATAGGTACACGCACTACACTATACCCAATAGATACTGATTATTCAGAGTTGTAGCTTTAGTGCTAGCATAACCTAGCTTTTCTTGATAAATGGGGTTTATTGGAAGCAGAAACGGAAGCCTGTGAAATATGCAAATTTAAATTTGACCGAGTCTCGGGGTTTGATGTAAAGCCTGCCAATGGAAGATTTCGTTACTCTTAACTGTTCCATCTAATACCCCTAGATACTGGCAGTCTGCCAAATACTTCCTTAATGGAGCTCGGAGATACGGTCCTTCAAAGTACATATAGGTCGATTTCTCACAATTTGGCTCTTTGGTGCCGTGATCCCAGGATTTCTATATGAAAAAGCGTAACAGTTGACAGTAACGAGATCTTCCAAAAGTGATTTTCTTTGTACTGTAAAGGGAGGTTCACTTCTACCTTTCCCGCCCCCCCCCCCCCCTTCATTCTCTTTCCATCTTTCTTTTCTTACTCCCCCCCCCCCCCCCAGTTCCAGCTCGCCCTCTCCTCTTCTCTCCCTTTTATCCGCCAACCCTTTCTTGGGGTATGTAGGAAAGCGAAGGAAGAGTGTAACTTTTCGTATTGTCTGCAACATGGCCATACTAAATTAGGGATTTTTACCATATTCGTTGTGTTTGAATATATATACTGAACATTTTCAACATCAAAACATGAAATAAAGTATGTCATCCACGTTAAGGTTCTTCTATAAACTGCACACCGGAGAGTTCAAATTCTGCAACTAGAGTGATCTGCCCTTTGGTGTATGATGCAATAAACTGGACATTTACTGTGTTATATATACTTTGTAATGAATTTAAGTAATTTAATCATTATAGTAGACCAAGAATGAGTTTCTGAATCCTTTATTTGATTTTTTGCCATTTTAAAGAGGCATGGACGCGATTTGAGCTTAAAATTTTCAAATTTTATTTTATGTTTCTGTTTACATATGGATTGCTTTATAGAAATAGCATGTTTAAATTATTTAATTGTGTTCAGAATTAACTTGTAAATTAAAAAAAAAATCGGCTTTAAATGAACCTTTTCTAGTATATATATATATATATATATATTATTTTTTTAACCTATGTAAATAAAAACATGACACGAGCTTTGTTTACATAACAAAGGATTGTGACCTCTGTATCTCCCATGTACCTCGATAACTGACATTCAAATTTTCGCTGACCATTAGCAATACCCCAGTTAAGCATTCTAAACTTTTAGAATGGAAAAATAAAATTTGAAAATTTTCAGCTCAAATCGTGTCCATGACCCTTTAAATCAATGATACTGATTTCTGTTCTCCGTAGTCTTTGAAAATTTGTCCCGGGGCAAAATGGCATGTATACTATGCGGAAAGGTCAATATTAACTCAAAATGTACATCTTTGAATTTATGCGAAATATTTTTTTCAATGCCCACATTTGTCTCTGGTATATAGAGGGACCTTATACCAAGAAAGCAAAACGTGGGTGAAATATAAGGCATTATTATAGCACCTTCAGGCTTGTCGAATTTCTAGTATGAAGACTAAATGTAATAGAGGATTAGGGGCGAAATAGCCATTTGAACGCTAAATTATACTACACTGTATTTTTCCATTTCTTTTTAATTCAGTAAAATATTGTGAAGTCATTCTTCTCAAACTGATAATTTTTTTTGAATAATTACGTCTTCCTCCAAAACCTTTAACTTTTGGGGCACTTTTTAGCTCGCCGGGACGACTGTTCAGAGAGCTATTTGTCAGGACCCCGGTGTCGGCGTCACACTATAAGGAGAAAACTTAAAACCTGGACTCTCTTTCTTCAACCACGATACTTATGCAGGAGTTATTTGATTGATCACTGTTCATTATCTTCACATTTCATATTATATGTATATTGACAAAAAATTCTCAATGAAATATATTGATTCCAGCGGTTCCAGCAGGTGTCAAACATATCTTTTCACCATTTTTATAATGCAATATGGTTTTGTGTTTCATAAAATGTATTAATTATCGATATTGTATCATCTACATTCAGTGCCTCCCCTTTAAGTGTAGATATACTATTTTAGCCATAAAATAATATTATTTTGTATGATTTCCAAAACAATTTTAAAGAAACTATAAAAGCCTTTACATCAATCATTTCTAACCCACCATCCCCATATTGATTTACAATTACCTCTTTTTTTAATCATATGTTGAGAATGGTTCCACAAGAAAGAAAAGAATAATTCATCTAATTCGTTACAATAGTTGTCATCAGGATTTGGAATTGCCATAAAAATAAGATTTAATAGAGGCAAAACCAGGGTTTTTTATAGTATTATTTTTTTCCTATTGGTATCAATTGTCTTTTCTCCCATTCATGATTTTATTCTGCTTAATTTTGGCTGTTCATTTAGTTTAAATATGATCTGTAACTCTACATGAAAAATTAATTCCAAGTAGTAAACATGCAAGTCCCCCAATTCAGATGAAAATCTTTGGAAAGGGTATGCTGACTATATGTTTGGGATTTAATCCATACTGTAATGGTTTTTGAAAAATTCACTTTTAGTCCTGACATTTCAGTATTGCAAGACTTTTATTGTTTCTAGAGGATATTTCTAGCTATCATCAAGGATAATTGATATATCATCAGCTAATTGTGAACTTTTCTTTTCATTATTATTTACACCTTTAATCCTTTTAATTTCTCTAACTTGCATAGCTAAAATTTCTGCACAGAGTAGAAAATATAAGGTGATAAAGGACCCCCTTGTCTACATCCTCTTTGAATATCAAAAGATACTGAGAGATTGCCACTTTGGTCAATAGTAGGTATGATGTTATGATAAAATACTTTCACCCATTTATGAATATCGGGTTCAAACTTAAAAGAAGTTAAGGTCTTCTGTATAAAATTCCACGAAACGATATCGAAGGCTTTCTCAAAATCAATACTAGCAAGTAGGAAAAGACTAGATAATTCCCCTTCTTCTTCTTCAGAAGATTTCATAATATAAAAAATTAATCGAGTGCTTTCCCCTATATTATATACCTCTTAGAAATGAAACCAGTTTGATCAGGATTGATAACTTTAGCCAAATAAGTCTTTAATCTATTTACAATAGTACCAGAAACTATTTCATATATAGTATTCAGAAGTGTAATTGGACGCCAGTTTTGAAGATAGTGTCTTGGTTTGTCTACTATAGGTAAAAGTGTAATAATTCCATGTCTCTGTGTTATTGACAGTGTGTCATTTTCATATGCATAGATTATCGATAGTCCTTGCAACAAACGTTCCAAGATGTCGAGAACCCATTATAGCTTTATGGTTTATTTGCTTTCATTTTATAAAGGTTTTTTTTAAAGCTTCTTGTAGTGTAATTTTACCTTTTAAAAGCACAGAATCCTCTTTAGATAACTTGGGAATATCTTGAAATTTAGCCTAGAATTTAAGTCAACTATATTTAGTTCATATTTATACTTGGAGGAGGTGATCACTGTTTACCAACCGAATCGTTCCCTAAAATCTGAAAATTCACTGACATTAGTTAGGCCTAGATGTCGAACCTCCACATATGGAAACAGGTGCTTGGATGTAGCAGCAGTTACACTCTGGAACTCTCTGTCTGATACCCTCCGCCGTTGTCAGAATTGAACACTTTTAAAAAACATTTAAAAACACATCTTTTTAGACTTGCATATTATTAGTATTATAGGTGGTTAAATCTTTATGGTTTCTTTACCATCATTTTAACATTACTTTTTAAAGTGTATAATTGTATATTTATTTCAACTATTGTATTTTATATCATTTGATTGTGCGGCGTGGAACTTTTTTCATGCATATCATGTTTTAGATTTTAGTAATTTTACTTCACATTATTGATGTTTTTCTAGCATTGTTTTGATATTATCTGTCTTAATGCTATTATAATTTCCTTTTACTGCGTTTATAACATGCTGTATCATTTTTATTGTGTGCAGCGCTTTAGAGTGGTTATTTATAGTCATATAGGGCGTTATATAAATAAATATTATTGCTATTATTATCATTTATGTGTTGAATATAATTTTTTATAAAACTGCTTTGTTTCATATTTCAAACTTGTTTTCAATTATGTTATTAGTAAAATTTGACTCTGATTAAACTACAAAAACAATATGTTTTTATCCTTCTTCTGTCCATTTTGGTCTTTTTCTTATGTATACTCCTTGAAGTTTATAATTTCTAAGTTTTTTTCAGTTTTTCTTATGTTTGTTTTTTTCCCATGTAGTCCCTCTTCATTGTGTTCAGAACTATTGTCTTTTAAAACCTTAATTTTTTCTATTAAACAAATTATTTTTCTTCATTCACTTATTTATTTTTTACTCGAGATGAAATACACCACAGAGTCCTCCACATCTGATTCGTACTTAGATATTTTATTGAAAATGAATATTAAAGGGAATGGTTTACGTTTTCTAAACAAAACAAAAATCTTTTTTGTGTTAAGAATTAAAGATATAACTCATTTAATGTTAAAGACCAAAATTTGGACGTTATGAATGCAAGGACAAGAGCAGTTTTCAGTCAATTGCAGAGACTGAAAATACTAGTCACTGGTAAAGAGAGAAAAAATATTACATTTTCTGAAACTTGTACCACAGATATTGGTTCAACCAATTCACATTCATGTAGTGAGAGGGAAAATATTCTTTTCTCTACACCATTTGATTTAGAGTCGAGTAAAACTCTCAAGGTCGGGTTTTCAAAATGATCATGATTAGACAACACATATAACAAAATCTTGATATTGGGAAGACATTTCCTTTGAAACATTTTGTATATGAGCCCGTTATCAATACTTCCAGTACTTTGATTAAAGTTTATCCTCATGGGCGATTTTAATCTTTGCCCAGTACATAACCATTCTTATCTTAGTTTAAACAATATTTATTCGTAAATAATTCGATAATGTTTACAAACAATGTCTTATACATGAAATAAATTGAGAAACAAGCCAAAAGGCTTATATTGATCTCGCTCTAAATATCTTACAAGTAAGAGGTGGATGAAAATTCTAAGTAAAATAAGTCGTATACTAATTATTACAATACATGCAAAAACAAATAGGAATAAGAGAGAAAAGCTGGAAATGAGTATTGGGAGAAAAAATAACACACGTTTATATGTATGATAAGTGTTGATACAGATCAAATGCATATAAACTATAGACAAAGTTGAAATAATAAATTGTATAGTTGTGCCATATAAACAATAAGTAATAAACACAGGTTTTCCACTTATTACAACCTTGGTGCACATGAGTATATTTTATATACAATATGACAGTATTACATGTAGATGTAGTAAAACAGCTTCAGAACCTTTTACTTTCAACAAGAAATTTTTGGGCTAAATAAAATATGCTGTTGTTCTCAATTTCAGATAAATTTTCATTACCGTATAACAATAATTCTACAATAAATGGATATTCTTATCTTAACATTAACACAATTAAATGAAATTATATGACAGTATGACATAAACTCTTACATCTGTAAAATTATCAAAATAAAACATTATTATTAAGATCGAAAGCTAAATTGGGGGGTTGGGGTTGTTGTTGTTTTTTTTAAACTGAGATATTGTTACACGGATATTGAAGACTATGAATAACACATTGAAAAACCGCGATTAAAAAGAATTGTTTTATCAAATTATTTATTATCATTTTAAAGACACATTTTACAGAATTATTTACTGGTTAACAATATGTATTTTATTTTTATTCTGCTGGACACAGAATGAATTTGAATATGATATTCTTAATAATTATCATTTTCTGCAATAGGCCCATACAGGTAAATGTTAATGATACGACATCGGCAACTGAAATCCAGGGTTGTCCTAAAACGAAAGAAAAAGTAATATCCTCTCCGGAAAATGACATATACTTAAACTGAAAATGTCAAATATTCTTACTTTACATGGTTAGTGATACTAACAAAATTATACTCTACCGATATTGAAGAAATATTGTTTATCAATGCGAACTACCAAAAATCTTATCAATTTGGAAATTACGAATTTAAATTATGGTCCGATCTTGGAAAATCGAATAATATGTTATTAAATAGATAAAGATACGCCATTCTATAAACGATAACTTTCTTTTTACCAATAAGTTTGATGTTAAAAGATGGGGAAATTTTAAATCTTAATTCAATTTCTTGGAGAAATATCAGTCTGTTAAATTTCTTCATCTAACATGTTTCAAGTAATTTAGAATATATGAGTGTGTGGTATGTAATTGTTTCAATAAGTTAAAGAAAATAATGAGCATATTATCCAGTTATTTATCATTTTATAAACATTTCGTTTATTATTTGTACATGTTTGAATGGATTGTCCCATTTTCACACTTTCTGCAAAAAGTAACTTTTGTTGATTTCAAATACTCGCTGAACTGTATTTATCTGCAGAACTGTATAGCTCTCTGAGAAGATATTGGGACAAATTAGAAAATATTGGAAAAGATCAGATCTGTCCCAATATTTTGCCTGAGAGCTACAGCTCTGCAGTTAAACTTTATTGTGGTAAAAAAAAAACAACTAGGATTTTATATAAAATATAGAAGTTATACATACATCATTACATTGCCCTTGTCTAGTCCTGATAAACAATTCTGATTAGAGGTATTTTTTTTTAAAAATTAATGAAACGTAATCAAACAATTAGAACAAGGCAATTTATTCCAATATGTTGTGACTTTATCTACGAATGTTTTGAGTTTGTTTCTTGAACTTTTCAGAATACCGAGCAACAGTATACACCCATCTTCCCCACGCGTCATAGCAGACTTGTAAACAATTCCAGTTGACATACTGTTGTCTGGTGCATGTATGTTTTAAAAATATTTTCCGTTTTCCATTGATTTCTATAGCAAAATACGCGATTTTAACCCAAATTATAAGAGTTATCTCTTTTTGTTTTGTCAAATAAATCAACTTCTATGATAACTTTTAAAAATTTACCAAAAGGTAGGCGTCGAAACAATACTAACCTTCGCAGTTCTTTATTCAAATTATAAATCACAAAAAAATTAACTCAGTGGTAAAGTGTTCGCTTCGTAACCGAGAGGTCGTGAGTTCGAGTCCCGCTCATACCAAACCTAAAACTTTACATAGGTAGTGATTGATTGCTCCTTCGCCAAACACTCGGCATTTAGAGGTGGAGAGCATTTAGAGGTGAGGATCAAGGATTTGACCTTAAACACGGAGGTCACGTGTAGCGATGGGCGTAGGCATGTTAAAAAAAACCCACTGCTGCAGCACTGACGGCAATTTGTGACGTCTCAATATGAATGAGAAATTCTTGACGGGACGTAACAAAATTTATAAATCATATTAGAAATCAAATAGTCTTTAAGTTACTTGCTTTATGATGAACAATGAATAGTACCTCACAGTTTTTCTTTCACGTACATGTTTAAATGCGGACATTTAATTATCATAACATTTGCATGTCAGAACTATTAAGATGAGGTTGCACGTGATAAAAATGCCAGAATAAATTAAAATGAATACCTCTATTTTAATTCTATATTTATATACCATAAGACGTACTAAGTCTTGAGCAATAATAAAAAGAGATAGGAATTATATATTAAATGTTCATCACAAGGAAATTATTTCAGAAATTAAATTGATGAAGGAAGATCGTAAAAATCATTTTTAAAATGCTGGTTTATATTTATAAGATAGGCTACTGAATGATATTGTATATGTAATAAATCACTGAAACTGTTGAATGGTCATTGAAATTTAGGAGATGTGACTAAATGGTCATTAAACAGTAACTGAATAGCCACAAAATGCAACTGAATGGCGACTAAAAGGTAAGTGAATGATTACTACATGGTGACTGAATGGTTACAGAAAAGGTGAAAAGGTGAGTGAATGTTTACTAAAAGGTGACTGAATGTTTACTAAAAGGTGAGTGAATGTTTACTAAAAGGTGACTGAATGGTTACTAAAAGGTGAGTGAATGGTTATTATAAGGTGACCAAATGGTTACTACAAGGTGACTGAATGGTTACTAAAAGGTGAGTGAATGTTTACTAAAAGGTGACTGAATGGTTAGTACAAGGTGACTGAATGGTTAATACAAGGTGAGTGAATGGTTATTATAAGGTGACCAAATGGTTACTGGAAGGTGACTGAATGGTTACTACAAAGTGACTGAATGGTTACTAAAAGGTGACTGAATGGTTACTAAAAGGTGAGTGAATGTTTACTAAAAGGTGAGTGAATGTTTACTAAAAGGTGACTGAATGGTTAGTACAAGGTGAGTGAATGGTTAATACAAGGTGAGTGAATGGTTATTATAAGGTGACCAAATGGTTACTACAACGTGACTGAATGGTTACTACAAAGTGACTGAATGGTTACTAAAAGGTGAGTGAATGTTTACTAAAAGGTGACTGAATGGTTAATACAAGGTGACTGAATGGTTAATACAAGGTGACTGAATGGTTAATACAAAGTGACTGAATGGTTACTAAAAGGTGACTACTATTTGACTGAATGGTCATTGAATGGTTACTGAAAGGTTTACGGAAATGTTTCTACCATTCTGTCACTGAATGGTAGTACATTTACATTTCGAATAAATGGTCTCATTTCTACCTATGCTCATTTCCCACCCTCAGTTTGGGACTGTAGGGGTACCACCTGGGACCCTCAAGGCCCAAGATGGTATCTCTATAGAAGGCTTCATAGGGTAGAGTCACTTTTCAGTCCCCTAAAATAATTTTTCACTATGGGGTTTTCCGGAAGTGGCTGATTGATTGACAGTATACTGTTTAATTTTTATTGTTATAGTCACTTTTCAGTCCTCTAAAATAATTTTTGACTACGGGATTTTCAGAAAGTAACTGATTGATTGATTGTATATTGTTTATAACGTCCCTATCGAGAATTTATCACTCATTAGGAGACGTCACCATTGCCGGTGAAGGACTGTAAAATTTAAGCCTATGCTCACCTGCATATGATGTTTATATCTCTCAACTGATTCGATATAAAAGAGCTTGTTCTGCGTATGGTCAGTTTTTAAATCGAGGCAAGCTACTGACAAACAAGTTGATGGTACAGGGGTTTCAACAGTCTCGAATAAAGTCAGCAAATTATATGGTCGATATAACGATCTAGTTTGCCAATACAACCTACCCGTTTACCTGATCAGGATATAAGGCTCACGGTGGGTGTGACTGGTCGACAGGGGATGCTTACTCCTAAACACATGACCCTACCTCTGGTGTGTTCAGGGGTCCGTGTTTGCTCAAGTATCTATTCTGTATTGCTTATAGGAGTTTTGATCATTGTTCGTTATCTTCCCCTTTCGTTTTATGATTTCCTTTATTAAGCGCTAAGTGCGTGCACAAGCGCCTGTTAGAGTCAAATCGGATAACGCATTCGAACCAATTTTACCTTCATCTTCTGAGGGAAAGGATTATCGGAGAACTTTGAGAGTTGTACATATGATGCTCACACAATTCTGCGTAACAATGCTGATTACAATTAAAGCAACATCTCTTTGTCATATTGTGACATAACACCATTGTTAGTATGTTTTATCTCAAGAGGTCTTGTCAATAACCTATGTCAAAATCTAAAACCAAAGCAGGATGTAAGGATCATTTATTGTTTCTTATTTAATACAAAGACAGAGGCATATCTGTTACTTTTTCCTATTTTATGTATACCTGGTTGTGAAGTTTTATCCCGAGAGATTTGACACATTATCTCAGAACTAAGTGTAGTGCTTGCAAATTCTGGTCGGATACAGAAATAGGTAGTGATCATTTCTTCACCAAACACTCGGCACAAGCCTAGTGAAATTCATGGCTGTTTTAGATTAGACCTTACGAAGTGAGGCCCCATGTCACAATAGGCGTTGGCACAATAAAGAATCCCAACTGTTGTATGCCCCAGAGCACCCAGTGTATTGTAGCTTAGGTAAAAAATAAATTGTGGTACTTCCCCTAGAGCAGGTGACATTTCATTAATATAAATGAAAGATTTTCAAAGGGATGTAAAACACCAAACAGGTAAAAAGTAACATCATAACTTGTCGATGTCCGCTTGAAAAATAATTATCACAAATTGTATGTTTAATGTCAAAAGGTAGTGACGTCGTTCACGGTACTGGTGTTACTTTCATACGTGCATTAGAAAATGTTTCCGCTATGTTTACACAGTTGTATATTTTGTGGATTATTAAAGTCTTATACATCAATGGCAAGGAAAATATATAAATAATGATAATAGTTTATATAAAATATAATTTACACGCATTTCATTAGCAATAAATACACGCAGATGTCGTCATTTTTCGTTGTCCCGCGTTACATGAAATACGCATATGCTTTATCCACAGATTAATAAAATGATTGATTTTGTCCCAAATAACGTAAGAATTGGTGTATGATTGTGACATCCTTATCTAAAAACCATAAACCTATTACTTTAAACATTTAGTTCATAGAATTGATATAGCGACCTTAAAAATGGCAAAGACAGTGCCTGTCAGTGGTGTCCCGTGTTTGTAGATAGACTGCAAATGCAAATCATCATGACCAGTAGCACGCCTAATACAGGGGGAAGTTGACTATCCTTGTTACATTTATAATGTACATGTATCGTAGAGCACAATGTATACCAGTATTATAAAATTCTGAGTATATCCATGAAGTAGATTGACTTTTTCGGTGTCCAGTGAAATGTCCTTATTCTACAAATACCGCGCTTTTTAAACAATTCTACCATTTTATGTCTTATTTCTAAGCATTATTCCAACGCGAATATTTTAATGAATATAACTTACAGAAAGTACATAAAATTTACTATATAGAATATACAACATTTCATTTTATCCCGCGTCCATTTAGGAAAACGAAAAGATACTTAATGTCCAAATAAATGTCCCATGTGATTTTGTCGCGCAATGACGCGACGTCAATGTACACAACCTACGTCTAGCTAAAACGTAAAATGTTGCTTTTATTATTTTTGAATGATCTAAATTAAAATGATTTTTAAAAATAGTATACAAGGTATTTAAGCTATAGCATGTGTATCTCATAGATATGTTTTGCTCTAGATCTGGTACATATACTTTAATTGACTTTATCAAATGACAATTGTACAGACTACATTTTGTTGCATGTACTACTGTATGTCATCGTCGCAAACCACGGGTTATTGTTTCATTCTATTTCACAAACGTTTGTGAAATAGAAGGAAACAATAACCCGTGGTTTGCGACGATGTACTGTATGTATGCATATAAAAATTCAGCATTGAACAGATACACTTACGGTGTGTAAAACGTTGCAATATTATACAAATCTTGATTTATATACGAAACTCTTTAATCATATTCGATAATCTTGTTATTCATATATGAGAAAATTTTAATTATATTCGATAATCTTAATATTTATATGCGAAAATTTTGATTTATATTCGATAATCTTGTTATTTATTTACATTTGGTAACCTTGTTATTTATATTCGATAATTATATAAATCTCGATTTATATTCCATAATATTTGATTCGTATTTGATAATGTTGATGTACACATGCTAGATGTACGCATGGATTTAGTCATTATTGATTGTAGGTGAAATGCATAATTTCAAAAATTGATAAAAGAATTAGCTTCATTGACCATGACCTGACCTCGGATGTCTTAAATTTAACTAGAGGAGCTACTCTGCTAAAATTAAACTTTTTTTTTTTATATTTATTTTTTTTTTAAACATACACACAGTATATATATACATACATTCTGCAAAGAAACTTGTACAAAATGTTTATAAGAACTATCAAAGGTATATGTATATATTATTTTCTGAGAGAGAGAGAGAGAGAGAGAGAGAGAGAGAGAGAGAGAGAGAGATGAATTCAGTCATTATTTAATATATTTTAAAAGGGTACATATATATTGAAATTTATAAAAAAGATAATTTTTAAACAAAACAAAAAAAAACCAAAAAAATAAACAACAACAGCAAACAAACACTCAATGAAATAATTGATTCCAGCGGTTCCAGCAGGTGTCAAACAAATCTTTTTCACCATTTATATATGCACTATGTCTTTGAGTTTCATAAAATGTGTTCATTAGCGATATCGCAAGATTTACATTCAGTGTCTTCCCTTTACACCTCATAGTATAGATATAATATTTCAGCCAAAGAACAAGATTATTTTGTATAGTTTTCTTTTCATCCAAAAATAAAATTATTTTTTGTTATTGATATTTGAAGATTGGTCTTATGTTCAAAACAAACTTCAAATTCTCTTAAGAAATGCTGAACACTATCACATTCCCAAAACAAATGTTCAATTGTTTCTTCTTCTATCTGACAGAATGTACAATTCTTATCATCTCTAATTTTGATTTTGAATAAGTATGAGTTTGAAGCTAAAATTTTGTTCAGAATTCTGTATTGAAACCACTGCAGTTTACAATTACTTGTAACTTTAAAGGGCAGTCTGAAGATCATTTTCCATTCTGTGTCATTTAATTCAAATATTTCATTCCACTTTCTTTTACCAGTAGGTTCTGTGCAGTTTTGATTGAGAAGAGTATAAAATTTTCTTGATTTTTTTGCATCGTAGAAGAGTGTATATACTCAACATAATCAGAGGGTTTGTTAATTTAATTAATTTTTTATCAAACTTGACTTTTTTCATCCATGCTTTAATAGCATTTATGACACTCATATATTCTAAAAATTTGATTTTTACTTTTGGATAAATGTTACAGAAAGATTCATAAGTCAGGAACAAACCCTCTTCATCAATAAGGTCATTAAGGTATTTAATATTATTGAGAAACATGGATTTATTAAGAAATGCTTTCCCACCCACAAGAAAGTTAGAATTGTAAAATATTGGAGTATCTACTGTTACTGTAAATGGATTTTGTTTAAGCTATAGCTCAATCCAAGAATCAAATACATCAACCCAAAATTTGTTTTTCAGCGATGTCTTAATGTTTTTTATGTATTCTATTCCACATGTAGTAACTTTATTAAGATCTAAATTTGGTATAAAATTATGTAAACCCCTATCTGAAAAAAGGAGTTGTCTCATCCAAAACAATTTTAAAGAGGCTATAAAAGCCTTTACATTGATCATTTTTAACCCACCATCCTCAAATTGCTTTACGATTACCTCTTTTTTAATTCTATGTTGAGAATGGCTCCACAAGAAAGAAAAGAATAGTTTATCTAATTCTTTACAATAGCTGTCATCAGGATTTGGAATTGCCATAAAAATATGATTTAATAGAGGCAAGACCAGAGTTTTGATAACAGTAATTTTTCCTATTGGTGTCAAATGTCTTTTCTCCCATTGATTTAAGATTGATTTTATTCTGCTTAGCTTTGGCTGATAATTTAGTTTTGACATGTTCTGTAATTCTACATCAAAATTAATTCCAAGTAGAGTAAACTTACAAGTCCCCCAATTCAAGTGAAAGTCTTTAGAAAAGGTATCCTGACTATATTTTTTTGATCCAATCCATACTGTATTGGTTTTTGAAAAATTAACTTTTAGTCCTGACATTTCAGAGAAGTGTCGCAATGCTTTTATTGTTTCTAGAAGAGATTCCTTGCTACCATCAAGTATAATTGATGTATCATCGGCTAGTTGTGAAATTTTCTTTCCATTTTTATTTATAGTTATACCTTTAATACTTTTATTTTCTCTTATTTGTACAGCTATAATTTCTGCGCAAAGAAGAAAAATATAAGGTGATAAAGGATCACCTTGTCTACATCCTCTTTGAATGTTGAAAGATGCCGAGAGATTGCCACCTTGGTTAATAGTAGATATGATGTTATGATAGAATAATTTCACCCATTCATGAATATCAGGTCCAAACTTAAAATAAGTTAAGGTCTTTTGTATAAAATTCCATGAGAGGGTATCGAAGGCTTTCTCAAAGTCAATAAGTAATAAAAGACCTGGGATTTCTTCTTCTTCAGTATACTGCATAATATCATAAATTAGTCGAGTATTTTCTACTATATACCTATTAGAAATGAAGCCAGTTTGATCAGGATTGATAAGTTTATCCAAGTAAATCTTTAATCTATTTGCAATGGTACCAGAAGCTATTTTATATATAGTGTTCAGAAGTGTAATTGGACGCCAGTTTTTAAGATAGTGTCTTGGTTTGTCTCCTTTAGGTAAAAGTGTAATAATTCCATGTCTCTATGTTATTGACAGAGTGCCATTTTCATATGCATAGTTGATAGACCTTACAACAAATGTACCAAGGTATTTCCAAAAAACCTTAAAAAACTCAGCTGAGAACCCATCAGAGCCTGGTGATTTATTTGCTTTCATTTTACTTAGTGTTGTAGAAGACTCCTTCAATGTAATTTTACCTTCTAAAAGTATAGATTCCTCTCTGGATAACTTGGGAATATCCTCATACTTTAATTCCGAATTTAAGTCAGCTATGTTTATTTCCTGGTTAGGTATTGAATATAAATTGTCATAAAATTGCTTTGTTTCATCCAATATTTCAAAATTAAAATTAAACTTTAATAAATATACAGCACTACCAGCCGTGAGACATTTGGCCTGAATTGAATAGTTGACCTTGCCCTAATATGCTGAATAAACCCAGTAGCTATGTCGAAGCTTGGGTGACTGCCCTGTAATCCCCCATAGGCTGCTTAGCTAGCTGGATTAACAAGTGTGATACAAATTTGAATATTTATTAATCGTAATCAGAAACAGGGTGCAAATTGACATATATGTCGGAAAGGGTCGCGTGCAATTTTTTGTGGGGAACTGGGGAGGCGGCCAGTTTGACTACCAACGTAGGGGCAACACAGGGGGCCCTATGTGGACATAGGTGCCTGGACCTGAACGGGTGGTCACGTTCTAAGGGGGAAGAGATCTCTGCGCATCTCAGCTGTCTCCTGCGTGCTACCTGGTTTAAAGAGCAAGTACAGAGAAAACTGTGGACCCTTCTACAATTTCCAACATGCACCAGCCTGTAGCATTCCCTAGGAGGTGGATGTGAGCACAGGCACCAGAACGGTGGATATATATAGCGTGTTAGATCTTATGTACCCCCCCCCCCTTCCAATGAATGAAATATATATACATAAGTCACATATTAAATGAATTGAATGTCAAAATCTTGTTAGAGTATCAGTGACGTGTTGAACAACCTCACTGTTGTATTTAGGACCCAGGTGATCTCTGGCGGGTGTGAGCGATTGCCCCTGGAATATTTCGCCCACATGCGTTGGTACTCCAGAAGAGTAGAGGAAGCCTGCCTCTCTCTCTCTCTCTCTCTCTCTCTCTCTCTCTCTCTCTCGTATCTCTCTCTCTCTCTCTCTCTCTCTCTCTCTCTCGTAGAGTAAAATAAAAAAAAATTCGCATATGAATATCAAGATTTCTCACATATAAATCAAAATTTCCGTCCGCATATAGATATCAAGATTTCTCACATATAAATCAAAATTTCCGTCCGCATATAGATATCAAGATTATCGAATACAAATCAAGATTTCCGCATATGAATAACAATATCATTAAATCAAAAGTTCAACATCTGACAAAAAAATCTAAAGCCACACGGTTTTCACGAGACCACCCCTTCAAAACTAAATATGATATACACAAATGTATATTGAAACTAACCGATTCGCAAGTAAAACATACGAGTATAAATAACACTCTGTATACCTTTTCTACTATTTATTCAGAAATGAAAGTGAACATTAAAACGTTAAAATGTAATATTATTTGGAAGTTTTTAACTCTCACTTCAACTCACCGTGGTTATTATTATTATTCATTTATAAAGCGCAAAACTACATATACTTTCTATGCGCTGGTTGTTGTTTTTTTTCACTAGAGCGTGATCGATGTAGATCGATGACAGAAACGCACGGGAGTTTTTAACCCCCCCCCCCCTCCCCCTTCCGTGTTTGGCATTAATAAAAAGTATTAAAGAGAGCAATGATTATTAAACATAGAGACTTGAGCAAGTCTATATATATCCTAGGAAAAACCAAAACTGATTTTTTTTACTCTGTTCAAATTTTTCAGAGGTCATATTCATAAGAATTGCAAGCCTTATTTCATGGGATGGCTACCTGTAAAATGCGAAACGAAATCGAAAGGAAACGAAATCTACCGAAGCAAAACGAAACCTACCGAAACGGGTACCCTTATTTCATACGACATGCCTGCTGTTGTAGGCACGGTGAAATAAATACAGTACGTATACTTTGGAGTATTTCTAAGAATTCATAATTTTTATGAATGTACACTATACACGTACAAAGATTTATTTTCAATTTTTAAACATTAAATCATGCATGTGCTTTAGTTATGATATTACAGCTTGGAGATAATGAATTTGTTTAAAATGTGACGTTGCTTTCGTGATTATATTTTGCCACAATTTATGACGTTATAAGTGTAACGTAAAGTGACACCAGTACCGTGCACTTAGTGACAGTAGAAACACTACCTACTCTGAGGTCAGTGGCGGATTCAGGGTGGGGGGGGGGGCCTCTAAAATTTTCAAATTTAAGGTAAATCGTGGTATCTTGTTTAGAAAAATGGACTAAACGATAAAAAAGTAATAATTTCATCCACTCCCGGAGAAATGAATGACAAAATCTTTTGATTTCTTGAATTACTCTATTGGGAGAACTTAATTTTTACCAAAAACCCGTTAAATTTGCGTCATTTTACTACATGTACTTTCACCCTATTAAAAATGATAGAAAATGGTACAAATGACTTAAATAGGAGACATATTTCAAACCCTATAAAATCTGTAAAATCCAGGAGCTTCGCCCCCTGCCTCATAAAGTGGCGCCCCCCGTAACCGCAATTCCTGGATCCGCCCCTGGAGGTAATGTTTAATTTTAAACAGACAACATCACGAACCTGGAGTGCTACTCCAATTCATCAGAGGTGACATATTGTGGAACTCTAAATGCAACTGTAATCATTTTAGAATTCATAGAATTATATCAGTCAGAAATTTTGGTAGGACTGCCTGTATTCATTATTTACAGAGGATAATATAGGGAAAACATGTTTTAGTATTATCATCATATTGTCAAAATAACACTTGAAAAATATCACTTTCATTCAATGAATGTGTTATATTTTGTTCTTAAAAATTAATATATGCACCCATGGGTACATGAGCCGAGTTGCATGGGGTCTTCCTAACCTGCTATCCAACAATATAACCAAGTTTCATTTGATTCAGTTTTAAACTTTTCGAGTTACTGTCCAGAAACCATATTTGTCTGAAGTTTACAATATATTTTCGGTCACTGTGACCTTGACCTTTGACTTTTTTTCCTCCAAAATCAATAGGGGCCTTGCTTTGCTGGTATCCAACAATATATATTTAAGTTTCATTTGATTCAAATTAAAAAAATTCGAGTTATCCTCCTGAAACCAAAATTCTCTGAAATTTTCATTCTATTTTCGGTCACTGTGACCTTGACCTTTGACCATTTCCCTCCAAAATTAATAGGGGTCTTCCTTACCTGGTAAACAACAATATATACCAAAGTTGCATTTGATTAGATTGTAAACTTTTTGAGTTATCATCCGGAAACCAATTGATAACGACCAACCACCCGCCCGCCCGCATCACCAAACCAATAGCCAAGTTCAACTTCGTTGCAACTCGGCTATAAATGTAATAATTCAACAGTTTAATTTCTGAGATCCAGCAAACTAGATGGCTGATCAGGTATCGCTTAGTAACCTGTATAGTGCAGCTGTTAACCAGTTTTAATGTTTTAAATTATTCACTCATAGAGTAAAACAATTTTTGGCATCTTATCGGTCAAGTTAAGGGTTGCTTTGAAATGGTCACCAACTGGCAAGAGAAAGAGAGGAAGACCAAGAGAGACCTGGAGAAGATCGGTGGAGAAAGAAATGAAAGATAACAACTGGGGTTGGGGACAGGTCCAGAAATGGGCAAAAGACAGACCAACATGGAAGTCTCTGGTGACGGCCTTATGTTCTGACCAGCAAGAAGAGGACTGAGTAAGTATCGGTCAATACAATGCTTTAGCTATCTGAGATGTCATAATTCACCAAACCCTATTGACAACTCTTTATTTAGTTCTATTTTTATTTTCAAAATAACAATGTTCAATTCGCAAGTATCGATGTTTGTCTCTGGTGTCATTGAAGCTGTTAACACTGTGCAGTAGGTGTAGCAGTGAAAGAACCCTCACTGCTCAAAGACTTTAAGTGCCAAGCATATGTCTATGGCAAAGGTGTCCTTATGAGTGATATATTCTTACAGAATGTTCAACAACAAAAAGAGTCAGTTATGTATCAATTATTATCTACAATATCAAATTTGTATACAGACAACAAATATTGTTCATTTAAAGCATGTGCACTATGCAAAGGTTTGAAAAAAAGCACACCATATTCTTAAAAAGCATGCAGTTCCACAGAAGTGCCTTGAAGTGCTCTGAGTTATAAGCAGATTTCTTTGATTTTCGTTCATACTAATTAAATACAGTGATGCGTGAGCATCGCTCTCCAAATCTAAAATAAGATCAATTAGAACTTTTTCCTAAAGGCTGCAAGTATAAACATGTACATACAAATACAAATTCCAACTAGAATCTAGTTTGATGACAATCTGACAGTCAAGGGGATACTGTAAAGCAACTTTTTTTCGCGAGTGTGAAATATTTGCTAGAATAGCGAGAACCGTGAATATTTCTTGCTGTGAACCAATCCATTAATGTCTCTTGTATTTCTTTAAGATAATCTCAGGCGCGAAAATTAGTAAGTTTTTTGTTATGTAAACAAGGCTCGTGTCATGTTTTTGTTTACAAGTAAAAGTTTTGTTAAAAGCAGGTTTTTTTTTCTTCACTTTACAAGTTAAAAGCAGCAGGTAATCCTTTACCAAATTCTAAATTTGCATGATCCCAGGGGTAGAGTTTTGGTTCCCACGACAGGCTACGCCCAAATTACTACAGTCACCATTGTGTTTGCCTACGTCAAATACAGTTTATATTTCAACATAGTTATCAGTTTCAGGATATTGTTTCCCATCCATATCTGTAATTTCTTTATTGAAAATGTATCATTTAGTTGTATGAAATTAGAGAAAATAATGCACATGAACTTCATCTCCTCTTGTTTCTCCTCAATAACATTACAGACATAATTTATGAAGTCAACTTAGCGCTTTTTAGTACTTTCATTACTTTTAAAAGTCACTGTATTCCGAAAACACGGAAGTAAGAGACAAATTCATTCTAGTTATTATTCCACGAATATATTGCATATAATATTAATAATCTTAAGCGTATTTAAATTTCCTTCTTCCTGTTGATGATAATTTTAGAGGTCACATAACCCGCGCATCGCTGCATGGACAGTTTTCTGTGATTCTCAAGGTATGTTGCTTATATACATACATGTATATTGTACTTTCCACATGCTCTCAAAAAACATTCACATAAAATTCTTGTTCTTTTCAACGTTTCCATGCATAAATATATGTGGGTTTTTTTTTTTTTTTTAATAATTCAATAAAAATACTATACTAGTATATAAAGCCTTGATTTTGCAACTAAAATTGGGTACTTGATAGAAAGACACCATTTCCTTATATGTAAAACTTATACGGTACCAATTTTGATGCACCAGATGCGCATTTCGACAAATAATGTCTCTTCAGTGATGCTCAACCGAAATGTTTGAAATCCGAAATAACTATGAAGTTTTAGAGCTAAATATAGCCAAAAACAGCGTGCCAAAACAGTGGAGCCAAATTCGTCCAAGGATAAGAGCTATGCATGAGGGAGATAATCCTTAATTTTGAAATGAATTTCTAAATTTTATAACAGCAATTAAATATACATCCGTATTTTCAAGCTAGTAACGAATATATATCTGATTAATTGAATGTCTTCTTTTGGTAACGTGTGCCCGTCTTGATAAACACGGTACGTTTTTAGTCTTTCGATGTTATTCTACATGTAAATGAAACTTAGGACACTGAAAATTTATGGATACGGTCGCGATAATAAAGGTGAACATAAAAGACTCGAGATTTGATTTTGTTTTGATATTTATGCGATCAATTAAACATATATTTGTTCTTTTAAAAGTAAGGCGAAAAAAATGTTCATTGTAGCACCTGATAATTTTCTTCTTCACTGCCATATTTGTTATAGTTGCAGGTTTTCTCCAATTTTTCTTTGCTACATATGATAATTATTTATTATTATACATTTATATCGCGCTTTATCTAATCAAGACAATTACCCTTAGAAAGCACTTAACATGTAAAACAATAAAAACAAACTAAAACAAAGAACAATAAATATATAGAAAAGGGTATAAAATAATATTCAAACTAAGGTGTTTTTTTATAAAGAATATCACAATAAATTTTGTAAATGAAGACTATAAATTAGTATCTATACAGATGTAGTTTTATGACGTCATATTTCTCATTCCACCACCATACGCATGCGCTGTATCACGGATTAAACAAGAAAGCTTTTTGACGCAAACGTCAAATTCAGCCGCAACTTCTTCGTTACCATCAAAACAAATTGAAGATAACATGGATTGATTGATTGATGTTTTCCGCTACACTCGACAGTTTTTCGGTTATCTGGTGGCCCCCAGTTTTTTTTTTATTGGTGGAAGAGAGAACCCAGATACAATGTATCTGGTAAGAGGCCACCGACCTTCCGAAAGTAAACTAGGAAACTTTCTCACTTACTGGCGCGAGCGGGATTCGAACCTGCCCCGACCAGAGGTGAAAGACCGTGTGAGGATAACAAACAGTGATCAATCTCATAAGTACCACAACGAATACAAAATTAAAAATAGGGTATACACGGACCCTTGGAAATACTAGAGGTGGGATCAGGTGTCTGTTAGCCAATTCATCAAAAATATGCAAAGCAAACCATTTAGAACCTATATCTTTTTACATTGAAGCTTATTTTTTCCCCGCGTTCAGTCCTTCCCTGTAGTCCATTGATGCGGGTTAAGGGTATTGTTCCGATTATAGATGATATTTCATTGCATTAAACGATGTCCCATTGTATTAAGTAGCTTTCATCTCTAAGTGAAATCTTGAAGAGCTCAAGGAAATGTAAAAAAAAAAAAAACCAAAAAACAACAAAAAAAAAAAAAAAAAAAAAAAAAAAAACCAAGTGTTATTTATCAAAAAGTGGTTTTTTTTTTTTTTTTTTTTTTTTTTTACATATCAAAACGAGCTTGTAATTTATCTCAACAAAACACTTTCAGCATAAGATGTGTATCACTGCAAAATGCGGCCATTTCCTTAATCTAACAGCTCCATTATGAGCCATTCTTTGAATTAGATCGAACAACGACATGAAGTGTTCATTTACAAGATATACAATCGTTTCATACTTGGATATTTTATTGAACATGTCAACGGCAAACTAACAACTCAATTTTATGACAAATGGGATGACTTCAGCTTCTCCATCGTCAACGTCCCATATTCATGTAACAACATTAACTATCACCTGCATATGGTGTTTATTTCTCTCAACTGATTCAATGAAAATGTGCTTGTTCTGCGCATGATCAGTTTTTGAATCGAGGCAGGCTACTGACAAACAAGTTGATGTTACAGGGGTTTCAACAGTCTCTTTTAAAGTCAGCATTTTGTAAATTTTATAGTTTCGATAACGATCTAGTTTACCAATACAACATATCATTGGATAAAATGCTGACTGGTATGTTTCATACCAATAAAGACCGTTCTTAAAACACTGATTTTAACAACGGATTACTCCGTTTACGATCGAGATATAGGACTCATGGCGGATCTGACCAGTAAACAGGGGATGCTTACTCCTCTTTGGCACCTGATCCCACCTCCGGTATATCCAGGGATCCGTATTTGTTCAACTCTCTATTTTGTGTTGCTTATAAGAATTATGAGATTGATCACTGCTCGTTATCTTCACCTTTTCATAGTAATATTTTAGTAGATACTGATCTGTTTAGATTTAGAATGATTCAATGTGGTAGTATTTTGATTGCCTGGCAAAACAACAAAGGCCACTGGCAGGTGGGCACTAGAAGTCCTTGTTATGTGAACTACGTAGCCAGCACATGCGCACATATATTTAAACACTAAATTGTTCACGAGACAAATCATGTTCTTTCTTTTACTGAATTACTAATCATAATGTCTTGTAAATACGTCCGTAGTCAACTTTGTTGGTATGTACTGTAATTTGCTGATGAAAAATAAAAATGCTCCAAGATATAATCATTCATGGGCAATGACTGTTTCTTCACAGTGTCCCGCAGTGAAAATGAATACGACCTTTAAAAACAGGTCACGTGTTTTAAAGGTACGCGCTGGGGCATGTATGATGAAAAACTTTCACTTCCGTAAGTGAAAACTTCTCGCATAGGACGTTTCAACAAAAATGGAAACATGTACATATTTTAATAATTACCAAATACAAGAGTTACAAGATGTCTTTCATTTAAATGGGAGATAAGAACTTTTGGTGAACAACAAATACAACACTCGCCAATTATGATTTTTGTTTTACCGGTATTATGTAACAGTACTTAAACATCAGTACAATAACAATCAGTACTGTACACCCAGTCCATTAATATTGTATGAAAGAGAATTTGTGTGGTTTCCGTTACTATTCATAAATCTTCCCAGATTCCATTTCCTGCCGTATACAGTTCTAGAACCAATGCCTGATTGGCGTGGTGACGGTATCTTGAATTACTTCCTGTTCAGAGGAACCTTGAATATCATATTCCGGAATGATAGATAGGTTTTGTCTGGTTCTTTGCCTCAATCACATTATGTTAAGGTAGCAGGGAACAGTTTCGCACTATAGGTCCGGTTAAAAAATGGAAATACCCCATATTTGAAGTGATATTACATGTGTAAAAATGTATTCAATAATTTTAGGATACATGTCAAATGTGGCTGAGTGCTTAGTAAAAATGTTGATAGACAACATATAGCTTGCCACCTAAGTTATCGTCAAGCTTTTAAATTTCCCTTATGTTACGTTAAACAAGAAATAAGTTTTGACTTTTAATTCTTATTTCCCCAATTTTAACAAGGGATGTTAAGTAATTTCTAATGTAATTTGTTCTCAGATTCGCAATTGTACACACAAGATTTATACACGTAAGTATTTGTACGTGTAAGTATTTGTATGTGTACAGATTTGTACGTGTAAGTATTTGTATATGTACAGATTTGTACGTGTAAGTATTTGTACGTGTACAGATTTGTATGTGTACAGATTTGTACGTGTAAGTATTTGTATGTGTACAGATTTGTTCGTGTAAGATTTATACACGTAAGATTTATACACATAAGATTTATACACGTAAGGTTTGTACACGTAAGATATGTACATGTAAGATTTATACACGTAAGGTTGACACACGTAAGGTTGATACACGTAAGATATGTACAAGTAAGGTTGATATGTATTTGCACGTGTAGAGATCTGTACATAGAAGATTTTTTACATACATGTATAACATTATACACGTAAGATTTATACTCATACTAAGATTTGTACGCGTAAACATTATTTGAACAATATATTTTAATCTTGAAATCTCGGTACAAAACACAATCATTCGTGTAATAATAATAATAATATCCTTTATTTATAGAGGATTGCACAATTAGTTATATAAACTAGTTTACATTGTGGTCCTGTCTATAACATATATACATATCGAGAACATAAATCACAAAGCATGGAAATATCACAATTTATATACATACAGATAAGAACTAAATGAAAAGAGAGAATAAACACACGAGTATCATTGAGGATCAAAATAATGTTTTAGATATAGGGCTGCACAGTGTTCGGCGAGACTTCGCGAGATTTCGTTTCTGGGGATAAACTATTCTCTTTAGAGAAGTCGAGAGGCATAGCCTTCATCGACTTCTCTTCGCAAGCATTCATGTTTTGATTCTGGAAAACGTGTAAATGCCGGAGTCGGTGACGGTTTATGCTTCGACCGACGTTTCAACTCAGCCTGGATTTACGCAATAGACAACTTGTTTTCAAACATTTAACAGAAATGCACAAAACTGTCACAAAGAAATCAAAACTTATTTGCTTTTAATCCATTTTCAACATGTCCCCTGCGCCGTAAATCGAAGGTTTTTTATAAGGGGTGGATCTGTAGCTCTCTGTTCCGTCAAAATATTTTTTTCAGAGAGCTACAGTTCTGCAGCTATATATTTTTATTTGTAAAATATTCTGAAATGTACTGTGTGCAGATGTTATACAGTTGTTTATCTTATATACATGTAAACACCAAATTAATTACATACATGCATGTTATACAGTTTTATACATATCCTGTTTGATCATTACGGAGAGGGCTCATATACCATCAAACTATTTCAATGTAGCATCAATACCGTGCGAAACGTCTGAACAAATATTGTTTGAATTAGAGTACAAAAGAGCAGCATTTGAACGCTTCACATTTATATTGCAAGGTAAGGAAACATTTCCCTGTGGGATCACAGAAGAGTTGAATAGACTAAAACACAACTTTAGTCATCATAGCGATATATAGATACACGCGGTACCGCGTCTTCAAGGAACATAACTTCAATTCATTAGCTGCATGTAATATCAGCGGATTTTGACTTAAAATCTTTATCTTTCGGTTTCCTGTCGTTTAAAGCTGACATGAATTAATAAATATAGTATAATTCTATATATCCGCCATATTTCTTTGCTAATCCGCCATATTAGTTGGATATTCTATTGTTATATGTATCAGGGTTCGCATGGTATATAAGGGGACGAGTTTTGCTACTCTTCATTTCACATCAGTGTCTTCGATTTACCTGTGCGGGTAGCTTCGACAGGTAATACGTACATCTCCGATACTAATTTATAGGACATCAAGAAGAAATGAAATCACGTTTTGAAACACTATGCAGTGCTCAAAATTACAATAAACATATCGTACAGTAGTAAATCATTCTAAAAGCTTTGGATAAATAAATATAGAATGCCTTTTCTTTACGTGAATGTGCGTACATTTGCAATAAATATGTCAAAACTATACAAAAATGCGGAGAAATATTTCATCTATTATCTAGATCTATTGATGAAACGGAATAAGCAAAGGGTATAAAATCTATACCATTCACACTTACTTCAAGCAAAATGCAAATACATAAATGCTACTGTACGTATAAAGAAGACATGGTCATGTACGCTCGTCATGAAAAAGCATCGAATGCGGATGACTATTTACCTGGGTCTACTCGTAATATCTGTAAAGGACCGAGGATGTACGTGTACACTTGTCGAAAATACTCAAAGTAGTAGTAAAACTCCCTTTATTAGCATAATCCATGAAACAAAACGATACACTCCATTTGTATTCCAACAGTAAACAACATTGTCCATTGTACAGACTGCGACACACTTAGCCCGTGCCGATCAGCTATCTTCAATCAGGGGAAGTATCAGAGTAGAAGAGTTACCCTGTATTGTGCACGAATCCTTATACTGTATGATTTACTTGTCAGAGTATTGCAGATTTATAAATCAGGATATCATTTAGGTACATAAATTCTTTGTGCATAGATAATTTGCATATACAACACTGCATGAGTGTATGGAGAGAGAGAGAGAGAGAGAGAGAGAGAGAGAGAGAGAGAGATTCAAACGATGATCTTGTAATAATCGCGCTCTTATCAAGACAAATGATATCGTTAATTCAATATAAGAGAACAGTAACTCAATATTGCTCTCATTAATTGATAATACAGATTTATTTGATTCATTTAAAACACGCAATAATTAAAAAATAAACATATCTTTAAATAATGTTATTTTCAATTACTTCATTTTATGCTAATTCGTCGCTCAATAGATCTTATATATCTATGTCATTTTGCTTTATTACATTCTGCGTTGAACTCGACGCAAATTGTAGTAATGCAAAATGTAATAATTGAGAGTTTATCATATGCGTAGTTATCAAGCACATAGAATTTTTTTTTATTTAAACATATTTTATTGAGAAGCTCAACAGGATTGGGCAACAGGCATAGCCTATGTAGGCCCTCTCCCAAATACAAAGGTCAAGTACAAAGTACTTAGAATCAAGGGGAGGGGACAAGAGTGTCTGTCCCCCACCTTTGATAACAATATCCATTTTTTTCTAATGTTTTCCGCCACACTCAACAATTTTTCAGTTATCTGGTGGCACCCAGTTTTTGTTGGTGGAAGAGAGAAACCAGATACAATGTACCTGGGAAGAGACCACCGACCTTCCGAAAGTAAACTGGGAAACTTTCTCACTTACCGGCGCGAGCGGGTTTCGAACCCGCGCCGACAGAAGTGAGAAGCCGTTATTTTGTAATGCAAATAAAAAATATATTGGGTGACAACCCCCCCCCCCCCCAAACTTGACCCCAGCTTGAAAGTTCTGATATAATAGTAGAAGACACACACCACCACCAATTAAGAAAATGAAGATATTATGAGGCACTCATAGTAGAGGACTCTAACCACCCCATCCCACCCCCAACGATGGAAGAAAATGAAGTGTAGGGGGAAATTATTGAAGCAGTCAAAGTAAAAGACTCTTTTAACCCTTCACCCCCACTTTAGGACTTTGAACATCGGATAAAACTTCTTGATTTGTTTGGGTTTTTTGTTTTATTTTATTGCTGTTTTCGTTCATCTTTTTTAACTATTATTTTGAATAGCAAGAAATTTTGAAGAATCCAATTTTCCATTTTTTTTCATCCTGTTGTATCCCCCCCCCCCCCATGAAAAATGACGATACATGTCTGGTTATTACATGTACATTTTACTTTTCAACACATGCATGCATACTAATTGTATGGTGTAGAATTGCACCCTTTACCAAGTTTTCCTTCATTTACACAGTGTAAGGAATGGTAAACCAAAATCACAAAACAAAATGCATAAAGGCCAAGATAGTTTTAAGCGTAGGAACTTCATTCACGAATACATAAATACATGTATTCAGAAAAATCGCATGCATGCATTGCAGGACTATAGCATGTGTGTTTTAACGTTTCTGTAACATGCCATAATGATTATTTTCATTTCGTAGATCTGGCGCAATGGATATATTCTGAAAATAGACATACCGCTGTACGTCGAAATTTCATATCCAAATGTATTCGATAAGATGTTAGTATTCATAAATCAGTAAAATTTGTGTTGAGGTTTTATTTGATATGATACAGTGTCAATCTACTGTAATGCATTAGTAGGATATGCAAAAGGCAAGAGTATAAACATTTTCTAGTATCGATATCTATATGATCACGAAAAAACATCATATAATTTGTATCCGGATTCATATGCCGATTTAGATATCAATAAAAACAAAGCTGCATAGTTTGGGGGAGGGGGTTCTAATGAGTCTGATGAAATTAAAAGAAGGAACCCCACATTTGCATTCAAACTAGATGTACTTCATAATAAATTCATTTCTGCTCTGACTGAAAGCATGATTCTAAATTCGGGAACGAATCTTGCATACAAAATAATTAATAGGGGAACACATAAATTCGAGCTCCTTTGGAATTTAATGAAATGCAAATATGCACCTTTCTTTCAACACGAATTGATATGTTGTTTCAGGCACGTATACAGGGGGTTGGGGTGGGCAGAGAGGCTGGGCTGGTCTGCTCTCCCCACTTTTTTGACAATTTACTTTTTCCCGTTATTCTAACATACAAAGTCAGTATTTTCTACATGCAGTTTAAACTGATATATACATGTATATATATTTTTTAATTTGTAATGAATTCAATTATAAGCATCAACTCCTGTAAGTTTTTAATATATTGTCAATAACAAATTTTTAAATAACTGGAATCTTTTAATGCTTGTAAGCTTACCATTATATCAGTGATCAATTTTCTTTCCTTCTGTGAAATGATATTGTACATTGAAGTAGGACAGTCTCTCTCTCTCTCTCTCTCTCTCTCTCTCCTGTTCAATCAATGAATATGGACAGACAGAGACCGTAAATTATTATGTGGTTCCCAATGAAACAATAAAACTATATTTTCGTTTATACATTTCCTTTTATATGTGTCTTTGTGTAATCAACTGTTTATTATGGATTGCAAATGTAATACTGTACCCGCATTTTTAAACAGAAGTATATTTTCGATCATTATTCCCTTATTTGTATATCCAAATTTGTATATGATCATCGATAAATTTTGAATTGAGCACGCAATATATCCAACCAGATGCTCAGTGTATATGATTAGATTCCCGATTTCTATAAACTGCAAAACCTCGACCAGACAAGCATTCAATGCAGGAAAATTTTTCGACTCTGACATCTCCCCTGATTGAAGACCCCCTATTTGGCACGGGTGAAGTGTGTCGCAGTCTGTATAATGGAATGACAACGTGTTGTAAAGTTCTAACGAGATACAAATGGAGTTTATCATTTTGTTTCGTGGATTTATCAGAATAAAGAGAATCTAATATTTTCGGTAAGTGCACATCTCCGATACCTGTTGAATAGACGTCCGTATGTTGCAGGGGTGGTGATTTGTAATGTAGAAATAACCAACTCCTGGCTTAGGGTTCACAATGCAGTCATTTATTGCATGGTAAAACGAATAAGGATGATGACGATGATTACATAATGTTGATTACAAAAATATGGCCCTAAAAGACAAAATAGTAACAATGAATATCACAGCGATTTACAATCAGTAAAGAGTACATTTCAACCTTAAGAGTTATCTCCCTTAATTCAAATAGTAAAATATACTTTACTCAAATATTTACAGTTGCATTACAAATAATGTAACACTATGAAATTACATGTTTTAAATATAATAAAAGGTAATATCTTATAATTACCTATCTATGGGACAAGGCCCAATGCATGCAAACATCAAAATGCTGCCTGGATGCTTCTAATCTATTTATAACAAATATATCATTACAGTACTATATACACTATAATAACTATAGATATAATATAAGCATATGCTGAGAGGAAATAACTTTAAATTGATATTTATACTGTTCTTCATAATATTTAAACTTTCACTCTTCTCTCAAACAGTGATATTAGTTATATATACATATTATGAAGATAAATGTTAATAAAATTAGTACTTACTGTCAGGTCTGGATTTGAAGGTCTAATAATGTCTTTGTCAAAACCAAAATGCCAAATCAGCACAAAGATACCAAAACTGCTTAAAAGCAAGCCACGACCAACCTGACCAAAAACTCTCTAGATTCTAACTGAATAAAACTAAGTTCTATAGCCAATGAAATACCGTAGCAAGACCTGTGAACCTTTTCACTCACCTATTACACTAAGTAAATAAAGGGGTGGATCTGGGAATTTGACTTAAATCATAAAATGCGCTTTTAATTCCATATGCACTATTCATGTTTATTAAAATACGGTATCATATAATATATACAAGTTAAAACACACTGCTACATATGGTGTCCGGATAGGGCCATTTGCAAAAGCGTGACTGCGCGTTAGTCCCAACACGCCATCACACAAACAAGCAACGCACCTTCGCGCTCTCACGCCAACAAGCAACGCGCCTTCGCGCTCTCACGCCAACAAGCAACGCACCTTCGCGCTCTCACGCCAACAAGCAACGCACCTTCGCGCTCTCATGACAACAAGCAACGCACCTTCGCGCAGACAAGCAACGCGCCTTCGCGCTCTCACGACAACAAGCAACGCACCTTCGCGCTCTCATGCCAACAAGCAACGCGCCTTTGCGCTCTCACGCCAACAAGTAACACACCTTCGCGCTCTCATGCCAACAAGCAACGCGCCTTCGCGCAGACAAGCAACGCTGCGCGAAGGCGTAATGCTTGTTGTCGTGAGAGCGCGAAGGCGTGTTGCTTGTCTGCGCGAAGGCGCGTTGCTTGTTGGCGTGAGAGCGCGAAGGCGCGTTGCTTGTCTGCGCGAAGGCGCGTTGCTTGTTGGCGTGAGAGCGCGAAGGCGCGTTGCTTGTTGGCGTGAGAGTGCGAAGGCGCGTTGCTTGTTGGCGTGAGAGTGCGAAGGCGCGTTGCTTGTCTGCGCGAAGGCGCGTTGCTTGTTAGCGTGAGAACGCGAAGGCGCGTTGCTTGTTGGCGTGAGAGCACGAAGGCGCGTTGCTTGTTGGCGTGATGGCGTGTTGTGACTGACGCGCAGTCACGCTTTTGCAAATGGCCCTATCCGGACACCATAGCTACACGTATTTGATACGGTGTTGTGCATTACATATTATGCATATGGCATGGACCTGTATTTTGCAAGAATTGATATAAATAATATGTTTTATGCTCTTTGCTTATTCCATTCTATCAGTATGTAATTGGCAAATGATTTCTCCGCATTTATTTCATAAGAAACTGCAAATACTTGCTTGCACTTGCAAGTATGCAAGAAAAGCTTCTTTTTTTTTTTGCATTTTTTTCTAAATTATCTAAACTTTCGGAATGTTGCATTGGTATACAATAAATATTTTGTAATTTTGAGCAAAGCATAATGTTTTAAAATGGGATTTTATTTGTTTCGCATTTCCCTATATATTACTATCGGAGATGTGCACTGGTCGAGTCCACCTAGAAAAATCACTCAGGTGTGACAATCACATTTGGGGTATATACGGGTAGAGTAAATTAGGCTATCTGAGAGAAATATGGCGGATAAGATGAAAAAGGTGTACGTATTTATTAATTCATGTCAGCTTTAATTAATCTAATTAATTAATGTGTTCACACAAAGCAGTCTATGGTTTTGTTTTCGTTGGCGCGCTTTACACCATACATGTACATGCACTATACTTGTATTTAAGTTGTCATGTGATGCAGGAACTATTTTCTATAAGTGTTGACAGAAGTGCAAGAGACCCAACGCGCTCTTTGAAGACATCATACAAAGTATTCCATCGTTTTGTTTTCATTAACGCGCCTTACACAATACGTGCACAATATTGTTTAAACTGTCACGTGATGCAGGAACTATTTGCTATAAGCGTTGACAGGTGTGTAAGAGACAACACGCTCATTGATGCACTCCATCCGT
>NC_079173.1:12031153-12178653 GCF_947568905.1 Ostrea edulis | reverse complement strand
AGCTTTCAATTTATTTGTATCTGGACGGATTTCTTCTGAAGCAAGTATTTGGCCCATGTACTTCACTGAGACAAGTCGAAGTATCAATTTCCTCATCTCTTGCTCTGTTGAGAACCGCTCTAAGATGACAGTTGTGGTCTCTAATGGCGTCCTCCATCGTACAAGAATGTTATCCATAATGGCTGAAGGCCCCCTAACAACACTTCCTTGTTGCTTTTGCTAGAACTTCTTTCGGTTAGTTGGTTAAACTCCCCCTCGAGAATTATGGAGACGTCACCATTGTTGGTGAAGGACTGCAAAATTTAGACCTATGCTCGACGCTTACGGCCTTTGAGCAGGGAGGAATATTTATCATGCCACACCTGCTGTGACACGGGACCACGATTTTTGCAGTCTTATGCAAAGGACCGCCCATTTCATCGCCTCTTACGATAAGCAAGGGGTACTGAGGACCTATTCTAATCCGGATTCCCACGGGATGAACTCCTGTGGAGTTGTTAGTCCGAATGGTAATCGTTCCCAAGGATGCCTTCCAAACGGAGTCCAGAATGTGGTAAGTGGCCTTAAGTTTGCCAGAAACATTGTCATCTACAGTTGGCATTTTGTGGTGTGGTCTTTGTATGAATGGGTTCTTTTGGATCAATACACAGTCTCAGCTCTCCAGGTTTCCTGATAGCTCCAACGTTGCTTATCCAATTAGTGGGTGATGTAACTTCATTCAGAATACCTTTTTGCACTAAAGAGTCTATCTTGACCTTAAACTCAGCCTTGAGAGAATGTAGCACTCTTGGCCTGTCATTGTATCGCTATACCAGTGAGTTCAATATGATACTCGCCCTCAAACTCACAAAGGCAGTATAAACACAGCCTTGAATTCTACCGAGAATATGTTCCTTGGAAATATGCGTAAATGGTGACGATACGGTTGACACCTTGTTCACTGCGTTTACAGTGAGAAGACCATGTTTCTCACGACCCTTTTCTGAAAGCATGACTGTTTGATCCACATCAACTACATGAAAGGCAAAGAGTTCTTATCTTCAAGTTTGGAGAACACTGCACTCAAGTGTAGCTATACCACGTGGTATCAGTTTCATTTTCCAACTATTTTCTTATAGTATGTTTTACATCCTGTGTGGATTCAAGAGTCTGAGTCATCCTGATGCAGTTTTACAGATCGCATTCTGTACATTTTCTGTAAGGGATTCTTCTCTTTACACTTCCTTCAAGTCTGACCATAAGCTGGGCATTTATTTCTGCCTTCGAGTGTGTCCCACCACAATGAACGATCCTCTGTGGTTTTCTTTCCCTTGTTGGTTCCTTTAGGGTGATATGATGTTTCCTTTATCATTCACATATTTTACTTCCACTTGATCAGAACTATTACACAGAATTGCCTGGAGCTGACTTGATAGTTTTGTCCTGGGCTCCGTTCAAGATCGTAGCGGGTAGCCTAGGGGTGAGGTATGGTGGCTGATTTGTGCCATTTTATAATGCGTTGTCTTTTCGTTATTTTGAGGCGAAAAGTAGCTGCACAACTGTAGCTCTCTGAAAACATGGCTACGTCAACAAACGAAATCATTTGAAGCTGTGAGTTTTCGGGTCGTATGGGACTTTAATGAATATTTGAATGTATGTTTGGACACAAGTATAGTAGGAAAATATGTTAAGGATTTTTTATATTGATTGATTGATTGTTGTTTTCCGCCACACTGAACAAATTTTCAGTTATCTGGTGGCGCCAAGTTTTTTATTGGGGGAAGAGAGAGAGCCCAGATAAATGTACCTGGGAAGAGACCACCAATCTTCCGAAAGTAAACTGGGAAACTTTCTCACTTACCGGCGCGAGCGGGATTCGAACCCGCGCCGACAGAGGTGAGAGGCCGTGTGATTTTGAGCGCGATGCTCTAACCACTCGGCCACGGAGGCCCCCCCCCCCCAATTTTTTTAAATATTAAATTTTGGAGACAGCAACACAAGATTACAACGTTATCAGGCCTCAACCGTGCGCAGCTTTTTGTGTGCCGTAAATCGAAGGTTGTTATAAGGGGTGGATCTGTAGCTCTCTGTTCCGTCACTATTTTTTTTTTCCAGATAGTTTTGTCTAGGTCTCTTAACATCCTGGCTCTCGCTGCTGTGTCTTTTATTCCTAGCACGGTCGCGAATTATATCATTAGTCATGGTACAAAATTCACAAGACTTACTAAACTCTCTCAATCTGCGCTCGCGCCGGTAAGTGGGAAAGTTTCCCAGTTTACTTTCGGAAGGTCGGTGGTCTCTTCCAAGGTACATTGTATCTGGGTTCTCTCTCCCACCAATAAAAAAAAACTGGGCGCCACCAGATAACTGAAAAAGTGTTGAGTGTGGCGGATAACAGCATCAATCAACTTGAATCTCTCTATCTGCAAACATGATCATGCAGTGTTTTGTTCGGTATTTTGGTCACTCATGAAAACGTATCTTTAGAATTGTTTTCTGAGTAGCATGTTTCTCCAGAGCTTCCATGACTGCAATATCAAATGTCTTTCCTATCATCTTCAGGTTCTCGTAAACTTGATGACAACCCTCCCCAATGACAGCGAATAAAATGTAGCTATCCTAATAGCATCTTCTGTACGCATGACTCCAGTAATTAGTTCGTAATTAATTCACTGGGATTTGAAGAATTCACAATTTCCTTTAAGGTCTTCCTTCATATTCATCGGTAATGGAACCAGCAGTTCACCTCGGATAGACGTATTTCACTCCTGGGTAACGCCTCGAGTTTATTGCAGACTACACACAAACAAATGACGTAAGCACTAATGGGGCACAAGACAGATTTGACTAAATATCAAAACATGCTGATTCCTTAACACACTACTCTCACTTCTCTGCTCTGTTTATATTCAAGAAACAATATGAATTATTGAGATATCAATTAATATCAATTTCTAATTTCATTAAAAAAAACAAAACAAAAAAAACAAAAAAAACCCACACCAATCCGGGTAGACGCTTACTTTTTTATTTCTTCACTATCCTCTCAAGGACCGGTCTTCTTTCTGTGGGCGCCATTTGGATCTATATTTAATGAATAAAACATGGCATTTAAACATTAAAATATCTCGGCTGAATATTCGGAATTATCTCGGAGGAGTCCTTCCTACATGTACTTCCTGTCTGAATTTTTTGTATCTTATTATCGCGCACAGGAGCGGCTGATATACTGAAGGCCGCATGGTGTAATGAGAAATCTTTTCTTTTTTTTTCATAGTTCTGAATTAAACCTTTCTAAAAATATATGAATATAAGTCTTGATTACTGTAAGCAATACGTTTCATTTTATTCATTAATATGTTGTACAGTGTGACCGTTGAGACGAGCGAAGCCCATTGACATCTTGCAACACGACTTATAGACATTTTATCCGCCTTTTTATTTAACGCGGGAAATATAACGCGGTGGATGTAAACAGTTACATTGTGACGTCATATTAGCTGCAATGTTTTTTCTTCTTCTCTGAAACCAAGCAAAAACAAAACGTTTGAAGCTATGAGAAAGCTTGTCTGGAATTTAAAAACTTTTATGTTACTTTCTTAACAATCTAATCATTTTAATTACGGGTTTGTCAATGAAGTATACCGCAGTGACGACGACATTTTCCCAGAAGCATTATTAGTAATACTCATCTTTTTTCAGCTGATGAAGAGCAAATCACGTGACTCATATGTGTTATCATTGGAGCGAGCTCGTCGCGACGCTTCGCTCCGCGAGCTTCGCTCGCTATAAATGAACTTATGAAATGTATTTTGGTTATTTTAAAATCTGCAACGTAGTCTTGCCATCGCATTCTATTAAGACACATTAGGCACATTTCTAAAACATGTTTAATTTATGCAATCTATTGAAACTCAAAATCAAATGATAGTCATGTCTGCTTCATTTGCATACCACCATGATGATACTTCAACATTCTATATATCAATTTAGCTTCTTCAATACAAATTGCCTTATAAGCACCAGCGGACTTACAATTTCAATTTGGAGGAAGTGGGGGGAATCTGAGAGACAAGGGATTCTGTTGGTCGATTTAGGTCCACAGCTCGCCCTGATTGGGGTGGGTGGGTGGGGGGGGGGGGGGGGGGGGGGGGGGCAAAGCCCTCGGAACGTCCCGTGTTTAATTGTATTTCAATAATGAAATCTGGTGTAAAACTAATAGAATTTTCAAATACACGTGCAACAATCTAATTTGGGAATAAATAATGTTTCAGTTTTCAAACTTCATCTAAATTATGTTTGATAACGCTGTTGGCTTCCTGTGTTTAACATCGATTTGGGTGACGTCCGTATATTTATCTGCGAACTTCCTCGATATACATGTTTTAGCACTTAAAATGATTTATTTGAAGTTCTATTGTTGCAATTTTAACCGGACACATCCAATATTGAAACCTAAAATATGGATATTTCGTACACACACACACACACACACACACACACACACACACACACACACACACACATATATATATACACTGAGTGGCCAAAAGTATTGCAACAAACATGGCTGACGTCATCACAATTTTACTCGCTTCAAATCTTATTTTTATTGCTGACGCGTAACAAAGTAAGCTTGGGTCGTGATGTCAGGTATGCGAATTAACTAGGGTACGAATTATATGGGGAACCGTTTGTAATTCAAAGTAGCAGACGATTTCCGGTAAGGTATCGAATGAAAACAATGTCGAAGAATGAAAGAGAATTGTCAAAGGACCTAAAGGAAAGGATCGTAATTCTAAATTCAAAGGGATTTAATGACAACAAAATTAGTGAATCATTGGGAATCCATCGAAGCACTGTTGGACGAGTTTTGAAAAAATTCCGTCAAAAAGAAAGTGTTAAAAACGATCCCCGGAGTGGAAGACCCCGAGTGATAGATGAGAGGGGTGATTGGAAACTTTATCGCATTCTGAAAACTAACAGAAGACAATTTCTTCAAGACATTACATCAACTTTTAATAGGAATGAAGGTACAAATGTGTCCAGGAGAACTGTTCGTCGTAAGTTACACCAGGAAGGATACAGGAGGGGCAAAATTCAGAAAACACTTACAATCGCTAAAGTCAACAAACAACGCCGAATTTTGTGGTGCCGAGGAAAAGACATTGGAAACCTGAACAGTGGTAGAAAGTTATTTTCTCAGACGAAACACAGGTAGTCATTGGACAAAATTACTCTGTGAGTTTGTGGAGAAAATCGTCCGAGAAGTGGAAACCTTACCGTCTGAACTAACGCAAAACGCCCGTGAGAGTAAGTTGTATGTTTTGGGGGTGTATTACCTATTATGATATTGGTGTTCGTGTACCTGTTGATAGAAATCTAAACTCAACAAAGTGTATTGAATTGCTGGATAATCACTCATGGCCCGTTGTTAGCAAAGTTTTTGGAAATCAGCAATTTATTTTCCAAGACGATAATGACACCCTCACTCCTCTAGACAGACCAATACTTGGAAACAAGAAAACGGTATTCCAAAATTCAAGTGGCCTGCACAGTCCCCGGACCTTAATGTCATTGAAAATGTCTGGCGTTGTATCAAAATGAAACTGTGCCGTGAGTTTGATGATATTAAAAACCGGGATGACCCAATGGCTCCAGTGACAATAATTTGGAATGGCCTCTTTTAAACATATATCCGTATCTTCCATGCTTCAATATCTTCAAGACTACGACAAGTTATTATTCAGAAAGACTTTGCAACAAAATACTAGGAAAAAATAGTAAATAAATAATGTTAATTTCATTGAAAGTTGGTTTTTTCCATGCAGCTGATATTTACATTGTGATGACGTCAGCCATGTTTGTTGCAATACTTTTGGCCACTCAGTGTATATATTTCAAAGTCTGAAGTGCTCTTACATAAATGATAGTATCCTTTTAAAAAGTGAGTATTAAAATTAAGTTGTTTCTTGATTTTGTTTCCAATTTCGATATAACTAAATATTTTATATATTACAATTTCCGTGTATTAATTTGGAAGTAGTTTAGAATATTTAAGATTGTAGCGGCCGATTTGATGCAGATGTTTCAACAGAATGATCTTGATGAAACTGTCCTGCTTCCTTGCCATATGCTATGCTGTTTTTCATGTTACAGATGACATAAATGAGGTCTCTTTACTGATCTTGAAGTTGAACTCTGACCGAATACAGAAGTATTTAGTAATAGAAGATTTTTCTATTGTCTATTACATTTGAGGAATCAATATTCTTTATTCCAATAATCAAATACATATCTATGTCAATCAGTAATAACTTTCCCTTTGTCTAATTAGGCGAGAGCTGAATTGCAAGGCTACCGCTATTGAATTCTATATTTAGATCATCCAAATCTACTAGCGGCAGTTTTCCCTGGTATATCGGTTCTAGCGATTGATGTGCTTTTAGACCATGCTTCAAACCACATCAAATGAATGAACAACGCCCCTTTTCCGACACCCCTGTAAATGTAAGATTTTACTGTTAGACTGACTCTATGACTATTTATGCTGCATTACTTACTGTGTAAGTATCACAAAATAAAAACACTGATGACTCTCATGACGTAATTATTATCTCCTGATATTAAAGAGTTCCAATAGTCTGTTTTTCTTTATTAGTGATATGCAGTTACTATATATTTAATTTACTAAATAAAGAAAAAACAGACTATAGAAACTCTTCAATATCAGGAGATAAAAATTCGTCAGGGAATCTTCATTTGAACAGAAAAGTAATCTTAACAACAGAAAGGGCATGAATATTCATATTATAAAATATGCAGTCATCTACAAGTAGTTAAATTAAAGATTGTTTAGGTTCGAATCCCGTGAGAATAAGTGAGAAAGTTTCCCAGTTTACTTTCGGAAGGTCGGTGGTCTCTTCCCAGGTACATAATGATTGTATCTGGGTTCTCTCTTCCACCAATAAAAATTGGGCGTCACCAGATAACTGAAAAATTGTTGAGCGAGTGAGGCGGAAAACATCAATCAATCAATCAAGGACCCCATGATTAGGGTGGGGTCACAATAGGAGGTCAAAGTTTTATATGGGAATATCCAGGATATCAATTAAAACATGTCTCTTCAAGAGCAGTAGGGTCACAGTAAATCATATCAAAATGCAACTGCTCCCAAGTTGTATGAATTCAAGTTTTTTTTAATGCCGTCAACTACATTCAGAGGGGGGGGGGGGGGATTGTTTTTTGTCCTATCTGTCTGCTGGAAGCATTAATCTTGTTCATGTTATTTGAATGGTGAATGATAGGGCTTTCATATTTAACATGTGCAACCCTTGTGGCGAGACTAGTGTTGTTTGGCACTAAAGTTGTGACCATGATTTTGTAGTTCGATTTGCTTTATTAGCTGACCTGTTTTATACGCTCATCGATGACGGGACGTATTATGGTATGGCGTTGTCCGTCTATCTGTTCGTACCTTGTAGACAGGATACAGACCAAACCGTACGCTCCAGGATTTTACAAATTGGTTATTTGATCACCATGATGAGAGAAAGATGCCTATTGTTTTTCAAGATCAAAGGTCAAGGTCGTAGTATTACTTTGTAGGAAAACCTTATAGGCAGGATGCAAACTGGACCGTAAGCTCCAGGATATTGCAACTTGGTACATTTGATCACCATGATGAAAGGAAGATGCCTATTGTTTTTCAAAGTCAAAGGTCAAGGTCACAGTATCACATAGTAGAAAAACCTTGTAGGCAGTATACAGACCAAACTGTTTTAGCGAGTACGTTCAAACTTGGTACACATACACCTTATGTCATGTGGAGGATGCTTATTGTTTCTCAAGGTCAAGGTCGTAGTAACAGGATACAGACTGAGCTGTTGGGGCTAGGGCCATCAAACTTGGTACACATAAACCTTATGCCAAGTGAAAATATTAAATAGAGAGTACATGATTTGTCTGTTTTTACGATGCAAAGAAAGTATGTCACACCCTGATGATTGCTGATACTGCATGAAACCAAGTTCTACTAATCATGGAGTAAGAAAAAACACCCTATATTAGCTTTTCACAGGCGTATTATGTACGGTTGGTGGTACTCTTGTTATATTCTTATGAGGCAGAATTTATTCAAAGGCTTCTATATGAGAAGAATGAAGCTCTTTCTGTGGTCTTCAACTCAACATTACGAGAGAGACTTGTAAGTTGTTAGATCTTGTTCCCAATCCCTTTGGTTTCACCAATAAATGATATGTTCAAAACAAACAAACAACATTTAGATATAACGACGCCGTTTTATCTGTTATAAATACTCATTCTCATTCATATATTGATTCGATATATCCCAGCAACACAACCTTCCACGCCTGCTTCACACGTGGATATTTCATAATAACTATTATTTTAACTCTTAAGCCATAAGCATCTAAATGACAAAGACGGATTTCATTGTTTCAAAGTTAAGAACACTACACGCGGAACACGAGGTCAGTATTTGATATCGACAAATACATGCATCGATATGGATTTTACTCTACTCTGAAAACTCTTATCATGGAGAATACTCGGTCATTAGTTCAGGATGTTAATTGAAACATCTAATTCAGATAGGACCAAGATTAATATTCGGTTGAATTGAATTTAATTTGATGATACTTAGGGAAAAACCACCAAGAAACTGCATTTTAAATTTATATTATTAAAATATATTGATGTAATGTATTTTATTGGGGGAAATAATTTATGCATCAAAGATGTAGGTACGGTTTTGGCCAAATTCTGCCCGGTTATTATGGAGGAAATTTATTTTGCGTTGAAGATATTTTCCTGTCAAATTTCTAAAAGAGTGACTCATAATAACTCTCAAAAGCATATGGAAATCAACTTATCTATGCGCATGCGTAGTATATAATCAAATAAAGTAAGGGCTTTGGGGCTATTTTTGGTGTTTTCGTGGTTTTTGTATAGATAAACCAGTGAAATTGAACACCTTCGTCGCCCGAGACAATTTTTATATGGATTGAAACTTTCAATGTTTTCAGATAAATGAAGTGTCGAGTTACAGTCAGAGCACCGTTTTTTTAACACACTGCAGTCACGTGAAGTTTTGATTTCCGGTGCAGACGTTTTATCGTGTTCGTTGTCAAACATATACAGGTATATGTTTATGCCATGACCATAACACGATTCTGATTTATCAATGTAAAATAGGAGACGGATTTATATAAGTGCTAGCACTTGTTTCCGAATCCTATTCATTTTGCACCTGTTTGTATGTTTCATGCAATGCTTCATTTAATAAATATAGTTTAAACCAAACGTAATATAATGTGCCGCTTAGGGCTGTCACGCCGATATAGGCCAATCTGAAAACATGAGTTATCTTTCCTTGATCCGGAACGTAGTGCCCTTGCGTAACAGTAGTTTAAGACTTCCGGGTAGTATATTCGAGAAGCGTCATTATCAACAGTGCAGAAGACCGCAAAGATATTGCTGTATAATTTTACAGTAATCATGCCAACAAATATGTTAACGTTAATAAAAAATCCCAATGCATAAGTTTATTTCATACACGTGAAAATAACCAACTTTGCATGTAAAAATAATAGAAAATTAATGTTGTAAGTAGAGGAGGACCCACCCCCCTCCCCGATAGAATGTTCTATCGTTAAAGTGATGTAATTTCCTACGGCGGGCCTGTCATGAGACGCAGTTAGATTATTCTAACTACCCTTCCCCCTCCCACTTTCCAGGATTTCACGTGTTTTATGACTGAAATTAGTATATATTATATATTGCATACATTTCATCAGGATCTTTAGCCCGTGTTTCAATAGTCAGATTTATAATAAAATATCAGTCAGAAGTTACTTGTTCAATATCAATGTAGTACATTCGGGTACCTGTAAAGTGCGAAACGAAATCGAAACGAAACGCAATCTACCGAAACGAAACGAAATCTGCCGACACGAAACGAAACCCACCGAAACGAAACGAAACCCACCGAAACGAAACGAAACCTACCGAAACGAAACGAAACAGATTGTATAATCGAACTCTTTTAATTATAATAATTAAAAATGGTATCTTAGGCCCCTGTTAAAGTTTACACATATAAATAAAATTCGCCTCCCCTTTGATGTTGGCTTTCGACTTGACTGATACAAAGTTTTTAAAATTGGAAGGGGGGGGGGTAAGCACAAAGTACATAGATACCATGTGCAATTAGCTTCGGATCCATAAATTTTAGAACGGAAGGTTACAGTCTCACAGGTCAGAAGTCTGAGGAAACACACTAAACCACAGGCACCTGAAGTATGGATATTACTACACCCCCCCCTTTTTCATAATTTTTTTTTTGGTGGCAATAATTTCTCTGAAATGTATGAATTCCCAGTCTATCTCATCCCTCTTTCGATTCATGTAATCGTTTCATGCTTTTTGTAAGCTTTAGAGATTGGCCTTCTACCGGTATAATAAAATACACAAGGTAAGAAACAAAAATTTGTAAACAAACAGGGGGTCCCCGTTTCGAGTCACATTTTCCAAGTAATTACAGCGTTACCTAAGGAATTTTGGCGAGCGGCAGGTCGGGGAGATGTCATACTACAAGTCTCTTCAACTCCAAACCCATCTCATCTCTTTTATTTGACAAAATCTTGCGTGCGTTGATCGGACAGGGCTTCATCTCTTCCACTGGCAGCCAAAAAGGAGGTCACAGAGTACGAATTTGTTGTACGCTCCGTATGATTGGTTCGCAAAGACATTGCTTAGTCTCGGGATCATCCGAAGGGTCTCGGGATTATTCGCGGACCAATCACACGACACGTTATAAATTCGTACTCTGTGACCTCCTTTTTGGCTGCCAGTGGAAGAGATGAAGCCCTGTCCGATCAATGCACGCAAGATTTTGTCAAATAAAAGAGATGAGATGGGTTTTGAGTTGAAGAGACTTGTAGTATGACATCTCCCCGACCTGCCGCTCGCCAAAATTCCTTAGGTAACGCTGTAATTACTTGGAAAATGTGACCCGAAACGGGGACCCCCTGTTTGTTTACAAATTTTTGTTTCTTACCTTGTGTATTTTATTATACCGGTAGAAGGCCAATCTCTAAAGCTTACAAAAAGCATGAAACGATTACATGAATCGAAAGAGGGATGAGATAGACTGGGAATTCATACATTTCAGAGAAATTATTGCCACCAAAAAAAAAATTATGAAAAGGGGGGGGGGGGTAGTAATATCCATACTTCAGGTGCCTGTGACTAAACGAGGGATGGGGTCGTCGGTGTTGGATCCGCTTTTGGGCATGAATACATGTTTCAGTATTTTTTGCTCTAAAGACAAATATATGTATACATGTGGATATTGTGTATTTGTATGTAGTATATCAAACGGTGGATTCTGAAAATATCCTCCCATTCTCTTTGTGATTTCTGCTTAAAATTCCCTTGTTCATAAGCCTTTTCAGTTTACAAAATGCCGACCTCCTCCTAATATTATTGCATTAAAAAAATTCCGTTTTCCGTCCCGTTTTCAATTCTCCGTCTTAGCAACACCCAAAATGTATAGAGTTTTTCCATTAATGACTGAGTACTCGCACCTCAGCAGTTAGAGATAAAATAAGAGGTTAAGAGCTCTTCCTGCTTTCAATTTTCTCAGACACCAGCTTCTTCAAACAATGTATCTATGCCCAAAGGCGGATCCAACGTCGGCGACCCCACCCCTCGTATAGTGTGTTTCCCCAGATCTCTGAGACTGTAACCCTCGGTTCTGAAATTTATGGATCCGAAACTAATTGTGCATGGCATTTAATCAACTACGGATATGTACTTTGTGCTTACTCCCCCCTTTCCAGCTTTTAAACTTTGTAACAGTCAAGCCGAAAGCCTACATCAAAGGGGAGGCGAATTTTATTTATATGTGGTAACTTTCACAGGGGCCTAAGATACCATTTTTAATTATTATAATTAAAAGAGTTCGGTTATACAATCTGTTTCGTTTCGTTTCGGTAGGTTTCGTTTCGTTTCGGTGGGTTTCGTTTCGTTTCGGTAGGTTTCGTTTCGTTAGATTTCGTTTTGTTTCGGTAGATTTCGTTTCGCACTTTACAGGTACCCAGTACATTCAGCGATAACAGTTCCGCCACGATGAACGTCTAGGTATGTCGGACTGACACCTCTGGATTTTGAAAATGTCCATCTCTTTGATTGGCGAGTAAAATTTATCCCAGCCTGTACTTGTAAGTGAGAGTCCACTGACAGATTTCCAGCTGACTACTCACAAATTTTATACAGTTTCAAATACAAGTATAACCACAAAGAAATTCATCGTCACAAACCATCTTTAAACTGACATTTACACATACAATTGTTTTGAAAATAAAATAACTTATAATTGAACGCCCTGAATTTATAGTCGGCAAGAGTGTGTACCTGTAAATACAGCCATTTGGGGTAAAATATTTGGAGTTTTACTCAAATTATTTTGTAAATTTGTGGCGAAAAGGGGGATCTAAATCTGTCATTGCAATTTATGTTACAGTATGACACGATACGTGCCTATATATAATCACTTACATTTCAAGGGGGCTAAAACGAATAAAAGAGGGAAGATACAGAGACGTCAAAAGCATTCTATTGGGGGTTAAACTTACCTTCCCCCAGAAGGTACATTTGAGAATATACCCCCCCCCCCCTCCCCGGATCACACGGGTCTATGAAAAATAATTTATATCAATCGAGCAATATTGAATAAAATTAATTAATTTTTTTTATTTAATTACCTATTTTTCTGCATTTTAAACATATCAGTTGATATTTTAAAACAATTTCAGTCTCATGCTGCAGTGTACAAATGATTTGCACACAGAATTAACACGTCCAGGTACTTTGGAGAAAGTTACCCAAACATTGCGATCTGGTTTATTTTTGAAAGAATCGATTGGTAGTGGTGGAATAATTTTAGCGCTGATAAAACAATGAGAGCGTTGATTTCCTAATTCAATTGATTTTTTTTATTTTGGAGAGGGGGGGGGGGGCATGTTATGCAAGATCTTTGCACGTGTCGATCCTCGTAAAAACCCGAGCTTTGAGTTGATGAGATACCATCATCTCTTGAGAATCAGAAGTTCTGTTCTGATTTCATTCAAAATAATTATGTCAGTCGTTATTGGAGACATATGTAAACAAATGATTTCCAATTCAGTTTTTAACCCCCCCCTCCCAACCCCCGAAAAATCACAGCCGACTCGATCAAAAAATTCGTTTTTGTTTCCATTAACATTTTCTTACTCTCTCGTACAAATGATTTCAATTGTTTACGATTTTGAACAACACCCATACTAATATAACTCTTATAATATATGCGCAGCCTGTGTGTTACTACCCGGAAGTTGTCATTCACACTAAATGTAAGAATACAAAGAGAGATAACTCACGTTTTCGGAAAAGCCTATAAGGGAGAAGTGGAGAGAATTTTGTTTCCAAAAGCAAAGCAAATTTCTGTTGTGTCATGCACCACTGGTTGTTTTGAAGGAGTTACGGTGGTTGCACAACCTTAACACATTTTCAACAGGTATATATTAAAAGGCTTTGCAATTTTGCTAATGCTATGTTTTTTAAATGAAAAGTGAAATCCATTAGTAATTGATTATTAACTTTAATAGCAGTGTTAATTAATTAATTGCTCTTAATTTCAACTCCTTTTCATTAGGGGGTAGAAAAATATGTCCCTTGAAACCGGGCTTTAAAACATCATATATTTTACAATCCTTATTCCTATCAATAAATAACCATTTAATTTGTCATATTACTTTATATTATTGAGTAAAAAATGGTTATTCTTCATTTTTCACACTTTAACCTCATTTGCAATTGATCATCATTGAGTGAACATTTTCGTTGTGTTTTGGTCTGTAAACATATCCCCCTAAACAAAAGTTTTGTTATAAATTTAAGAAAGACAATTTATAATATCTGCAAAAAAGAATTAACGTTTCACGGGGGATGTTTTAAAGATATTTTCCGTTTTTCTTTGATTCCTATATGGTGAAATACGTGATTTTAACCCAAATTATAGAGTTATCTCTATTTGGTTTTTTTTTTTTCAAATAAATTAACTTTATTGATTGATTGTATCTTGTTAAACGTCCCTTTCGCGAATTTTTCATTCATATGGAGACGTCACCAAGACCGGTGAAGCGCTTCAAATGTAGGCCTATGCTCGGCGCTTACGGCCATTGAGCAGTGAGGGTTCTTTAGCGTACTACACCTACTGTGACACGGTACATCCGTTTTTAAGGTCATTACAGAGGATCCGTGACATTCACATCTGATGCCGAGCGTTTGGCGATGGAACTGTCACTACCTGTTTAAACGACTTAAGTCTGTCGCGGCCGGGATTCGAACCCCGACCTTCCGCATGCGGGGCGAACGCTCTACCTCTAGTCCACAGAGGCGGTAAAACCAACTTTAAATATGTACATGTATATTGACGTAAAAAGCATTTAAAAAATGATAACATTAAAAAATTGACCAGAAGCAAGGCGGCGAAAAAATATTATTGTTCGCAGTTCTTTAATATGATTGAGAAAGAGTTCAAAATTTTTTTGTAAAACACATCTTTTTGGTGTATGTTACATATATTACTACACTTTAATACTTTGTTAGATATAATGAAGAAAAAGTTGTAAAATCTTCTGGTAGTTTTTAAAAGTTGATATCATTATTTTGTTCGGTAGTCATGTATCTCCGGACTGTATACATGCATCCGATAGGGCTCACTGTGGGTGTGACCGGTCGACAGGGGATGCTTACTCCCCCTAGGCATCTGATCCCACCTCTGGTGTGTCCAGGGGTCTGTGTTTGCCCAACTATCTATTTTGTATTGCTTATAGGAGTTATGAGATTGATCACTGTTCGTTATCTTCACCTTTCATGCAGAGAAATGCAATTTTGCTTCATTCAGAGACTCTCGATAGGTTTTCTAACACAAATATTGTTAAAAAAGAAGTTTATAAACCTTATTTTTCTGTCATTGAAATAGTAAATCACAATTTTGCAACAAAAGTATTCGACACCAAAGTGACAGCTAGTGTTGCTTGATGGTATAAAACGAAATCCACTTAATTTTTTGTACATCATGATCTAAGTAATGGAAGAGAAATCTGTGTGTCGTTAAAATTTTCCAACAAGCTGATAGCATCACCAAATGCAAAAAAAGTGGTTTTTAAAAAAGGAGTCGGAGTCATCTCGGTGTTTTGATTAATACTTCAAACGTCCCCGCTACCACTCGTAGCAGTTTGTATCCGGTATTGGTGATGCACAGGATATACACGTGATGCAATGATAGACCCCCTCCCTTTTTAAAATTGCAAATGTTATAATACAATTAACAAAAACGTCGTGTTTTAATCAACACATTGTTCTAAAAATTAAGTTCCTATGTGCCCCTTGTAGCTCCCATATTTAACGTAAACGACATTGAAGAACGACCTCGAGATCGCAAACCTTGAGAATATATACTCATACATGTATTGTGATGTCACACTAGCGATACCTCCGTGTACCCCCTAGCAAAATTTGGCCAGCGATTGGATTTTCTAGTTGCACATCAATTTATTCTGTAACAGAACTTACATGTACGTGTACAATGTGAGAAATCACGAACCACCATTTTGTATGATATACAGTTACATGTAACACAGGCACTTGTTTCATACTTGAGTTCCCCCTCCTTAATAATACCACTTGTTTCATACTTGAGTTCCCCCTCCTTAATAATACCACTTGTTTCATACTTGAGTTCCCCCTCCTTAATAATACCACTTGTTTCATACTTGAGTTTCCCCTCCTTAATAATACCACTTGTTTCATACATGAGTCCCCCCTCCTTAATAATACCACTTGTTTCATACATGAGTTCCCCCTCCTTAATAATACCACTTGTTTCATACTTGAGTTCCCCCTCCTTAATAATACCACTTGTTTCATACTTGAGTTTCCCCTCCTTAATAATACCACTTGTTTCATACTTGAGTTTCCCCTCCTTAATAATACCACTTGTTTCATACATGAGTTCCCCCTCCTTAATAATACCACTTGTTTCATACTTGAGTTCCCCCTCCTTAATAATACCACTTGTTTCATACTTGAGTTTCCCCTCCTTAATAATACCACTTGTTTCATACATGAGTTCCCCCTCCTTAATAATACCACTTGTTTCATACATGAGTTCCCCCTCCTTAATAATACCACTTGTTTCATACTTGAGTTCCCCCTCCTTAATAATACCACTTGTTTCATACTTGAGTTTCCCCTCCTTAATAATACCACTTGTTTCATACATGAGTTCCCCCTCCTTAATAATACCACTTGTTTCATACACGAGTTCCCCCTCCTTAATAATACCACTTGTTTCATACACGAGTTCCCCCTCCTTAATAATACCACTTGTTTCATACATGAGTTCCCCCTCCTTAATAATACCACAACGAACCTAACTAGATTTCGGACACCCCTCGTTTCAAGTCTCATTTTACGATTAGTTCGCTATTCATTCTCACTTTTTTGATATAAGTCGCTTTAATAGACATTGTCCTTGCTGGTATATCGTTTTCAGCACCTTACACGAAGCCCCATGCCTGTAAACTACTTGTTTATTCATCGATTCCTCCCGTGGAACATTTTCAGACGATCCATCTACTACAACAACTTTCGGTTTGAGATCTACGGACAGAATGTTTTTATAGATATATAAATGTCTGTGAAATATTATTTTTTGGGCTATGCAGGTCTAAGTAATTGAGCTCTGTTGAAAAAAAGACTTTCGTTTAAACTTCAGTTTCGTGACGTCACGACATGGTAGTCAGACCTTGTTGGTGGGAAAGTTCAAAATATCGATAATATATGTCCATTGTTAGATTGTTGCGAGGAAGTTTAGACCGTTGAAGCGACGGATGAGAAGGGAAATCATTTCTGAGTTTAACCGTGTCCGAGAATAGGTTTGTTTCGGCGAACTTAATGATAAAATCGGACTCAAATCGAGTATTTTCAATCTTTGTTCACTGCAAATATTAATCCTTTTGGGGATCTGGAACATAATAGGTACCGTACCGAAATATATGCTCCCTTGCATGCATGTTGTAAGATGCAGAGGCGACTCCATGAATCACGGTTAGGGGGCGAAACTTCATGAGACAGGGGGTCTTGGGGACGCCTTGATACCCCGGGTGGGCGGTCCAGTGCGAAACCCTGGTGGGGGCCCAGGGAGCGAAGCCCCTGAATTTTACAGATTTTATAGGGCTTGAAAAATGTTCCCTACATGTATGTAATCATTTCTACCATTTTCTATCTGCCTTGATAAGGTGAAATTAATCAAATTACGCAAATTTTAAGGGTTTTGGGGAAAAAAAATGTAAGTTCTCCCAATAAAAGTAAACAATTCAATGAATCAAAATATTTTGTCATTTATTTCTCCGAGAGTGGAAGAGATTAGTACTTCTATTGTCGTTTACATTTTTCTAAACAAGAGATCACGGTTTACCTTCAATTTGAAAATTTTAGGGGATGGGGGGGGGGGGCAAGCTGCGCCCCTCCCCTTAAATCCGCTAATGAGATATGAGTAAGTTGTTGCTGTTATAAACACGGTTTTTTCATCGTGAATCAATGCTCGAGCAATTTCTTTTTACCGGTACCACTCTGCCTCAAAACCAGTATACATGTAGAATGGCCATTCTTCGCCTTGTCGAAAATCAGCTGTTCGAGTTTGTGAGTGTACTTAGTAACCAATCAAATTACGTTCCAATATTTTGATATTACGACCGGAAGGAAATTGTAGTAGATGGATCGTCTGAAAATGTTAAACGGTAGGAATCGTTGAAGAAACAAGTAGTTTACAGACATGGGGCTTAAATTCGTGTAAGGTGCTGAAAACGATATACCGGCAAGGACAATGTCTATTAAAGCGACTTATATCACAAAAGTGAAAATGAATAGCGAACTATTCGTAAAATGAGACTTGAAGCGAGAGGTGTCCGAAATCTAGTTAGGTACCTTGTGGTATTATTAAGGAGGGGGGGCTCATGTATGAAACAAGTGGTATTATTAAGGAGAGGGATTCATGTATGAAACAAGTGCCCGTGACATGTAACTGTAATATAGGGATTGTGTAATAAAATGGATATACACAAAATAATTAATAAAACTATGGCTGTAAATCATGCATCTAGTCCATAAAGTACATGTAAAAATCATTAGAAATTAATCAAAAGTCTAAAATCCCGTTCCAAAATTTTACTCTAGATTCCACATTAAATCACCTCTCCATGACTGCAATCTATAAATCACAAAATATCATACAAAAAGCTCCAGCATTTTTTACTCGCTTGACTGTCCGTTTCGGTCTGTTTCTTTGTTTGATGTGCTTCAGAAGTACAGGTATCGTCATACCAAAACGATAATTTAAAAGGTGGAATTTCGAACAAAGCAATCAATGAATTTATGAAAAAAAAATTATTTTTTTTTTGCAATAAGACATGCGCAACGCGTGCAGATTATTCGTGTGTTGAGTGAACCTTAATTGGTTGGGTGTAATTTTGTTAGAGTGTAGACGAGATATACTAGTTAGTAGTCGGGCCGATAATTACAGTGATCCGTTTTATATACAGGACATACTCCCGATCCGATTTCTTCCGATTACAGTGATCCGTTTTATTTACAGGACATACTACCGACTGATTTCTCCGGATTTCAGGGATCCGTTATTTAGCAGTGTGGTGTCGGAGTACATGCAACGCTGGAAAATTAAAACTTGGTAATTCATACATTTTTTGTATAATTGTATTTCTATAATCCCGATTTTCCCTTCCTTCTAGAATTTGAAAGATAATATCCAATTTATATCCATATTTCTAAACACGATAAATAATGGCGAGACTCTTACCGTATGCCTCGTATCTCAGTGGAATAACGTGTAGACATTTTATTTTTGTTTTGCGTCCTAAAACATGTCAGTCAATGCACGACCGACATTGCCCGATAAATATTGTGTATTAGATACAAACTATTACACGCATGATTTTAATATGGACAAGTTTTTATTTTGTGATAGGAATGTTCAGAAGCTGTATGGTCCAAATTACAATATTTTTTCCATCACGTAAAAACGCTATTAAATCATCGCACGTATGTAGTTATGAGGCTGTATGACATATCATACATTATTATACCCCCCGCAACAAGTTGTGGGGGGTATACTGGAATCGGGTTGTCCGTCTGTCTGTCCGTCCGTCTGTAGACGCAATGGTTTCCGGGCTCTAAAGCATTATCCTTTCCACCTACCATCACCATATCATACATATGGACTACCCATGGGATGAAGATGTTCCCTATCGATTTTGGGGTCAAAAGGTCAAAGGTCAAGCGCACTGGACATCGAAGTAGCAATATGGTTTCCGGGCTCTAAAGTGTTATCCTTTCCACCTACCGTCACCATATCATACATATGGACTACCCATGGGATGAAGATGTTCCCTATCGATTTTGGGGTCAAAAGGTCAAAGGTCAAGCGCACTGGACATTGAAGTAGCAATATGGTTTCCGGGCTCTAAAGCGTTATCCTTTCCACCTACCGTCACCATATCATACATATGGACTACCCATGGGATGAAGATGTTCCCTATCGATTTTGGGGTCAAAAGGTCAAAGGTCAAGCGCATTGGACATTGAAGTAGCAATATGGTTTCCGGGCTCTAAAGCGTTATCCTTTCCACCTACCGTCACCATATCATACATATGGACTACCCATGGGATGAAGATGTTCCCTATCGATTTTGGGGTCAAAAGGTCAAAGGTCAAGCACACTGGACATCGAAGTAGCAATATGGTTCGGTTTGTCATGCCATTTGTTTTTTACACTCAGAAAAGAGGTAGTTTATACCTATTACCAAAACCCTTTGGGAGATTGGGGTAAGCGGGGGGTATTCTTAGTGAGCATTGCTCACAGTACCTCTTGTTTCACCTGTTTTTACCAAAATTATTTGATTTTAAATCGATGTTTACAAATAAGCGGGTCAGTGACAGTCACGTGACCGGTTCAAACTTTCAGAACATCGGTGGTCTTATCTATATTGTTACAACAGTACTGTGCCATAAGTTTAATAGAAATAAAAATATCAAATACCTCTTAGTAAATCGTTCTTTTACGCTATTTCAGCTTTAAAACTAGACAGTTGCGTATGAGTTAAAACATCATGTTGGGATTCCCCTGACGCGCGTGGGTCTATTTATAGACGTATACTACTGTATAATATATATGTACCACACTATATTTACTTTCTAAATAATATTCTCACTGTTGTGTTGTCTATTTTGTATTGCTTGTGGGAGTTATGAGATTGATCACTGTTCGTTATCTTCACCTTGCATGCAGATGTTTTCAAGCATGTAATTAAGGGAAAGTTAATAACTTTATAAAGTAATTAATCTGCTTTAAAGTAATTATGTACAAAAATAATACATGAACATCGGGTCATACAGCTTTTTAACGAATACCCGGTTTATATGTTATCCACTGCTTCTTTATCAACCTATCTGTTGGATCAATTTGTGTTTTTCATTTTCTCACCAGAGAGCGCGTTACGCAAGCTTCACATACACCTGTCAACGCTTGGGATCACGTGACAATATAATCACATGATATAAACATTCTCGGTTTCCCTTCCCTTTAAAAGTTCAGGAAACAGGTGATACATCAGGCTCTTTTCATAGCCCACTGGCTCTTTAATAAGTACATATTTACCATTTAACTGTTTGTCTCTTATTTAACAAGTTTTATCGTAGTTTTACAGCCTTTCTTACTTTTGATTCCATGTTTACATTTAAATCTCCAACACGTGTATATCCTACATTCATACGCATATTACGAAGTAGTTCCAAATTTATGATCAGGAAATGGCGATTTTAAACAATTTACAGTAAGCATCAATTTAATTGCACCAAAAACATATCATAATATGATTAACTATTTAGTCCAAAACATAAATGTTGGATAATAGAAACTTTTACAAGATTTCTGTAAAAAGCCGTTGACAGAGGTGTATGCGAGGAGCTCACGGAAATCTGGGTAGAAAATGTTTGTTTTTAATTTGTGGATGATATCTGCATCATGTATTCTGTTATGGTCAGAGTGATGGAGGTACTTTACATCGTCATAATAGCTGACTTCCTTTTAAAACATGGATGAAAATATACATATCAGCAATATTTGTCTATTCTCCTTTAATGATCTATCGCCTTGCTGAGTAGCTCAGCACGTCGACTGCTGAACTGTAGATCGCGGGTTGGAGTCCAGCAGGGGTTTTAATTTTCTTTTTTAGATTGCTGTCTACGAAAATTGCAATTTTTTTACTAAATAAAGTAAATTTTAAAGTTTTCAATTTCAAAATATTGTACATATCCTCCACTTTTCATCCATATCAAATTTCTTTGTTGTAGCATACCTCCTTAACCTGAAGACATGGGCTGAGTTCAAGATCGTAGCGGCTAGGTAGAGATCGGTAGCGCTACAATCTTGAACGATGTGCTAGGCTAGCCTTACGTAGGGATAACAAGCGTTAATTCATACAGTGCTTTCAAAATGCCTAGGTATCTAGCCTAGCAGCTAGGCTAGCCGCTACGATCTTGAAATCAGCCCAGTAGAAATCAATCACAAAGAATTCAGATACAACAATTTATTTACAAATACACCAACAAAATGCACTACGTGTAACTTACAATGGACCTAATCAAAGTTCACAAAACAGCGTCCAGTGTTTGTATATTCACTCATACGCGAGAATAAGTTGTTATAATTCAGCCGTTAATTCTAATTCAGTTCCCAGATGTAAAATGTAGAGAACTTGTGACCACTTTGTGACAGAATTCATTTTTGTGGTCAGTACACAATCGGTAGGTGCCATCAGGTTTCGGTACGAGAATACACGGTGAGCTCCAGTCACTTTAATGTAATTGTGCAGCATGTACTGCACTTCTGTTCTTAAGGATCACTCTACATCGTCATAATGGCAGACTTCCTTTCAAAACATCGATGAAAATATGAATATCAGCAATATTTGCCTATTCATTTAAAAGTACATCGCCTAGGTGAGTAGGTTAGCACGAGGTACCTGTAAAGTGCGAAACGAAATCGAAACGAAATCTACCGAAACGAAACGAAACCTACCGAAACGAAACAGATTGTATAATCGAACTCTTTTAATTATAATAATTAAAAATGGTATCTTAGGCCCCTGTTAAAGTTTACACATATAAATAAAATTCGCCTCCCCTTTGATGTAGGTTTTCGGCCTGACTGATACAAAGTTTTAAAAGTTGGAAAGGGGGGGGGGGGGGGGTAAGCACAAAGTACATAAATACCATGTGCAATTAGCTTCGGATCCATAAATTTCAGAACGGAAGGTTGCAGTCTCACATATCAGAGGAAACACACTAAACGAGGGATGGGGTCGTCGGCATTGGATCCGCTTTTGGGCATAAATACATGTTTCAGTATTTTTGCTCTGAAGACAAATATATGTATACATGTGGATATTGTGTATTTGTATGTAGTATATCAAACGGTGGATTCTGAATATGTCCTCCCGTTCTCTTTGTGATTTCTACTTAAAATTCCCTTGTTCATAAGCCTTTTCAGTTTACAAAATGCCGACCTCCTCCTGATATTATTGCATTAAAAAAATTCCGTTTTCCGTCCCGTTTTCAATTCCCCGTGTTAGAAACATCCCAAATGTATAGAGTTTTTCCATTATTGAAAGTACTCGCACCTCAGCAGTTAGAGATAAAATAAGAGGTTAAGAGCTCTTCCTGCTTTCAATTTTCTCAGACACCAGCTTCTTCAAACAATGTATCTATGCCCAAAGGCGGATCCAACGTCGGCGACTCCACCCCTCGTATAGGGTGTTTCCCCAGATCTCTGAGACCGTAACCCTCGGTTCTGAAATTTATGGATCCGAAACTAATTGTACATGCATTTAATCAACTACGGATATGTACTTTGTGCTTACTCCCCCCTTTCCAGCTTTTAAAACTTTGTAACAGTCAAGCCGAAAGCTTACATCAAAGGCGAGGCGAATTTTATTTATATGTGGTAACTTTCACAGGGGCCTAATATACCATTTTTAATTATCATAATTAAAAGAGTTCGGTTATACAATCTGTTTCGTTTCGTTTCGGTAGATTTCGTTTCGTTTCGCACTTTACAGGTACCTGGTTAGCACGTCGACTACTGAACTGTAGATTGGGGGTTTGAGTCCAGCAGGGGTTTTAAATTTTTGCACCTTACCTTCTACTAAAATAGCATTTTTTGACTAAATAAAGTAAATTTTGAAAGTCTGCAATTTCAAAATATTATACATATCCTTCACTTTTCATCCATATCAAATTTTTCTGGTGTGGCATACCTCCTTAAGTTTTGTAATTGTGTACGTTCAGATGATATGGATGCTGCTTGATGGGTATAGCACATTAACATTATGCACCCCTTCGGAACTCTCGGTATGTTACCTAATGTAAAAAGAGAAGGCGGTTTAAAAACAACAACTGAAAACGAAATATGCTACAGATAAAGATCTTGTCAATAAATACAGTTACGGTATTGCTTCGTATAAAAAAAAGTCTTACCAAATAGGTCAAAAACATTTCATATGGAAACAATAAACAAAAATGTATACACGTGTGTATCCGGAAAGGATGGGTTCAGGTACTCTAGAAGCTGAGCTAGAAACCGATTCAGCAGCAAATGAATCGCCAGAACGTTCAGAACTTAGTCCGGACCTAGCACCACTGAGAAATGGTGACTTGCGGAAATAGAAGACTGAAATCAGAGTCTGAATTATTCGATAAACTACTAGTTTGAGATTTTAACCCAAAAAACTCTTTTTATATTCCATTAGTATAGGAATACCTAGCCAAATCAACTAAGCTTGTTTTTTGGCAAGGCAGGTAGAACCAGTAACGCAGTGTTGGATTGAAAAATGTCATTTAATCATAAAATGACGAATGAAAAACATGACAAAATAATGGGGGTCAGAAAAAGCAAACAAAGAGTACCTTTGAATAGGTATTATGCAAACTGACCCCCAACAAATATAACAAAATTTTATGGGGGCCAAAAAAGACTAGAGAAACATTGGCAAATAAAGAGTACCTTTGAATAGGTATTATGCAATCTGACCCCCAACAAAACATAACATAAAATTAAATGAGAATCAACTAATCTGTTATCTACAGAACACAACCTGACTGTCCACAAAATAGGTGGGTAATCTAAAAAATACAGGCATATGAGAGAGTGTTTATATAAGTGGTAATGCAATTTAACGGAGAGAAAACCCGTGGGTTCCGATGATGGCAGTAGAAGAAATTCCAGCATTGGAGTTATTAAATACCAGTATCGGAGTTATAGCCCTAAACAACTTTTTTTTTTTTTTAAATTTATAAATAATTTATTATATATGGAAAGTATAATTTTTTTTCCCAGTATCAATAGTTTACCAGATTTTATATTTTATGCAGTTGATAAAATTCCTTTGAAAGATACATTAATCTTATAACTCCTATAAGCAACACAAAATAGAGAATTGGGCAAACATGGACCCTTAGATATACCAGGAAAAACAGTATTATATTCAAAAGAAGTTACTCACGTTATTTTTAACTCCACTAAATTTAAAACGGTTCTCTCATATTTCAAGAGGCCTTCAGCGAAAAGACTGTCCATATCAGCTGAGCTTGTATTTGGACCAAGTCTTTCGAACTCCAGCAAAATCCTAGTGAAAAATTCTTGGCGGACGTAAAACAAACAATCAATAGGGGATTTTCGAGTTCTTCCGTTCCGTGCATATTTTGTGTTTTAGAATCTACCTAAGTCACGTGATACATGTAGGCATGCTTTCCTCCGGTTTAGCTGACAATCAGACGATTTCGTTCATTTATTTTACTCACTGGTTTTTGATACCGAATCTAAGAACCGCTGTCATTGGTGTGTGGTAGAAAGATGTAAAACGGATTTATGTAAGAGGGGGAAAACAGGCAGGTAGCATCGTTTTCAGGGAAGGGGGGGATAGCCAGTGAGGATGTCTTCACAATATGTTGTCTAAAATTCTTGACAAGAATAAATAAATATATCAAAACAAACAAAACCTAACATGTTCTTTTGACTATTATTCAAAATCTTTCAAATTTAAAATGCATAGAGGAGGGTTAAATAGTGCCATACAACTTACGATACCGCAAGATATATATTTTTCACACCTTTTAAACTTCATGAAGGGTGTATCTGATTGCTTAATCGATTGTTTTAACGACTCGTCGAGAATTTTTCACTCAAATTGAGCAGGTGAGACGCCACCAGCTTTAGGTGAAGTACCGCAAATTTCGACCTATACTTAACGCTCAGGGCCGTCGCAACTTCGTTGCAACTCGGCTAAAAATGATTAGTGTTAAAAGGAGGACCATTCCCTCCCCCTCCCTCATTCTACGTGCATGCCTCAGAAGTACCGATATATCCATTATCGGATTTGCAATGCCGAAGTCACCGTTCATTCCAATGGTGCCCAATAATTGTAAAGATAAATCATGACATAATGACTTTTATTAGCTGTTATGTCTTCATTTTTTGACCACATTTTTATTGATGATTTCCGACATTTCACTCATTTTGCTTTATCTATCGGCGATTGACTTTCAAGAGCTTGAGATTAATTTTTTTTTTTATATATCTACACCAACATTTTTGGAAAGGATTTCCAAATTCATAACAATCGCAAGCTTACATAGCCTTAATCTGTTACTTTCCGGTAAAAGGAACACGAAACACTTATCTGTAACAACAATTTCTTCAGTTCGATTATTACTTGCATAGAATCAACATCCACTTTAATTGGCTATACACGTGTAAACACAAGACTAAGTGTATTTACGTTAACGACGATAAACCGGAAATGAGCATGCCTAAAAAAGTATGACGTAATAGTGACTAAATGCAGAATAAACACGGACATGGAATAACTCGAAAATCCCCTATTAAGGTAATTCCCCATACCACATCTTAATATTGAAAAACCTACAGATTTCTATCAGCATTTGCATGTATTTTGTCGAGGATGTATATTGACCAAATTCCCGAAGAAAAATATGTTTAGCGGCCTTTCCCAGAGTACAGCCACTTCTAAAAATAGAACACATCACTTTAAAACAAGCAGTGTTAATATACATACATTTTAATGCATTGTCTTTATTTAAACGATAGAAATATGTTTCTTTCATATGAATTGAAGAAAATGTATTGCATTTGACTGTTTTCAATAATTTTTCATCTACTGAACCATGCTCTTGGTTTCAAGGTGATGAAAATGCACGTATAGTGGTGAAATTTTGACTAATCATAGCCTACCATATCTGGAAAATTGTGTTTTCAAAAACCTTCAGATTTTTTAAACATTTCAATATGTTTTACCTTTACACTCCAGCAATCATTTGATATAAGAAGTAGATAGGGTATCGGATAATTTGAGAGCCCAATGACCCCTCTAGGTTAAAAACCTTGAAAAAACGCATATTGGAAAATGGTGTCTAAAATTCCTATCTCTGTAAACATGTTTCATTCATCATTTACATTATTATATTACCATTTCAAGAAATATTACAGGGTGGATTTTGAAAAACAGTTTAAAACATTAAAGCTTCAATCAGCTAAAAACCATTTTCATTGATTGCCGTAAGCTTTAGGGATCGGGCTTGAAGTTAGAAAAATCCTAACTTTACTATGGAGCTTACTAAATCCATAGCCTACGTCACATGAACACTGACATGACGTCACAATAGATGAAAAAATAAAATTATGTCGCCAGATCTTGTTGGAACAAAGCAAACTCCCCGTCGAGAACTCATTACGTCACCTGTGACGCAGTACAATATACAGATTTGTATATTGTGAATCCGCGATTATCACGCAGGCAAATAACACTAAAGAAGTAGTTCGTAGTTAAAAGTTTGAAGATATTGACATTTGTAAGCAAACGAACTCTGGTGGAAGTTTGGGAACAAAGTTATGTAGATCAGAATGAGTTGTACATTTTAACGCTCATTCAGAGAATGCTAACCTATGCTCAAGTTACAAATTTTCGGAAATTCGAATATTTTAATAATTTTTATTTTCTGGTAGTTTTTAACAATACGACACAGCCATGCGATGCGAGTCTTAACGACATGAAACTATCGCGTACATTCCGAGACGTTTTAATCAAAACATCAGTAAAGGTCATGTCCGGCCAGAAAAAGAAAATTACATTACAACAGGCATGGTCTATACTGTATGTACAAGAGCACAAACGTACGACGCCTAGACATACAGATAGGTCCTATACATATGTGATAAATCTGTCAGCGTCTGATCTAAATTGAACACCCTGAAATCATTAGACACAACGGAGATATGCACATACATGTTCGTGTATATGCACATTTATTATGGATTCGGAGGGCCCCAAAAGCGATTTTTATCGTGTAAATATTTAAAGAATTGCGAGGGGAAGGGGGGTTACAATGTCAGTATAGCTTTAGATTATGCATATATTCTATTTAGATCTTGACGACATCGATCGTATTCTTTCAGGTTTAAATAAATTATAAGGAAAACATAACAAAACTAGTGATCCTAATTGTTCGCGAACAATTAGAGGGCTTCCCACCTTCCAGCGGTTTTTCAGTAGTGTTCAAATGCTAAAAGCCCCCCCCCCCCGCCTAAAAAAAAAAATAATAAAAAAAAAATTGGATTTGGCTAGAAAATAAATTCAAATTTGCCGCCTAAATTTGAGTGTTAAGGTGTGTTCAATGCTTGGTTTCGCATTAAGTACCCTCAAATTTGAGGGAGAAAAGGGGTGTGGGTGTTGGGTAGCCAGCACGTATGCACATATCAGGTAAAAGTGTAATGGGACTTGTGCAGGTGTTTGGGGTGACTTTGGACTTGTTAGATAGGATATTTGGAGGTGCAAAGAAACCGGATGTAACATTTTCCTAGATTGTAGTAACTGCTGGTGCATGCTGGGAGTCTACAAGCCTCATGTTGTCAGATGTTGTGAAGATGCACTGGATTTGACCGTGTGTGTTGTGGATTGTGGAATTGAATATACACTTTGTAATGGCTCATCCTATGTGTTCTAATTCACGGAGACAATGTCTTTCAGTCATTTCACCCAAGGAGGCATGCATATACGGATTGATAGGCTTTGACAACAAACAACCAAAATGGCGGCCGGTGAATTAGAAAGTGTCTGAGTGCATGTAGGATATCTGAACGGAGAATAGGAGTACTGCATCCCATCTGATCCTGCAGGTAAGTGTTTGTTTGTTTACAATGACAGTCAGGATGGAATGTCAATGAGTTCAACTGTCAAGTAAAGTTGCATCATCATTATAAAAAAAAAAAACTTAGTCTTTATGTTGATGCAGGCAGACAATTGAATCTGGCCTATGTCTTTTCATGAATGTAAATGGAATTCATGTTTGATTGACAAGACAGTCAAGAAATGGAAGAAATGGGTGTAGGTCAGATGTGTAGGTGTAGGTCAGATTAGCTAGAATCCTGTAATTGTTGCATGGCATGAGACTGGTCAAAATAGTGTATTGAAACAGCTGATCACAGACAGATCACTTGAAGGGTGGGGGATTTCTTCCTTGGGGACGACAGGCGTGATGGGTGGGTTGGCCTTACTCGTGGAGACTGGCCCCTGGATGCGTGACCTTGACCTTTGACCTTGACCCACTTTCAAGGTCAAACCTCAAAAACCCATGGGGGAGAAAGTGTGACCTTGACTTTTGACCTTGACCTCATTTTGAAGGTCAGAGAGGTCACGGGGCTTCGTTTAAGTGGTCCCGCGTCTCTATCTACATCCGTGAAGAAGTTGTGGGCTCGAACGACGACGTCGGAGACTTTCGGGGGCGAGAACCGTGCTTCAGGGTTCTCGGTTTCCCTCGGTCAACTTTTCTGTGCGAGAGTGTTTCATCTGGAATTCGTCGGCGAAGGTCTCGCCTCTCCACGACTTGCGGTCTAGTGAGAGTAGCGATAACGGGGTTTTCGACGTTAAGTCGCCGCCATTCGCAGAGTGGTCAAAGTTCAGAGTTGACATTCGTGATGCCGAGACCGGTCCAGAATTCCTTGCTGACCCATGTGATATTTCGATGCTATCTGAAGCATGAAAGAGCGTATAAAAAGTGCCATTTTCTGGCCATTCTGGGTGACCTTCACCTTTGACCTTGACCTACTTTTTCAAGGTCAAAGGTCACCCAACCCGTTCCAGTGGGTTCCGTCTCTCTACGACGAATACTTTAGGAGTCGTCAATTTGTAAGGGACAAATCGCAAAACATGAGGGGGCATTAACTCCCTTTAGGGGACACCGAATCCCTTCATTTGAAATTCTTCGCTTCTACTATCTGACCTCTATGCTTCAGCAAAGGTTTCATCCTCTTATCCTTTACGGTTGAAAAGGAGTAGCGATAACAATGATTTCTGCTAAAAGGTCCCATAACTCTGTAAGGGGTCAAAGTTCCATGACGCAGGGTGAAATGTAATCGTTTCTCCAGAAGTGCTATAGGATGGACTCAAAGTTTTTCGATAAGTCTTAAGACGAAAAATGTTTTGGACGGCAGGAAAATAATAATAATAACTAGTAATCCTAATTGTTCGCGAACAATTAGAGGGCTTTCCACCTACAATGATTTAAAAAAAGATATTTAAGAATATTTAAGATGATGTACGAAACTCAAAACGACCTTGAAAATTTAAATAATAATTTTCACGATGACTTTGACCTCATTTTGAAGGTCAAAGGTCATCGCTCTTAATGCAAATGATCCCATGTCTCTATCTATATTAATGTAAAAGCTATCAGCTTAAAAACGTTAATCAAGACATTCAGGGGCAATAATTTGTTTAGGGGTTTTCGGTTACTTTCTCAATGCTAAAAATCCTTTGAAAGACCTTTAAAATGGAAAAAAAAATGATGATGACCTTGACCTTTGACCTTGACCTCATTTTGAAGGTCAAAGGTCATCGATCTTAAAGCAAGTGGCCCCATGTCTCTATCTATATTAATATAAAAGTTATAGGCTTAGATAATGATATTGGAGACTTTCAGGGGCAATAACTATGCTTAAGGGTTTTCGTATCCCTTTGATTATTTTTTCTTTGCAAGAGGGTTTTACTGTGAATTCATTAGCGAAGGTTTCGTGTCTCTATGACTTTCCGTTAAGTAGGAGTAACGATAACAAGGTTTTCGACGCGAGTCTCCGAAATTCACAGAAGGGTCAAAGTTCAAAGTTGTAATGCATACTATCAAAACCAATCAAGAAGTCAATACTTACCCATATAATATTTCAACGCTATCTTAAGCAGGAAAGAGAGTATAAAAAGTGCTATTTTTTCCTCTTTTCTGATGACCTTGACCTTGACCTAATTTTCAAGGTCAAAGGTCACCGATCCTATTCCAGTTGGTCCCATGTCTCTACGACAAACCGTTCTCAAGCTCGACATGTTTTACGAATAAATCACAAAACATAAAGAGGCATTAACTCCCTTTAAGGGACACCGAATCCCTTCATTTTAAATTCTTCGCTTCTACTAATTACCCTCTATGTTTTAGAAAAGGTTTCATCCTCCTATCATTTACGGTTACAAAGTAGAAGCGCTAACAATGATTTCTGCGAAAGGTCCAATAACTCCGTAAGGGGTCAAAGTTCAATTACGCAGGGTGAACTGTATTCGTTTCTCAAGAAGTACTATATGATGGACTATAAAGTTTTTCAATAAGTCTTAAGACGAAAATTTTTTTTGACGGCAGGAAAATAATAAACAGAACAACTAGTGATCCTAATTGTTCGCGAACAATTAGAGGGCTTTCCACCTGCAATGATTTTAAAAAAGACATTTAAGAATATTTAAGATGATGTACGAAACTCGAAATGACCAAGAAAATTTCATTAATTATTTTCACGATGACCTTGACCTTTGACCTTCACCTCATTTTGAAGGTTAAAGGTCATCAGTCTTAATGCAAGTGATCCCATGTCTCTATCTATATTAATGTAAAAGCTATAAGCTTAAAAAAATGTTAATCAAGATATTCAGGGGCAATAATTTGTTTAGGGGTTTTCGGTTACTTTCGGTTAGCTTATCAATGATAAAAATACTTTAAAAGACCTTGAAAATGGAAAAAAAATAATTTTGATGATGACCTTGACCTATGACCTTGACCTCATTTTGAAGGTCAAAGGTCATCGGTCTGAATGCAAGTGGTCTCATGTCTCTATCTATATTAATATAAAAGTTATAGGCTTAGATAATGATATTGGAGACTTTCAGGGGCAATAACTATGCTTAAGGGTTTTCGTATCCCTTTGATTATTTTTTCTTTGCAAGAGGGTTTTACTGTGAATTCATTAGCGAAGGTTTCGTGTCTCTATGACTTTCCGTTAAGTAGGAGTAGCGATAACAAGGTTTTTGACGCGAGTCTCCGAAATTCACAGAAGGGTCAAAGTTCAAAGTTGTAATGCATACTATCAAATCCAATCAAGAAGTCAATACTTACCCATATAATATTTAAACGCTATCTTAAGCAGGAAAAAGAGTATAAAAAGTGCTATTTTTTCCTCTTTTCTGATGACCTTGACCTTTGACCTTGACCTAATTTTCAAGGTCAAAGGTCACCGATCCTATTCCAGTTGGTCCCATGTCTCTACGACAAACCGTGCTCAAGCTCGACATGTTTTACGAATAAATCGCAAAACATAAAGAGGCATTAACTCCCCTTAGGGGACACCGAACCCCTTCATTTGAAATTCTTCGCTTCTACTAATTACCCTCTATGTTTTAGAAAAGGTTTCATCCTCCTATCATTTACGGTTACAAAGTAGAAGTGCTAACAATGATTTCTGCGAAAGGTCAAATAACTCCGTAAGGGGTCAAAGTTCAATTACGCAGGGTGAACTGTATTCGTTTCTCAAGAAGTACTATATGATGGACTATAAAGTTTTTCGATAAGTCTTAAGACGAAGATTTTTTTTGACGGCAGGAAAATAATAATAAACAGAACAATAACAATAGGACTTTCCACTGAAAGGTGGAAAGCCCTAATAACAATAGGACTTTCCACAGAAAGGTGGAAAGCCCTAATAAACAGAACAATAACAATAGGACTTTCCCCTGAAAGGTGGAAAGCCCTAATAAACAGAACAATAACAATAGGACTTTCCCCTGAAAGGTGGAAAGCCCTAAATATAAGACTGTCAGTACATGTAGCACACAAAAATTTGCATTTTGTTGAATAGGAGATTCGATATGTCTACCCGTCATTAACTATCAGAAATCACACAAAAGAAATGGCCTACAATAGATACAATGAAAATTGGCAACACGATTTAACATCATAGTCTGTAATATATGCAGAAATATCACGGGAATTACTAAACGACTGTGTGTCACAACGCAATGTGTATGGAGAATTTACGACTTCGCGATGTATATAACTATAAGCATTTTCTCTCCCGAGCGTTGTCTTGTATAAAACCGGCTTATTTGTATTATTGCAATTCGTACAATGTATGTTGTTTTTTAATTCTAAATTTTTGTTATTTGCTTTCAAACAATCATTCCTAATACGGTCTACAAAATTCACCAAAATGTCATCGAGTTAGTTGAATGTGTTATAACGTTCGTGACTCGTGAATAACGTTTCTAACGTTATTTGACGTGGTATGGGGAATTACCTTAATCGTAGCGGAAAATAATTTTTCGCGTTATATATAACATATTTAAAACGTTTAACTAAACTTGCGCATTATAGCGCGTAAAGTTATATGCATTTGTTCCCAAAAGTTTCACGTAAAAACACGAATAATTATATTTTATTTCAGGCACTTAAAAAATACTAGTATGCACCTTTTTCACATTGTTGTGATGCTTTTATTCAGAGCAGAGTGAAATGTTTGAAATTAGCGTCTGTCAAGCGAGTGCACGTGTCAAAATCAATCGTGCCGCGGCCGACTATGCAGAGTCGAATGATCAAAGAATGTGGAAAGTCTTGTTCAAACATGAAAGGATGCGTAGAATAGAATAAAACATATAAATAGCACATAGAAAAATAAATTCATAAATTATCTAAAGCGTTAATTTCACGGGGTTATATACGTTAAAGTTCAATGATTCGGTCAGGTACTTGGTAAATATTCCGCTATATTGTATGCCTGGTTTTGGCACAAAATTCCTCTCGAGGAAACTAAGAAGATATTACTTTTCTCGTAATTATTTCCTAAATTATGCAAAGATATCGATTTATTTGATATCATTAAAACTGTATGTTTCAGAGTAGAATTCAGCATAAAATCTAGAAATTTGGACATTTGAAATACCGTCAAAACTATCGAAAATGTCAATTCATCAGATTTTGAACTCAATGAGGTCTCGAGTCAATCACCAACCCCACACCCGCTGTCAACCATCCTGTAGCTCCGCCCCGGATTAATTTTTTTTTTTTTTTCCTTTTGATTAATAAAAATTGGAGGTGTGAATCTCAAAAACAGGGGATTGTATTGCATTCTTTATCGACTGAGAACCACACAGTTCATATAGGTATAAAGTATATACAACAACAAATTATACAATAGTAACATAATATATCATACATGGACAGGATAGATACCGGATGCGGATGACACCATCACCATATTTTCACGGTGGCGGTAGCTGACCACTAAAATACAACCCCCAAATTTCAGTCCCCGGGGTAGTGTGTTCGATGTTTCCGAACCCAATGTTTATTTATTAAGTGTAATATATGAATAAAAATTGTAGGGGCGGATCTAAGAAATAAGAGATGGTACCAACATCTTTTGAACACCTCGCTCAAAATCTTATTTGTTATCAATATTTATGATTTGCTTCTCTCTTCTTTTTTTTTTTTTTCTTTCTTTTTATTTTTTTATTTTATACACACTGCCATTCTGGGGAGAACATCGTATAAACTCGTTCAAAATATTGTTTATTGTTATATATATATATATATATATATATATATATATATATATATATATATATCCAAATTGTGTTTTTAAAAAAAATCACAGTGTCCGGTATAAAATATTAAAAGAAATAGAATAAACAGTACACAAAGTTAAAAATTTAACGCAAGCGCTTTCATTTTATAATCCTCAGACGTTACATTTTAAAATAGTTTTGAAATCTCTAATGGAGAGACATACCTGCTTCACTAAAAGTAATGTTATTGATATATCCATTAACTGAAAAATGATGAGAGGTAACACAGAATTCTCCACATCCATTCTCATCACTTCCATGTCCAGTTATCACCGCAAAAATCACATTTCAAAACTATTTTAAAATGTAACGCCTGAGGATTATAAAATGAAAGCGCTTGCGTTAAATTTTTAACTTTGTGTACTGTTTATTCTATTTCTTTTAATATATATATATATATATATATATATATATATATCCTTTATTTAGAACTTTTATACGTGTTGTTGATGAGGTATTATTCAACCGAAACATTAATAAATCCTTCATAATTTTAGGCCCCGGGGTAGGGCTTTTTGATGTTTGCAGGCTGTCAAATTTTCTCTTATGCATTCAAATTTTTTAGATTGCGAATTGCATTTCAGAATTTAGTTCACTATTGAATTGGGAGTAGTGAACTGCGTTCCAAAATCTAAATGCTCCGATTAAGACTGCACCGTTAACATAAATTTGTCAAACACATGATCATATTTTGTTAGAAGGCTGACTGATACCACGGAATCAAAAGTCAATCAAATTCATTAAAGCACCAGATAAATAGTAGGCCAGATTTTATGTGAGGACTTTATGAAATTTCAATGAGCCTATATCCTAATGAATATGATTTCTATCCAGTAGAGGCGTTGTAATCCTCATGCATATCAGTGTGGTATAGCCTGAGAGCAATTGTGTTATTGTGAAAGGTAGGCAGGGAAGACTGAACATGAAATATTCATATATTTGATGTAAAGATCACTTTAGAAAGTAAGTAGAAAATCAATACGGTAAATGACCTGGAGAAAATGAAATAGAAACTTTGACTGAGAAAGAGATAGACAGCTAAGCACGTAACATCGTTTTAGAGGGGGGGGGGGGGGGAAACTAATTCATTAGTCCTAACCCGGACGAGCCGAAAAATTTAACATGTAAAGAAAGCAACATGGGAAATAAAAAAAATAATATCAGAATGAAAGGGGATGGATAATTAATCAGAAAGATATTGTCCTTTCAAGATTCTCTCTCTCTCTCTCTCTCTCACTCTCTCTCTCTCTCTCTCTCTCTGTGTGTGTGTGTGGTGTGTGTTGCTTTCATTATCTTATGCATCTAAAGATTAAATTAAAGATTTTAATAATCGATAGCGATATGAATAAAAGCAAATAATCGTTAAGTTATTTCTGTTTATATTGATATTAGTCTTTTTTTCATGAACTAGTTGTATTTGACACCGAGGATTTACATCCTTAAATATTGATTACAAGCACGTAGAATCGGAGAGTGTGTAATTTAAAAGCTTGAAAGTTAAGGATTTAGCCTTGTAGCTTGTAGCGACCTACCCACAGCACGATTTAAGAAATTGAAGTCGGAAGGGGGAATTGAGACAGTTTCAGATTACTCTCCCCCCACCCCCACACCTTAAGCACCATTTTTGTTTTTTTTATTACTTGTCAAGAACTTTACACAACTTAACCGACAACATACCCCTTTTGATACATTGAAAAATATAAGTAATCTTAGCACGGGGCTCTATAAAGTTCAATCTGCAGTTTGGTTATACTTCGTCATTTTTCAAAATTTTTAAAAAATGTTTGTCGGGTTAGCGGTACTGTGATGTATGACTATAACAATGACCTGTGTATAACTTGTACATTCCATGCAAATTAGAAGGGGTTTTCGCATCAGTAGAACAATGGGGGTCACCTAATCCGTGTATTTGAAATCAACAGAAGTGCTTAGCTTCTTGTGGAAAGTGTGAAATATATTGGGTCGGCTCGCAAGATACCCGTGATCTTACACTAGATCTGATATCGCGCCGACCCAATAAATTTCACACTTTTCATAAGAAGTCAAAACCCAAACTAGCTAACCGTAATTTAGTTATACTGTGACAAAGACCCTAGGGATTTGCATGGTATATACTTATTATACAAAAATCATTGCATTATCCAGACACTCCCGATGAACATTTTTTTTTATGAAAACCTCTATCAAAGTACATTGAACATAAGTCTCGGTCAAATGTAATTAACTCGGGATTTTAAAAATAAATCATTCGATGGTTTGTATTTTTGCTTCTATTAATTATGTAATAAATTAATTCCAATTTTTTAATCATCGACAATGCTCTAATTTCTATATTGGATCAAGTTATATTTGTCAAGATGCATATTAACACAATATAATGGAAGTAATTATGTTAAACAGCGCATTTGTCAGAGAGAGAGAGAGAGAGAGAGAGAGAGAGAGAGAGAGAGAGAGTACATTGGTAAATATCCCTATCACATGTTGTACATGTATGTTTTTCATTTACTGAATATACTAATTCGCATTCAAAACAGGAATTGCCTGCAAGTACGCATTATTTAAACATATAATTTAAGAATATTTTAAGGAAGAAAGAAGACTAAAACAAAAAATTTCAAAACCAGGTTTTCTTAAAAACATAATATATAGTGTTTGGTATCGTTGGAATTGGCTCAAAATGCTGGAAAATAAAATAAGTATGGGGGGGGGGGTATTAACATTTTTTTCTTTTCTTAAAATTCCACCCTTATCGTGATTATTTGGCCTGCAGCACATTTTCACATCTCCCGCAAGGCGCCGTGGCCAGAACAAAGCTCTTAGCAGCTGTGTGTATTCGCAGATAACACGCACCGTGGAACACGGAGGCACAGTGTATCTCCGTGGATTTTCTCTACAATGTCGCACTTTGCATCACCGCAATATTTCCTTTCCAAGGAAAATACTATATAACACAGATTCATACTGGAAAACTGCCGATTTCCGCATTCAGTCTTTTTCAAAATTCATATTGTTTGCAGCCAACAACCGACACCATATTGATAATGAAAGAAGATTATTAATGGATAATCAAACATGCAAAATATAAATCTGGTTGTTGCATGCAAAAGTGTTTGTTTTTAATAAAGTTTATTCATATCTTATCAAAAATCAACAGATTCCGCTAAACGACCCAACTTTAGCGCACAATCATGACGTCATAATAAATTATTACGTCATTTTCATGTAAGTGGGATAATGATTACGTCCTAGATGAGTAAATAAAACAAGTAATTAAGCATGGTATGAAAGTTGAAAAAATAAAGAAATTCTCGGCGGTATATAGTCAATAACGTCCCTTGTCCTTAGGAACGAATGAGGGTCGGCATAACGTATCAAGTACATAGATCAATAAAAGTTAAAAAAAAAATCAATTAGATTAATAAAAGTTCAATTATCAATTAGATTAATAAAAGTTCAAAAATCAATTAGATCAATAAAAGTTCAAAAATCAATTGAAATGAATAGAAATTGATGGTATTTAACAAATAGGTATGATTAAATTGCATGATGAAATCAGATGTTAAATGAAATACAAAGGTATTTGGCAATGGAATAACTGTATAGAATATTAATTTCACTGGTTGTAAATTTCAAGGGGTTTTCTATTCAGATACAATCGCGGGTTCATGAATTCGCGGATTTGAATGACTAAAACAAATACCCCTTTCCATTGTCTGTATTTTAACACACATCGTGTTGCATTAATGAGATACAACTCCATTTTTATCATTAATAAATAGAATATTAGATTTTGGACGATAAACGTTGGGCATAAATAGTGGGATAGTTCTTGACTAGTAGGTCTTTTGGTAAATTTTGCTAGTTCTCGGCTTCCGACACTTGGTTCAGTTGCTTTCAAGTAAATTTCGAGTTTAAATCAAGTAGTAAGTGATTTATATGATTTGTAGTGTTAAAATGGAAGGGCATCCCCAAATTTCAGAAAAACTGCCTCCGTGAAACAATATAACTTTAGCATGAACATGTTTTTCAAGTTTTCCTCTAAAGAACTGTCGCTTTGAAATGTTTCACGAGGGCATTTTTTGTAAATTTAAAAAAAATCGAAACGAATTCACTAGTATTATTTTCAACTTCGCCTGTACGTTAATTGTCCTTTGTAATGTATGGTCTACTGAGTGGTTCAGAACACATTTTTGGGGGGTTCATATTACGTTTTCCACCTAGATTTTTTCCCGTAATTGAAATACGCTTCTAGTTTTTAAAAATGTTTCATGTCAAATCTCTGTTTCTTGCCATGTGCTGAGTTTGAAATAAGATTCCAACCTTGACATTGTTTAGTTTGTGAATAGGAGGACTCTCAACAAATACGCCGAATACAGCGCGCAATACCTGTGTTTTAATAGTCAAGGCTCTTAACGATAATTTGTATGTTTTTCTGAATAAAAGTTGTTGACAAAGCATGGTGCCTTTTACGAAAAACCGTTATGTACTTTGCAAAGCTTTGGGGAAAAAAATTCAAGGCCAAACAAGGTAAATAACATTTAAACAGTTTGAATTTATATGTATTCAAGTAGCAAATTGCTATGTTGAATCAATTTTTACAGGTGCATGTACTTCGAATAATGTTGAACTTTATCAATGCGTATTAAACTTCCCATATTTTGCTTTGTGGCCAGTCATGTACAGTTGCCATGGAATAGTTGGTTGTAGAAAATAATACATACGAGTATAAGAGCTTTTGGACTGTAGTAGTATAGAATATTAAATATCTGATACACTCGTAACATGTAGCCGTATGTACATTGTATCTGGTACTCAGAAAAAAAAAGACAATTTAATTTTCACGATTTCAAAAATTATCTTAAGACTACATGCATAATATATTGACACAAAATGCATTAGCCTTGTCCCTAGTACTGGGGAATCCTTCAGGTATTTAAACGACAAATACGCAATGAGTATAAATATGAATGAAGGTCAGTTTTAGGTCACAAATGCTGGCACGGAGCTCCGATTAGGGAAAATTCCCGCTTCAGTGTAACACCCTCTTTTAAAAAGTATGTTAAAAGCATCAACAGATTTGGACATACGTTAATGGTAAATCAATTTATGCAGCAAGCATCAAAAAGAAGAAGAAAAAAAAAAAAAAAAAAAAAAAAAAAAAGAAAAGAGAGAAAAAAAAACCCCACCGAAAATACCCCCCCCCCCCGCAAAAAAACGAACAAACAACAACAACAAAACAACAAAAACCAAATAAACTCAGGCGACCTATTGCAATTGGTTGTCGTGCGTTGTCCGTTAACAATAATATTGTTTTATTGAACATTTTTAACTTCGTAAGAAGTACATTGCAATTCTTTTTAAATTTGGTATAAAGCGTCATTGGGACAAGGGAGACCTAAAGTAAGTGTAAGAAAAAACTAAATGCATAGTGATGTAGAGCAGGAAGGTCTCTATCAAAATTGTAAACTTCATAATCTCTGGGGTAGGAGTTCTGACCCCTGGGCGGGGCCAAACTTGGTATATAGTGTTTAAGTGTAAAACACTTAGATGGCATCTTCTTTAGTGCTATTGATACTAAATTGAAACTAAATAGATATTTAGAAAGAAGAGGAAGTCTTTTAACAAAATTGTAAATTTGATGATCCCAGGGGTAGGGGTTTTGGTAGTCAGTTGTTAAGTGTGTGAACAATAGACATTTTTAACTTTTTGATAACTACCTTTCCAATTCTTTTTAAATTTGGTATGAAGCATCTTAGGAACAAGGGGGACGTAAATAGTAAATTTCAGGATTCCTGCATCCCTGGGACCATATGGACGGGGCAAAAACCGCCCAAATTTTCAAAAGTGTTCTCTCTCTAGAACCACACATGTTTAAGAAAATCTAAATGCAAAGTGATGTAGAGCAGGAAGGCCTCTACCACAATTGTAAATTTCATGATCCCCAGGGTAGAAGTTCTGACCCCAGGGCAGAGCCAAACTTACTAAATATGGATCTTTAGAAAGAGTAGGTAGTCTTTTACTAAAATGGTAAATTTGATGATCTCCAGGGCAGGGATTCTGATCCCAGGATGGAGCCAAACTTAGTATATAGTACTTATGTGTAAGTTTGCTGATACTGTGTGAAATCTAAATGCATACTTAGGAATAGCAGAAAAAGATGTACGAAAATGGTAAATTTTACAACCCAGGCTTTTTGACTTTAGGATGGGACCAAATTAGTCATATCCTTTGATGTTTTAATGTTAGTACAATTATACTATATTAAGCCTTTCATCAGTGTATGTACTTTTGAGGGCAGTGAAGTTTTAAGAACACATCTTGTTTTATATTGTTGCTGAACATTAGAATTTAGCTTAGATATTCAGAACAGGATTTTTTTTCTAGATTTCATAGCCTTTGGGAGTAGTGATACTGTTTCACTAGTATTCAGGTGACCGATAAGGCCTGTGACCCTCTTATTTAATACACAGACAGTAGGCATATAGAAGTCAGAAATTTGCTTTTAATGGCATAAAATCTACTTGAAATTAGCAACTTATTGCCAATACGCGTGCTCGTCGTTGGGGCGACAATTCCCTTAGTAATACTGAAAACCAATACATGTTTACTCTTATACAAGCTTTTATCAATCAGAGTGGTCGTTTTGATTAATTAGCACCAGGGATCAAGGTTAGAATAGGTGCTCAGTACCCCCTTGCTTGTCGTAAGAGGCGACTAAATGGGTCGGTCTTTCGGATGAGACCGTAAAAAACCGAGGTCCCGTGTCACAGCAGGTGTGACACGATAAAGATCCCTCCCTGCTCAATGGCCATAAGCGCCGAGCATAAGCCTAAATTTCACAGCCCTTCACCGGCAGTGCTGACGTCTCCATAGGAGTGAAAAATTCTCGAGCGGGACTTTAAACAATATACAATCAACCAATCAATTAGTACCAGTATGTATTGTATACCATTACTTTGTGTTTCTTTAAGCGATCAACATGCGCTAGATTATATTTACATTTACAATGACTATTTTATCATGCGTACCAAAATAGATTGCTATATATACATGTATATGGGAAAGAGCCTCCTAAATTCTAAAAAGCTATGCTCAATCCTACCGCCTCGGTGCCACCTCTAGGTAAAGCGTTCGCCCCACATGCGGAAGGTCGGGGTTCGAACCCCGGCCGTGACAGACCTAATTCGTTCAAACAGGTAGTGACAGTTCCATCGCCAAACGCTCGACACCAGGTGTGAATGTCACGGGTCCTCAGAGATGATCTTAAAAACGGATGTCTCGTATCACAGTAGGTGTGGCACGCTAAAGAACCCTCACTGCTCAATGGCCGTAATCGCCGAGTAAAGGTCTAAATTTGAAGCCCTTCGCCGTTATTCGTGACGTCTCCAAATGAGTCCAAAATTCTCGAGAGGGACGTTAAAGCTGACATGAATTAATAAATACGTACACCTTTTTCATCTTATCCGCCATATTTCTCTCAGGTAGCCTAATTTACTCTACCCGTATATACCCCAAATGTGATTGTCACACCTGAGTGATTTTTCTAGGTGGACTCGACCAGTGCACATCTCCGATAGTAATATATAGGGAAATGCGAAACAAATAAAATCACATTTTAAAACATTATGCTTTGCTCAAAGTTACAAAATATTTATTGTATACCAATGCAACATTCCGAAAGATTAGATAATTTAGAAAAAAAAATGCACAAAAAAGTTTTTCTTGCATACTTGCAAGTGCAAGCAAGTATTTGCAGTTTCTTATGAAATAAATGCGAAGAAATCATTTGCCAATTACATACTGATAGAATGGAATAAGCAAAGAGCATAAAATATATTATTTATATCAATTCTTGCAAAATACAGGTCCATGCCATATGCATAATATCTAATGCACATGGCATATTCGCCACAAAAAACACCGTATCAAATACGGACGTCTATTCAACAGGTATCGGAGATGTGCACTTACCGAAAATATTAGATTCTCTTTATTCTGATAAATCCACGAAACAAAATGATAAACTCCATTTGTATCTCGTTAGAACTTTACAACACGTTGTCATTCTATTATACAGACTGCGACACACTTCACCCGTGCCAAATAGGGTGTCTTCAATCAGGGGAGATGTCAGAGTCGAAAATTTTTCCTGCATTGAATGCTTGTCTGGTCGAAGTTTTGCAGTTGATAGAAACCGGGAATCTAATCATATACATTGAGCATCTGGTTGGATATATTGCGTGCTCAATTCAAAATTTATCGATGATCATATACAAATTTGGATATACAAATAAGGGAATAATGATCGAAAATATACATCTGTTTAAAAATGCGGGTATTACATTTGTAATCCATAATAAACAGTTGATTACACAAAGACACATATAAAAGGAAATGTATAAACGAAAATATAGTTTTATTGTTTCATTGGGAACCACATAATTATTTACGGTCTCTGTATGTCCATATTCATTGATTGAACAGGAGAGAGAGAGAGAGAGAGAGAGAGAGAGAGAGAGAGAGAGAGACTGTCCTACATCGATGTACAATATCATTTCACAGAAGGAAAGAAAATTGATCACTGATATAATGGTAAGCTTACAAGCATTCAAAAATTCCAGCTATTTAAAAATTTGTTATTGACAATATATTAAAAACTTACAGGAGTTGATGCTTATAATTGAATTCATTACAAATTCAAAATATATATATATACCAGTTTAAACTGCATGTAGAAAATACTGACTTTGTATGTTAGAATAACGGGAAAAAGTAAATTGTCAAAAAAGTGGGGAGAGCAGACCAGCCCAGCCTCCCTGCCCACCCCAACCCCCTGTATACGTGCCTGAAACAACATATCAATTCGTGTTGAAAGAAAGGAGCATATTTGCATTTCATTAAATTCCAAAGGAGCTCGAATTTATGTGTTCCCCTATTAATTATTTTGTATGCAAGATTCGTTCCCGAATTTAGAATCATGCTTTCAGTCAGAGCAGAAATGAATTAATTTTGAAGTACATCTAGTTTGAATGCAAATGTGGGGTTCCTTCTTTTAATTTCATCAGACTCATTAGAACCCCCTCCCCCAAACTATGCAGCTTTGTTTTTATTGATATCTAAATCAGCATATGAATCCGGATACAAATTATATGATGTTTTTTCGTGATCATATAGAAATCGATACTAGAAAATGTTTATACTCTTGCCTTTTGCATATCCTACTAATGCATTACAGTAGATTGACACTGCATCATATCAAATAAAACCTCAACACGAATTTTACTGATTTATGAATACTAACATCTTATCGAATACATTTGGATATGAAATTTCGACGTACAGCGGTATGTCTATTTTCAGAATATATCCATTGCGCCAGATCTACGAAATGAAAATAATCATTATGGCATGTTACAGAAACGTTAAAACACACATGCTATAGTCCTGCAATGCATGCATGCGATTTTTCTGAATACATGTATTTATGTATTCGTGAATGAAGTTCCTACGCTTAAAACTATCTTGGCCTTTATGCATTATGTTTTGTGATTTTGGTTTACCATTCCTTACACTGTAAATGAAGGAAAACTTGGTAAAGGGTGCAATTCTACACCATACAATTAGTATGCATGTATGTGTTGAAAAGTAAAATGTACATGTAATAACCAGACATGTATCGTCATTTTTCATGGGGGGGGGGGGGGGGGGGGGGGGGGGGGTACAACAGGATGAAAAAAATGGAAAATTGGATTCTTCAAAATTTCTTGCCATTCAAAATAATAATTAAAAAAGATGAACGAAAACAGCAATAAAATAAAACAAAAAACCCAAACAAACCAAGATGTTTTATCCGATGTTCAAAGTCCTAAAGTGGGGGTGAAGGGTTAAAAGAGTCTTTTACTTTGACTGCCTCAATAATTTCCCCCTACACTTCATTTTCTTCCATCGTTGGGGGTGGGATGGGGTGATTAGAGTCCTCTACTATGAGTGCCTCATAATATCTTCATTTTCTTAATTGGTGGTGGTGTGTGTCTTCTACTATTATATCAGAACTTTCAAGCTGGGGTCAAGTTTGGGGGGGGGGGGGTTGTCACCCAATATATTTTTTACTTGCATTACAAAATAACGGCCTCTCACTTCTGTCGGCGCGGGTTCGAAACCCGCTCGCGCCGATTGGTGAGAAAGTTTCCCAGTTTACTTTCGGAAGGTCGGTGGTCTCTTCCCAGGTACATTGTATCTGGTTTCTCTCTTCCACCAACAAAAACTGGGTGCCACCAGATAACTGAAAAATTGTTGAGTGTGGCGGAAAACATTAGAAAAAAAATGGATATTGTTATCAAAAGTGGGGGACAGACACTCTTGTCCCCTCCCCTTGATTCTAAGTACTTTGTACTAGACCTTTGTATTTGGGGGAGGGCCTACATAGGCTATGCCTGTTGCCCAATCCTGTTGAGCTTCTCAATAAAATATGTTTAAATAAAAAAAAACAATTCTATGTGCTTGATAACTACGCATATGATAAACTCTCAATTATTACATTTTGCATTACTACAATTTGCGTCGAGTTCAACGCAGAATGTAATAAAGCAAAATGGCATAGATATATAAGATCTATTGAGCGCCGAATTAGCATAAAATGAAGTAATTGAAAATAACATTATTTAAAGATATGTTTAATTTTTAATTATTGCGTGCTTTAAATGAATCAAATAAATCTGTATTATCAATTAATGAGAGCAATATTGAGTTACTGTTCTCTTATATTGAATTAACGATATCATTTGTCTTAATAAGAGCGCGATTATTACAAGATCATCGTTTGAATCTCTCTCTCTCTCTCTCTCTCTCTCTCTCTCTCTCTCCATACACTCATGCAGTGTTGTATATGCAAATTATCTTTGCACAAAGGATTTATGTGCCTAAATGATATCCTGATTTATAAATCTGCAATACTCTGATAAGTAAATCATACAGTATAAGGATTCATGCACAATACAGGGTAACTATTCTACTCTGATACTTCCCCTGATTGAAGATAGCTGATCGGCACGGGCTAAGTGTGTCGCAGTCTGTACAATGGACAATGTTGTTTACTGTTGGAATACAAATGGAGTGTATCGTTTTGTATCATGGATTATGCTAATAAAGGGAGTTTTACTACTACTTTGAGTATTTTCGACAAGTGTACACGTACATTTGTACATCCTCGGTCCTTTACAGATATTACGAGTAGACCCAGGTAAATAGTCATCTGCATTCGATGCTTTTTCATGACGAGCGTACATGACCATGTCTTCTTTATACGTACAGTAGCATTTATGTATTTGCATTTTGCTTGAAGTAAGTGTGAATGGTATAGATTTTATACCCTTTGCTTATTCCGTTTCATCAATAGATCTAGATAATAGATGAATTATTTCTCCGCGTTTTTGTATAGTTTTGACATATTTATTGCAAATGTACGCACATTCACGTAACGAAAAGGCATTCTGTATTTATTTATCCAAAGCTTTTAGAATGATTTACTACTGTACGATATGTTTATTGTAATTTTGAGCACTGCATGGTGTTTCAAAACGTGATTTCATTTCTTCTTGATGTCCTATAAATTAGTATCGGAGATGTACGTGTTACCTGTCGAAGCTACCCGCACAGGTAAATCGAAGACACTGATGTGAAATGAAGCGTAGCAAAACTCGTCCCCTTATATACCATGCGAACCCTGATACATATAACAATAGAATATCCAACTAATATGGCGGATTAGCAAAGAAATATGGCGGACATATAGAATTATACTATATTTATTAATTCATGTCAGCTTTAAACACGATACAATCTACCAGTCAATATTCTATATCCTTTATCAATTCAGGTACAATAACTTGTGTTCAAAGTAAACCACTCAAGTGCGGGATCATACATTCAATAATATGTAAACACAGATTGAAGCAATAAATGTTAATATTAAACAAATATGCGCTTTTATTGAAAAATTCAAAGTTTGTTGAAGTTAATCCACTTTGAAAAATTATCTCAGAGTACGTTAAATTTGGTATTAACATTCAATTCGCATTTGAAGATATTCAGTCACAGTCCATGGTCAACGCATGGTACATTAATTATTCAGCGTCCATAGTATATCGATCTTATAACGTATTGATGTCCCTTGATCGTCGCCATATAATCCTGCTTTTAAATATGATATTGAAACGCGGCCCCCTGGGATCTCTCACATTGCAAATGGTCCTTGATGCGGTGACACTGGTTAACCTTGATGATGTTTGAGCTTGAGGGTACATGTAATTAAATACAATTTAGATGTATAGAACTGACAAATACGCAGCATCCATTTTATTATATGAAATGTACAGGTAACTTCAACGCCAACTCCAAAAGTGGATTAACGACAATGAACAAAATGAGATGCATTTTCTTATACTTTTTTTTTTTTTTTTTATAGCTGACGATTACGACAAAAGGAAGTCGCTGCGATTACGACAACAGGGAGTCACTGATTAAGCTGTGAAGGTCAGTCTACTCAAATTATGATTCTCTCTCTCTAATTCAGTGGCGGATCTTGATGATCATAGAGGAGAAGGGAATTATCGGGGTTGCAGTCCGCTTTGGTGTGGATTTTCAAAATTTCAAACGGGTTTGTGTCATTCAGGACGTTTAAAGGTACTTTCTCAAATACCCCTTCTCCCGAATGTTCTTGGATCCGCCTTTGCAAAATAAGTGGTCAGTGAATCTGCCTTGAGAGGAGTGCTCTCTTCATAGATACCTCTCATCTCTCATATGACTTTGCGGTAGTGCTGGCGGCAGTCAAAATACTGCGGTTTTCAACATTTCGCAGAAACAGATGACACTAAATCGATGAACATTTATGGTATGATGCGATTTCAAACTTTTTTTCATAACAATTAGACAGCACACAGGCGTTTTAAAAATCTTTAATGATGAAGATTTTCTAATTGCAAGTTGCACATAACATCATCAAGCCTGCGATCAATCTCTCACCAGAGGGCGTATTATGCTGCGCTACAACACCTCTGTCAACGTCTAAATGTCAAGATTTTTGGCAAAACTTATTTCTACCTATTGCATTATAAAGTATGATTTTACAAATTCTAGTGTTAAGCTTAAATTTTTACAGTAAGTTCACAAAAACAACGAATTCCATGATTATTCTAGTATTATTGGAGGAATGAATATTTATATAAAACCTTTTAATTTGCTCAGGTGTCTCATATTTACCAGCTTCTGTGTTTATAAAATTCAGACAAGCGTTTGATTTGCTTAGATATGATCATTACAGATTGATATGCTAAGTTAGTTTTAGTACGTTTTGATATGAATTTTAGACGTTGACAGAGGTATTAGTTGAGAGTAGCGGGAAAGATAACTCTGGGTAGAGATTGGCCTGCGATCGTCGCCATGTTTTGTTTTGTTTTTTGTCACAAAGTTAAAAGTAATTCTAAGGATCAATTTAAGGCAACAAATAAAAAAAAGTATCAGTCCGGATCTGGTTTTAGTATTCACAAAAGGCTCACCAATAATCGTTCTAGATAGTCACCCAAGGAGGAGTAATTGTCCCGTGGGGATTCGGGTTAGAATAGATCCTCAGTACCCCTTGCTTGTCGTAAAAGGCGACTAAACGGGGCGGTCCTTCGGATGAGACCGCAAAAACCGAGGTCCCGCGTCACAGCAGGTGTGGCACGATAAAGATCCTTCCCTGCTCAATGGCCATAAGTGCCGACCACAGGCCTAAATTTTGCAGCCTTTCGCCCGCAGTGGTGACGTCACCATAGGAGTGAAATATTCTCGAGAGGGACGTTAAACAACATTCAATCAATCAATGGCTTTAGCATGTGGAGATAGACGTCGACTTTTAATAGACCTCTTACAACGACGTACTAACATGGTGCATGTATTGTGTACACATTTTTTAGCTATATATGGTATTTCATATTTTTGTTATGTTTGGTTACATACCAGTCAGCATTTTGCAAATTCTATGGTCGTTATAAGTATCTACTTCGTCAATACAACCTATCATTGGGTCAAATGCTGCCTGACGTGTTTCATGCCGGGTGTTAAGCCGTTGTTGGCACACTGATTTTGACTACGAATTACTCCGTTTACCTGATCAGGATATATAAAGACGTAGAGAGAAAACCAATCCAGAGTGCATTAAGGTATAATTGAACTCCTTCTGACTTTAAATTTATTCAAAGATTCCTCATTCAAATAACCAGAGACCAAACAATTAGGTTTACTTCAAAATAATTTTGAAGCAAAAATTGTAATATGTGGGCCTGTGAAGAATATACATGAACAATAAGGCTACCCTGCTTGACTAGTTTCCATTGTTTGGGAATTTCAAAGCAAAACTTGGGGAAAATACCTGATTTTTAGCATTGGGAATAGGCCTTTATTTCGGCTCCTTACAGGCCCTGAAAGAAATCTCTGTAATATGGGTTCGAAATGAAAATATGAAAAATTCAAATAAATGCCCACAGAAAATAACTAAATAAACTTCATAATTTATCATAACATGTCTTTTTCCGGAAAGCTGTTCTATTCTATACATATAGGTCTTTTGTTAACTTCAATTGATCCCCTTTTGAATCTTGTAAGGTGTACAAAGTTATATGTATGATTTAATCTCGACCATATCATGGTCATTGGTACACTCATATGACTTTTTAAAATGTACCAGATCTATATGTTCAACAGCATTCCAAGCATGACACAATTAATATTTATTTGAAAAATAATTTTTAAAAGTGCACCTCCACAATGTTAATTTGGGGGAGGGTGTGGGAGAGGAGGCATTTCCCATAAAACATTTGTTTGCACAGATCAACAGATTTATTGATATAAATCTGAATTACCTATAATCAAAATAATGCGATTTAGATCTAGTGATTGATATTAGCGATTCCTCAAGCACTTTGATTTTAGGAACAATTTCAAGATTGTTTTAAAAAAGAAATTAGGCTTTTATAAATATATTCGATAGTCAATCTTTAATCTGTGCTTAGTGTTTCACTGAAGATGTACGTACACATAAACTTTATCAACATGTATCATTCTCTATGGCACTACGGACAGCTTTTCAAAAGATACGAGATCTCTGAGGAAATTCGAGTCACTAACCTGATTGTTTGAATGTTCTCACTTTTTAGGTCACCTGAATTCATTCAGGTGACCTATTGCTATCTGTTTTTGTCCGTCGTCGTTCGTCGTGCGTTAACATTTGAATATTTTCAGCTTCTTCTCTGAAATCCCTGAACCAATTTTGGCATATAGCATCTGTGGGTGGAGGGGAACAAAAATTGTGAAATTCGTGGTCCCTGCCCCCCTGGGGCCTGAGGGGTGGGGCAAAAACCATCAAAATGAGTGTAATTTTAAAAAATCTTCTTCTTTACTCCTGGACATCAAGAAGCCAAACTGTGGGCATAATTATAATGACCGTTGAGCCCTCTACCAAAATTGTGAAATTCATGGCCCCTGGGGCAGGGGTTCTTGTGTTAGGGTGGGGCTCTATTGGTCATATAGTGAAAATGTAGAAATTCTTTGAAAATCTTCTTCTCTGTCTCTGGGTATTAAGTAGACAAACTAATAGCATGGTAATGATGAGCAAGGATGCCTCTTTATACCCCCCGCAACAAGTTGTGGGGGGGGGGGGGGGTATACTGGAATCGGGTTGTCCGTCCGTCCGTCTGTAGACGCAATGGTTTCCGGGCTCTAAAGCATTATCCTTTCCACCTACCGTCACCATATCATATATATGGACTACCCATGGGATGAAGATGTTCCCTATCGATTTAGGGGTCAAAAGGTCAAAGGTCAAGCACACTGGACATTGAAGTAGCAATATGGTTTCCGGACTCTAAAGCGTTATCCTTTCCGCCTACAGTCACCATATCATATATATGGACTACCCATGGGATGAAGATGTTCCCTATCGATTTTGGGGTCAAAAGGTCAAAGGTCACGCGCACTGGAAATTGAACTAGCAATATGGTTTCCGGCCTCTAAAGCATTATCCTTTCCACCTACAGTCACCATATCATACATATGGACTACCCATGGGATGAAGATGTTCCCTATCGATTTTGGGGTCAAAAGGTCAAAGGTCATGCGCACTTGACATCGAAGTAGCAACACTCAGAAAAGAGGTAGTTTATACCTATTACCAACACCCTTTGGGAGATTGGGGTAAGCGGGGGGTATTCTTAGTGAGCATTGCTCACAGTACCTCTTGTTAAAAATTGTGAAATTCATGGCCCCTGGATCAGGGGTTCTGGTGCTAGGGTGGGGCTCTATAAGTCATATAGTGAAAATGCATTATTTCTTTGAAAACCTTCTCTGTCCTTGGGTATTAAGTAGACAAACCAAAAGCATGGTTATGATGAGCAAGGATGCTTCTTTCAAAATTGTGAAATTCATGGCCCCTGGGTCAGGGGTTCTGGTATTAGGATGGGGCCCTGTTGATCATATAGTGAAAATGCATTTTATTTCTTTGAAAATCTCCTCCTCTGCTGCTGGGTATTAAGTAGACAAACTAATAGTATGATAATGATGATCAAATATACTTCTTTCAAAACTGAAATTTATGGCCCCTGGGTCAAGGGTTCTGGTGCAAAGGCGGGGCTGACCACATAGCTATTCAATGTTTCTTCCATCCAAAAGTAAAATTCTTATATTTAAACACAAATCTAATTCAAACATTGGAAGGTTGTTACATGATACTCAGGTGACCTATAAGGCCCCTGGGCCTCTTGTTCTGGACAACTTATCCATCTGTTAAGAAGTTCCCGGTGTATCTGTCTTTCCTGGCTGGATTCCCTCTCAAATATGACAGCAATGCGCAAAAGTGTGGCCCTGATACGATAAAATCTTCCCCTGTTTCCACAGACGCCTCGGCATATCCATCACTACGTCCATGACACTCCGCTCAAAATTATAGTCCAATGTCAAGGCCATTGTGTACACACAGGTCACGTGCTAGTGTTAGCTTGATGATGCGACCTCTAATTATAGAATGATGTCAAGGCCAGTAGTGTCAATTTTTAATCAGTCTAAACGTTACACAAAGTGTAGAAGAATTGATTTCTACTAATTCTGAAATAAATAAACCCTACGTGACCACCCTATCTGGTATTTTAGAAAATCGTATGGTAACTTGCGTTTTTCTGCAGAAGTTTGGAAAGGGGAAAGTAATCCCGAAGAATTGACACTGCACGGAGTTTGATGCACGATGTATAAAATAAAAGTCGGAACTGATTCCGGATTTGTTTGAACATTTTAAAGACAATCTAAATTTATATATGTGTTTATCAAATAAATAGTTTATACAGGAATGAAACAAAACAACAAATTGATATTTATTTGTGAATTTCTTATCGTTGTAAAATAGCTTTGTTGGAGATCGCCTTAACTTAAATAATGAGTTTTTATTAAAATATGATTTGCCAATGGAAATAATTGAAAGTTCAATACTATTACCGGGTATTTGATACAAGAATTTCATGTTCTACGTGTTCTGCCTTACTAGTTATCTCCACATCTTGACATTCTGACACCTCGGATACCTCACCACCTTCACCTACATCTGAAGATCCTTCAGGAACGTTAATCTCCCTTCCAAGATACTGAGGGGGCGCCGTCGTTATCTCATCTATGTTTGAGGTACAGTCGGCCGTATACGTACCTACATATACATGTAGGTATGTGTATAAACCGATCCCCTCTGTGCAATATCTGAAGATATTCCCATTTCTCCAACTTGAGAACCATCTATTGGTTCATTGTCCCCCATATCTCGAAACAGTTTCTCCTGTATTCAAATTTAAAATTAATTAAAATTAAGAAATCAAAAACGTGATTGATCTTTCGCCAAACCTCGGCATTTAGAAGTGAGAATCACGGGCTTTTCGGATATGACGTTAAAGACGGAGGTCTCGTGATGCGACAGGCGTTGACGCGATATAGAACCCTCACTGCTGTGGCCCTGAGCGCTTAGCAAAGGTCTAAATTTGTGGTACTTCACGTCTCAATACGAGTGAAAATTTCTCGACCGGACGTAAATCAATCAATCATTCTCCGGACTGTCCGTTAATAATTCTTACTGATTAGAAATACAATTTTGAACAATCACTCTTTCACTTTAACATTTTTCTTAATATATTGTACAATTTCATATCAGATAAGTTTATACACACCGCAAAATGAACAATGTTTTTTTTTTACCAACTCTAAAACATTTGTTCTACTATGATATGAATTGTAAAAAATGAATTTGTAACAACTCTACATCTATCTATTTTCCCCATTTTTGAGATGTATTCTTACATATCTTGAAATTGAAATCAACCGGAGTACACCGTCGCACTGACTGATCAATGCATTCAATAATGGATAAGAAACGTTTGATACCTTAAATCAATTGATATGAAAACTATACGGCCATAACTTATATGTACTTCAACTTGGTCAATACAACATTTTACATGTCATTCATTTTACATGACCTCGATCGATATCTTGTCTAATTTTTGTTGCTATAAAACTTTTCACTAATGGAATAATCGAAAGAAAAGTGAAATATCTTCTATATACATGGGGTACCTGTAAAGTGCGAAACGAAACGAAACGAAACCCACCGAAACGAAACGAAACCTACCGAAACAAAACGAAACAGATTGTATAACCGAACTCTTTTAATTATAATAATTAAAAATGGTATCTTAGGCCCCTGTGAAAGTTACCACATATAAATAAAATTCGCCTCCCCTTTGATGTAGGCTTTCGGCTTGACTGTTACAAAGTTTTAAAAGTTGGAAAGGGGGGAGTAAGCACAAAGTACATATCCGTAGTTGATTAAATGCCATGTACAATTAGTTTCGGATCCATACATTTCAGAACCGAGGGTTACAGTCTCAGAGATCTGGGGAAACACACTATACGAGGGGTGGGGTCGCCGACGTTGGATCCGCCTTTGGGCATAGCTACATTGTTTGAAGAAGCTGGTGTCTGAGAAAATTGAAAGCAGGAAGAGCTCTTAACCTCTTATTTTATCTCTAACCGCTGAGGTGCGATTACTTTCAATAATGGAAAAACTCTATACATTTGGGATGTTGCTAAGATGGGGAATTGAAAACGGGACGGAAAACGGATTTTTTTAAATGCAATAATATTAGGAGGAGGTCGGCATTTTGTAAACTGAAAAGGCTTATGAACAAGGGGATTTTAAGCAGAAATCACAAAGAGAACGGGAGGACATATTCAGAATCCACCGTTTGATATACTACATACAAATACACAATATCCACATGTATACATATATTTGTCTTTAGAGCAAAAAATACTGAAACATGTATTTATGCCCAAAATCGGACTCAACGCCGACGACCCCATCCCTCGTTTAGTGTGTTTCCCCAGACCTCTGACCTGTGAGACTGTAACCTTCCGTTCTGAAATTTATGGATCCGAAGCTAATTGCACATGGTATTTATGTACTTTGTGCTTACCCCCCCCCCCTTTCCAACTCTTAAAACTTTGTATCAGTCAAGCCGAAAGCCTACATCAAAGGGGAGGTGAATTTTATTTATATGTGTAAACTTTAACAGGGACCTAAGATACCATTTTCAATTATTATAATTAAAAGAGTCCGATCATACAATCTGTTTCGTTTCGTTTCGGTAGGTTTCGTTTCGTTTCGGTAGGTTTCGTTTCGTTTCGGTAGGTTTCGTTTCGTTTCGGTAGATTTCGTTTCGATTTCGTTTCGCACTTTACAGGTACCCTATATACATGTATATGAAAGAAATATATTGATATAACTTTGGGCATGACAGCCCATCGGTGTTTAACGTATATGATTAAAAATTATGATTCTTAAAGAATATAAAATGGGTGGGTGTGCGAGGAAGGAGTGTGTGTGTGTGTGTAGGGGTGTGTGTGAGGTCCCTGATCAGGTATTCCACAGTTCCATCTCTTAAGGTCACTTGAGTTTACTCAGGTGACCTATTGCAATTGATTGTCGTCCATCGTCGTGCGTTAACAATTGAACATTTTTCACGTCTTCGTGATAATTACTAGGCCAATTCTTTACAAATTTGGTATGAAGCATCTTTGGGACAAGGGGGGCATCAATTGTAGATTTCAGGACTCCAACAGCCGTGGGGCCATAGGGGTGGGGCAAAAACTGCCTAAAATTGACAAAGTTTCAAAAATCTTCTTCTTTAGAACCGCACATATTTATGAAAAACTAAATGTAAAGTGGTGTAGGGCAGGAAGACCTCTACCGAAATTATAAATTTCATGATCCTCAGGGTAGGGGTTCTGACCCCAGGGTGGGGCCAAACTTGTTATACAGTGTTTATGTGTAAAAAAAAAAAAATTAAATATAATCTTCTTAAGTACTATTGATACTATATTGAAACTAAATGGATATTTAGAAAGAACAGGCAATCCTTCACCAATATGATAAATTTGAAGATCCCAGGAGTAGCGGTTTTGGTATCAGGGTGTGGCCAAAATGGTCAGTCATTAAATGTGTAGACAATAGGCATTTTTAACTTCTTCTTGACAACTATCATTCCATTTTTTTTCAAACTTGGTATGAAGCATGTTTGGAACAAGGGGGACAAAAATTGTAAAATTCAGGATTCCTGGAGCCCTAGGGGTGGGGCAAATACTGCCCGAAATTGACCAATTGTCAAAAATCGTCTTATCTAGAACCACACATGTTTAAGAAAAACTAAATGCATAATGATGTAGAGCAGGAAGGCCTCTACCAAACTTGCAAATTTTATGATCCTCTGGGTAGGTGTTTTGACCTTAGGGCGGGGCCAAACTTACTATATAGTGTCTATGTGCAAAACACTTAAATAACATCTTTAGTGTTATTGATACTAAATTGAAACTAAATGGATATTCAGAAAGAGCAGGTAGTCTTTTACCATTATTACTAAAATGGTAAACTTGATGATCCCCAGATTAGGGGTTCTGACCCCAGGGTGGGGCCAAACTTAGTAAATAGTATTTATGTGTAAGTTTGCTGATACTGTATAAAATTTAAATGCATACTTAGGAATAACAGAAAAGGGTGTACAAAAAAATGGTGGATTTCACAACCCAGGGATTTGACTCTATAGAATGGGTCGAAATTAGTCGTACAGTGTATCTTTTGATGTTTTGATGTTAACACACCTATTACATTATGTAAAGCATTTCAGCAGTGTATGCACTTTTAAGGGCAGTGAAGTTATAAGAACACATCTTGTTTTACACTGTTGCTGAACATTAGAATTTAGCTTAGATATTCAGAACAGGAAATTTACTCAAGATTTCATAGCCTTTGGGAGTAGTTATATTACACTAAGCGCACGGTACTGGTGTCACTTTACGTTACACTTATAACGTCATAAATTGTGGCAAAATATAATCACGAAAGCAACGTCACATTTTAAACAAATTCATTATCTCCAAGCTGTAATATCATAACTAAAGCACATGCATGATTTAATGTTTAAAAATTGAAAATAAATCTTTGTACGTGTATAGTGTACATTCATAAAAATTATGAATTCTTAGAAATACTCCAAAGTATACGTACTGTATTTATTTCACCGTGCCTACAACAGCAGGCATGTCGTATGAAATAAGGGTACCCGTTTCGGTAGGTTTCGTTTTGCTTCGGTAGATTTCGTTTCCTTTCGATTTCGTTTCGCATTTTACAGGTAACCATCCCATGAAATAAGGCTTGCAATTCTTATGAATATGATCTCTGAGAAATTTGAACACAGTAAAAAAAATATCAGTTTTGGTTTTTTCTAGGATATATATAGACTTGCTCAAGTCTCTATATTTAATAATCATTGCTCTCTTTAATACTTTTTATTAATGCCAAACACGGAAGGGGGGGGGGGTTAAAAACTCCCGTACGTTTCTGTCATCGATCTACATCGATCACGCTCTAGTGGGGAAAAACAACAACCAGCGCATAGAAAGTATATGTAGTTTTGCGCTTTATAAATGAATAATAATAATAACCACGGTGAGTTGAAATGAGAGTTAAAAACTTCCAAATAATATTACATTTTAACGTTTTAATGTTCACTTTCATTTCTGAATAAACAGTAGAAAAGGTATACAGAGTGTTATTTATACTCGTATGTTTTACTTGCGAATCGGTTAGTTTCAATATATATCATATTTAGTTTTGAAGGGGTGGTCTCGTGAAAACCGTGTGACTTTAGATTTTATTGTCAGATGTTGAACTTTTGATCTAATGATATTGTTATTCATATGCGGAAATCTTGATTTGTATTCGATAATCTTGATATCTATATGCGGACGGAAATTTTGATTTATATGTGAGAAATCTTGATATTCATATGTGAATTTTTTTGATTTTACTCTACGAGAGAGAGAGAGAGAGAGAGAGAGAGAGAGAGAGCGAGAGAGAGAGAGAGAGGCTTCCTCTACTCTTCTGGAGTACCAACGCATGTGGGCGAATAGCTGCAATAATGTAGCCCTCTCTGATTTTTTTTTTTTTTTTTTTTTAGGGAGAGGGCTACAACTCCTTAGGATCTCCGTAATGGTGCAAATGCGGGAGTGATTCACTCCCGCAACATTTGCGCTCATTCTAAACATTTCCTGACTTTCTTTACGTAAATAAAATGATATTCTATGTTTCTTAGTCAATATATAAATTTACAACCTGCAACTTTAGATTTGTGAGGCTCTATTCTACCGTTTTCAACAATTTCGATAAATCCCAGTTTCTCGATTCATATTTATGCGCCATGTTTGATGTACTGAAGTTTCAACTTCCGGTTGTCAAGTCATTTGCATATGCCATATAAGGTGGTATTTACATCAATGGACAAGTATGGAGGCGAAAGCTATTTCGTCGGTATTGAGAAGGTTTGAATTTAATATCAAGTTAAAAACCGAACAACAGAGTGTAAATTCTTTCTGCAACAATATGATTTTCTTTCCTTTGTCGAAGTGGCTCGAGTAACTACATTTTCGCGCTGATTGTCAATGTTTAGGCTTTTCATTAGATCCACCTACGAGATTTCGCGATAACAAGCATGGCGGAGCAGACGAAGAATTTTGCATGCTGTACATTATATTTAATGAAAAACACCTTTATTAGACATGCCCGAGCACAAAGTTGGTACTCCTTTTGGTGTAAACAACATTTGGGACCAATACACAGAGTTTATTATCGGTTATTCATAAAATTATTTTGCACCATTACGGAGATTCTATGGAATTGTAGCCCTATCCCGAAAACGTCAGAATAAAAAAAAAATGGATTGGGCTACATTATTGCAGCTAGTGGGCGAAATATTCCAGGGGCAATCGCTCACACCCGCCAGAGATCACCTGGGTCCTAAATACAACAGTGAGGTTGTTCAACACGTAACTGATACTCTAACAAGATTTTGACATTCAATTAATTTAATATGTGACTTATGTATATATCTTTCATTCATTGGAAGGGGGGGGGGGTACATAAGATCTAACACGCTATATATATCCACCGTTCTGGTGCCTGTGCTCACATCCACCTCCTAGGGAATGCTACAGGCTGGTGCATGTTGGAAACTGTAGGAGGGTCCACAGTTTTCTTTGTACTTGCTCTTTAAACCAGGTAGCACGCAGGAGACAGGTGAGATGCGCAGAGATCTCTTCCCCCTTAGAACGTGACCACCCGTTCAGGTCCAGGCACATATGTCCACATAGGGCCCCCTGTGTTGCCCCTACGTTGGTAGTCAAACTGGCCGCTTCCCCAGTTCCCCACAAAAAATTGCACGCGACCCTTTCCGCCATATATGTAAATTTGCACCCTGTTTCTGATTACGATTAATAAATATTCAAATTTGTATCACTCTTGTTAATCCAGCTAGCTAAGCAGCCTATGGGGGATTACAGGGCAGCCACCCAAGCTTCGACATAGCTACTGGGTTTATTCAGCATATTAGGGCAAGGTCAACTATTCAATTCAGGCCAAATGTCTCACGGCTGGTAGTGCTGTATATTTATTAAAGTTTAATTTTAGCAGAGTAGCTCCTCTAGTTAAATTTAAGATATCCGAGGTCAGGTCATGGTCAATGAAGCTAATTCTTTTATCAATTTTTGAAATTATGCATTTCACCTACAATCAATAATGACTAAATCCATGCGTACATCTAGCATGTGTACATCAACATTATCAAATACGAATCAAATATTATGGAATATAAATCGAGATTTATATAATTATCGAATATAAATAACAAGGTTACCAAATGTAAATAAATAACAAGATTATCGACTATAAATCAAAATTTTCGCATATGAATATTAAGATTATCGAATATAATTAAAATTTTCTCATATATGAATAACAAGATTATCGAATATGATTAAAGAGTTTCGTATATAAATCAAGATTTGTATAATATTGCAACGTTTTACACACCGTAAGTGTATCTGTTCAAAGCTGAATTTTTATATGCATACATACAGTACATCGTCGCAAACCACGGGTTATTGTTTCATTCTATTTCACAAACGTTTGTGAAATAGAATGAAACAATAACCCGTGGTTTGCGACGATGACATACAGTAGTACATGCAACAAAATGTAGTCTGTACAATTGTCATTTGATAAAGTCAATTAAAGTATATGTACCAGATCTAGAGCAAAACATATCTATGAGATACACATGCTATAGCTTAAATACCTTGTATACTATTTTTAAAAATCATTTTAATTTAGATCATTCAAAAATAATAAAAGCAACATTTTACGTTTTAGCTAGACGTAGGTTGTGTACATTGACGTCGCGTCATTGCGCGACAAAATCACATGGGACATTTATTTGGACATTAAGTATCTTTTCGTTTTCCTAAATGGACGCGGGATAAAATGAAATGTTGTATATTCTATATAGTAAATTTTATGTACTTTCTGTAAGTTATATTCATTAAAATATTCGCGTTGGAATAATGCTTAGAAATAAGACATAAAATGGTAGAATTGTTTAAAAAGCGCGGTATTTGTAGAATAAGGACATTTCACTGGACACCGATAAAATCAATCTATTTCATGGATATACTCAGAATTTTATAATACTGGTATACATTGTGCTCTACGATACATGTCATTATAAATGTAACAAGGATAGTCAACTTCCCCCTGTATTAGGGTGCTACTGGTCATGATGATTTGCATTTGCAGTCTATCTACAAACACGGGACACCACTGACAGGTACTGTCTTTGCCATTTTTAAGGTCGCTATATCAATTCTATGAACTAAATGTTTAAAGTAATTGGTTTATGGTTTTTAGATAAGGACGTCACAATCATACACCAATTCTTACGTTATTTGGGACAAAATCAATCATTTTATTAATCTGTGGATAAAGCGTATGCGTATTTCATGTAACGCGGGACAACGAAAAATGACGACATCTGCGTGTATTTATTGCTAATGAAATGCGTGTAAATTATATTTTATATAAGCTATTATCATTATTTATATATTTTCCTTGCCATTGATGTATAAGACTTTAATAATCCACAAAATATACAAATGTGTAAACATAGCGGAAACATTTTCTAATGCACGTATGAAAGTAACACCAGTACCGTGCGCGACGTCATACCTTTTCACTAGTACTCAGTTGACCGTTAAGGCCTATGGACCTCTTGTTTGTATAGAATTATGCCTCGTTCACACGAGGAATTTAATTCGCATTAAATATTACCGCCGTGTGAATGGGAAGTATAAGATTTAATGCGCATCCGTACGAACGAGGCATTAGATTTCATACCCATATTCCTATACAGAGAAGGGAAACAAATGTTTGACATTGAATCAGCTTGACAAATCCAGTTATACCTGACATATGAGCATAATGAATGTATTCCCCAAGGCCGACCAGGGTAGATTTGTGATGTGAACCCATTGACTGAATTAATTTAATGTGCTTAGTGATTTGTAATGATGCTCATTTACATATTTCTTCTATTAAATTTCAATATTTAGTGCAGTGAAAGATGAAATCAAATTCATCTTCAATTTCTTGATTGAGTGTCTCAAAATTTAAATTATCTATTATGCCAGTTCATTCCCTGGTGTCTTCCAAATTAAATATCAAAACAGCCTGGCTGTGGGAAATAACTGTGAATTAGTTTTGTTAATTGCATTTTACAAATTACAAATTTACAAATTAATAAGTTCATTCATTCTTTACTTCCTCCATGTGGAGATATTGCAATATAAGTTAATATACAATTACATATACATGAATATTACATTTTGAACATTTTCCCCGAACTTTCCAGTCTCGTGGGGATTCGGGTTTGAATAGGTCCTCAGTAAACCTTGCTTGTCGTAATGGGGCGGTCCTTCGGATGAGATCGCAAAAAGCGAGGCCCCGTGTCACAGCAAAGATCTTTCCCTGCTCAAAGGCCGTAAGCGCCGATCATAGGCCTAAATTTTGCTGCCCTTCACCGGCAATAGTGACGCATCCATATGAGTGAGAGATTCTTGAGCGGGACATTAACCACAATACAACCAATCTACAGCTTGATAAAGGCAAACACTCAATTTCAGGTGATTTATGAAAACCCCAAATTTCACTTCCACAAGGAATAACATTTCCCACGTATCAAATGAATTGACATCGGGTTTCTGCATTGAACTCAAACTTCAGGATAGTAAAGTTCAAGCCAAAGAACGCATGTTGACCTTGTTCAGCTAGTTTCTTAAGTAACATTGAAGGATGAGGTGAAACAACTATTAGAGACGGCCCCCTTTCCATGGTCAATAAAAGTAATTCTACTGTACAAAAGTTAAAATTTTATACATAGACGCCACAGACAATGGTTCCTAGTTTTAGTTGTTCCCTTTGTTTTTTTTTGTTTTTTGTTGTTTTTTTTTTGTCATGAGGAATGTCGAAATATCAATTGAATTTTAAATCCCATATAAGCAGTTTTCGTCATGGTACTTCATGAAGAAAGTTAAACAAAGTGGACAGGTCTAAACACACAGGATAACGTTCACTTTAGGAATATGAATAGATCTCGTTCTTTCCCCGTTTACAAAGCACGTGACATCATTTAATTGTGTTATATTTTTATGTAAATGGAAGCTATTCATGATTTTCACTGAATACATACATGCTGCATATGTGATCAACATATTTTGATGCATATTATTTATTCGTTGTGATGAAAAGTGATGATATTGCTAATACATGTACCTAAACACGTGATCAAAAGCACATCCGGTCATAGATACCGCCGCTGAAAAAGAAATTCAGTATAATTCTTATAGATCAAATAGTTATTTTGGACTAAATACGGAAAATTATAAGTAAAACTGTTAACCGTCAACATACGTTTCGTTCAAACCCTATATTATATTGTGATGTACTAAAACATATGTCACAAGTTCTCACCAAAAAAGAATAAATAAATAAAGACACCCCTTCTCCGTTTCTCAGGCCCTAGATCGAATTTGCCTTGAAGAAAAAAAAAATTATTATAGATATCGGGGCTCGTATAATTATTTATCAAAATACCTTGATTATAAAAAGCACTCGTGCTGTGAAAATACATGTATAACTATGTAGTATAGTCTTTATGTTTAGGTTTTGTTTTACGGTACTTTATTACTATGAGTAATATGCCCATTAGTTACATAGCATATATATAAAATCCAAGGCACACTATTTAGCCCACACAATATACATAGCATATAATGACAAGAGTGAATTACATATACTTACCAAAACAAAAAACAAACAAAAACAAGAGGCCCATGGGCCACATCGCTCACCTGAGTCACCTTGGTCCATATCAGAAGACTTTCTATATATATTTGCATGTAAAACCGTAGTCCTTATCATGGCCCCAATCTACCCCTGGAGGCCATAGTTTTCGCAAACTTGAATCTACACTATGTCAGAAAATTTTCTTGTAAATGTGAACTTCTTTGGCCCAATGGTTCACGAGAAGAAGATATTTGAAGATTTTTTGCTATATATTTGTATGTAAAACTTTGATCCCCCCTTGTGGCCCCATCCTACCCCCAGGGGCCATGATTTGAACAAACTTGAATCTGCACTGTATCAGAAAGCTTTCATGTAAATATCAGCTTTTCTGGCTCAGTGGTTCTTGAAAAGAAGATTTTTTTAAAAAAATTCCTATATATTTGTATGTAAAACTTTGATCCCCTATTGTGGCCCCATCCTACAACAGGGGGCCATGATTTGAACAAACTTAGCTCTGCTCTATGTTAGGAAGCTGTTCATTTGAATATCAGCTTTTCAGACTCAGTGGTTCTTGAGAAGAAGATTCTAAAAGAATGTCCCTATATATTTGTATGAAAAACTTTGATCCCCCCTTGTAGCCCCATCCTACCCCAGGGGCCATGATTTGAACAAACTTGAATCTGCACTATGTCAGAAAGCTTTCATGTAAATATTAGCTTTTCTGGCTTAGTGGTTCTTGAGAAGAAGATTTTTAAAGATTTTTCATATATATTTGTATGTAAAACTTTGATCCCCTATTGTGGCCCCATCTGACCCCCAGGGGCCAGGATTTTAACAATTTAGAATCTGTACTATATATCAGAAAGCTTTCATATAAATCTCAGCTTTTCTGGCTTAGTGGTTCTGGGAAGAAGATTTTTAAAGATTTTTTCTATATATTTGTATGTAAAACTTTGACCCCCTATTGTGGCCCCATCTGACCCCCGGGGGCCATGATCTTAGCAATTTATAATCTGCACTATATCAGGAAGCTTTCATATAAATCTCAGCTTTTCTGGTTCAGTGGTTCTTGAGAAGAAGATTTTAAAAGATTATTCCTATAAATTTGTATGTAAAACTTTGATGCCCCCCTTGAGGCCCCATTCAATCCCCGGGGTCCATGATTTTAACGAACTTGAATCTGCACTATATCAAAAAAAAAACAAAACAAAAAAAATAAAACACATCTTTGACCCCCTATTGTGGCCCCATCCGACCCCTGGGGGCCATGATTTTAACAATTTAGAATCTGTATTATATAAGGAAGCTTTCATATAAATCTCAGCTTTTCTGGCTCAGTGGTTCTTGAGAAGAAGATTTTTAAAGATTTTCCCTATATATTTGTATGTAAAACTTTGATCCCCTATTGTGGCCCCATCCGACCCCTGGGGGCCATGATTTTAACAATTTAGAATTTGCATTATATAAGGAAGCTTTCATATAAATCTCAGCTTTTCTGGCTCAGTGGTTCTTCAGAAGAAGATTTTTAAAGATTTTTCCTATATATTTGTATGTAAAACTTTGATCCCCTATTGTGGCCCCATCCGACCCCTGGGGGCCATGATTTTAACAATTTAGAATTTGCATTATATAAGGAAGCTTTCATATAAATCTCAGCTTTTCTGGCTCAGTGGTTCTTCAGAAGAAGATTTTTAAAGATTTTCCCTATATATTTGTATGTAAAACTTTGACCCCCTATTGTGGCCCCATCCGACCCCCGGGGGCCATGATTTTAACAATTTAGAATCTGCACTACCTAATAAAGCTTATCTATAAATTTCATCTTTTCTGGCCCAGTGGTTCTTGAGAAGAAGATTTTTTAATGACCCTACCCTATTTTTACCTTTTCTTGATTATCTCCCCTTGGAAGGTGGCCTGGCCCTTTATTTTAACAATTTAGAATTCCCTTTACCTAAGGATGTTTTGTGCCAACTTTGGTTGAAATTGGCCCAGTGGTTGTTGAGAAGAAGTTGAAAATGTGAAAAGTTTACAGACGGACAGACGGACGGACAGACAGACGGACGGACAGACGGACGGACGGACGGACGCCGGAGTACGGGTGATCAGAAAAGCTCACTTGAGCTTTCAGCTCAGGTGAGCTAAAAAGCAATGCTTACAAATACAAATAAAAAAAAAGAAGGAAGAAGATCTTGGTTAAGATTTAAGGAGTCTCTAAGTATTTCAGCTTTCTCTAGGATTTTCCCTAAAGTACTTAATTCACTGACATTTCCTGTAGGCAATGATTGTAGAAGATTATATACATAGTTGGCCTATACCAATACTACTTTGTAATATGTTATTTCCTATACTCATCAGAAAGAAATCATTTCAAAATAAAGTGGTACTCATCTTCAATCTCCAAATGACGAAAATTACATAATCTGTGCTCTCAAGGAGGATGAGTGAATCTCCCCTTCTCAATCATTAATAGATGTTCGCTAAGTCTATATTTTGCAGTTAACTGAATATACTTGACTGGGATTGGATGAAAAACAAAAGCATCGCAATCTTGTTGGAAACAATCAGTTATTCTTTGTTTGCAAATGTTTAAAACTAGTTTTTATTTGTAATGTTTTGATAGTACCAAGCTTCTACAAACCCTAATGAAAGTAGTACATTTTTAACCCCAAGTAACCAATTATATTTTGAACAATGACATGTTTCAATTCTCTCAAGCATATCTTGATAAATACTATTCATTATACAGTTCTCTGATTCCAGCAATGTTAACCAAGATTTTATAATGCGCATTTTTCTTTGAATGGAAAGTGACAAACGACCTTTAAAGGGGCATGGACACGAATTGAGCTGAATTTTTTTTCCAATTTTAATGTCTAGAATGCTTGATTAAGGTAGTTCTAATGATCAGCAAAAATTTGAATGTCGGTTGTCGAGGTATATGGGAGATACAGAGCTGGCAATTCTTTGTTATGTAAACTAGGCTCGTGCCATGTTTTGTTTACATAGGTTAATAATGCTTCTTTTGTGAGGATCCGGGTTAGAATAGGTTCCAAATTATCATCAATCATGACATCTGATGCTAGCCTGGAAATGGGTTTGGGATACACTCAGGCACCTGCCATCCTGGAAGTAAAAAAGCAATACAAATGAGGAAAATATACCATTTTTAACCCCTCCTAATTAAAAAAAAAATTCCCAGTATAATGACAGATATCAACTTTCAGCAAAATGCCTAACCTTTCCAACAAGGCCAAATTTGCAATAGGGTCCTTGATTCCTTTTCGAGATATTTTTCAACTTACCGTTTAAAGTGAAAGTAGAATTGCCCACCTAGAAGTCAAACTCTCATACATCTCACGGTCACAGTTTCGAATCCCCTAAAAAGGCACTGGATCAATGTAGAATGGTCACCTCCCTATATTAATACAGATATTAATAACAATGAAATTATTTAAATTCTATAAATACTCTTTTAACATATTTACATTTTAACCCTGGTCACTTTAGCTTCGTATTGGCAATTCGCCAGGTATATTGAGACTTTAACCTTATAGAAGAATTAAGAGCGTGTTTGATTACAACAAAACTGGATTCGGTTTTTGAATCTGGTTTCGTAAACCAACTGCTTGTAATCAAACGCTCAAACCGAAACTGGATTTTAGCAAGATGGCTGTCAGTAATGTAGAATGCTATCCATGGCTCGAGTTTTTGTTTGAGGATGAAGGAATTGACCTTTATACGTATTTTCTGACAGATGTAAGGAGGGACAAACCACGAATTGAAGACTATATTGAAAAAACTGTTCCTTTGTATAATGTTGACGACTTCAGATCTATTTTTCGGATCAGTAGAGGACTGTTTGAAGACTTGTTAATTCGTTTAGGAGGAAAACTGGCATTTAAACACCCACGCTACGGGGGAAGGGAAGCCATAAAAACAGAGAAAATTGCCCTTGTTGGACTATATTATATGGCTTGCCTAGAGACAATCAGGAAAATTGCAGAAAAATTTAACATTTCTGAGTACTCCGTTTTAACGACCTGTGATTTATTTCTTCTTTTTATTGAATGTTAACCCTAGCTAACGTGTAAATGCGTTTCCATAACCAGTACACATGTATTTACAGGGAACGTCTAGACCATGTGCGTCTTGCTTTGGTTTTCCGTCTGTTTGGTAATTATATAGGTAAAACTGTCCCAAAATAGCATTCTGTTGTTGACATTTGCACGTACGCAAACTATCTAACAATCTATAAGGATTAACAAATAACAAAACTTCAATAATGAAATGACAAAACTTACGGAACTTTATCGGCCGCCATCTTGAAACCAAAAAATCCAGCCTCAGAGCAGGATTCGCGGTTTCTCGAATCTGGTTCCGGTTTTTGCAGAAACAAACGACACGGTTTACGAATCCGGTTTCGGTTTGCTTGTAATCAAACGCGCTCTTAGTGGTCTGTTCTCTGATTTCCTGTAAATTTCTTCCTCATTTAGGATGAAGGTTCATCCACCATTGTTCAGGCGTTTGAGTATTACACTGTACTATTATTGAAATTGATATCAAAAGGACACAGTTTACTTTGGGATTTTACTCATAACGCGAAGAAAAAGGTAAATAGCATTTAAGGAAATTAAGTTTTCTTAACAAATTACTCTACTAATTGATTTTCTCAGGTTTGAAAGAAAAAAATTGTAAAAGGGGAGCACAGGCTACATGTACTCGACAAAGTATATCAACAAAGACATATAATATGTACGAAGGAATGTGGCACATACTTTTAAGTAAAATTCTGTTGTTTTTTATTATTATGGCGTCGAGCTTTGCTCGAACGGCATCTAGTCAGCGTGTACGACTGAATCAGCTGAAAAGTTTACGCGACCGAAGGTGTCAGACTATCGATGCTTCCGCGGAAAAATCCCGCGCTTTTTGTAATGACGTATGAATATCTGTACTGTTTAATGATTTACGACATTTTAAAGTTGTTAATGAGAAACAAATGAAAATTATCACATTGATTTACTTTAACATATAAAAACTTTCACAAAAAATAAAAACAAATCAAATAAAAATTCCAATTTCAATGCGAACTACATTTGCAAAGTCACGTGATGTCTGAAACGATAGCGTGTCTAGACGAAAGATAGCGTGGGTTTTGTTTGTAAACATTGCGTGCTGTTGGCGAAATTTAAACTGAGAAATAGTATATCGCGGATTATTTATGGTCATTACATTTTAGGGTAGGTAATGTTTATTTGACTGTAGCATTCTCAGTAGGGTATTAACGCATCTGTAGGTTTGCAAATCATTGGTCAACTCGGTATATAAACAATGTTATTGTAAACAAACCAAGCGCGGAAGCATTCATTATTATAAGGCTTTCAAGTAAAGGTTTTTGTGGAGGTAAAAGTTACTGAATTAACAAATTTTTTTTTTTAATCTGACTAGATTTTCACCTCTTGAGATGCTAGCAGTGATATATACTACAAATGGTCCATAGTTGTTTACATTGTTGCACATATTTCTTATTAAAATTTTGGTTTAAAACTTATTTCTTGTTTTTATTATGTTATCAACAAGTACATGCAATGCTGCCCTTTACAACTATTAAAAGGAGAGTTCTCACAACAGTTGACTTTTTCACTAAATATCTTAATGCACAAATTTTCAGTTCTTTGTGAATTACATCTGTGCCAAGGATTGTAGAGTACTCCCTTGGCTAGCAAAGATGTGTGAATAATTGAGAGCAATGGTTGATCACAAAAATCTTCATTATTTAATAACATTAGATATTATAAATAATCCTTTGAAAAATATTCTGAAGAAATGAATGGAATTGTAAAAAAATATATCTGTAATTGAATTTTTGTGTGAAAAGAGCTACTGTACAGATGTATTAGAAGCATTATTCCTGTATGAAGGATAAATATTCTTGGTATTGCTTGAATTCAAAGCTGTATGTGTGTTTTTAATACATGTACAGCTAATCTTCGTTATCGGGAATATGTAAATAGAGTTGCCAGTCCAAACCACTTCTTTTTTGTGTGTGTGTTATCCTTGTTATCGCAAATCCTTGGATATCTCAAATTTAATTTCAGTCCTGTTGAATTTGCAATAACAAGGTGTGACTGTAGTCAATGGCATCAAAATATTCACAGGTAGAAGACTCTCCATGGAGATTTATATAAAGCTATATCTACTCTGTGTACATACAATAAGGGATGAAGCATTGATAAACTGGACAGTACATAGTTTCATTATAATCTTTGCTTTCTTAGCACGACGCCATTGTGGCCCCTCAGGCCTTTGATACGGGTTATTGTTTTTGTTTCAATCATTTGGATTATTGCTGTTATTGTTCCTTTTTTTAACAAATTAAAATCCTAGAAATTTTGCATGAAAAAGAACAAAATATAAAATGTTTTAAAGTTTATAAAATTGTTAAAATGTTGAATGTGTCTATATGATACTAATGGATTCCACTTTGCATGTAAGGTAAACAATGAGAATATATGAATATAATTATTTGTTTAGAAAATCAGATTCAGAATCGTCAACTTATTTCTGATAATGATATCTACACGTATAGATAACTAAATACAATTTAGTGTACTGGTAAATAAATTACATATACATGTATACTGTATGAATCGAATACACTCTGTCTAAAGTACATGACGTTGAAGGCGTGTTTATGTTCCAAAAACAGCGGATAATACATTCGAATCACGTGATATCGTCTTTTGTATAGAACGATAGAACGAACCCAATATCGACAGGAAGAGAAATCAAACCCATTTTAGGCCTCCTACAACCATTACAAAAACGATCATGATTCGATATCGACACGATACCGTAGATATCGACAGAAAGAAGAATCATTTCTATTTCAGTTCTACCACTACGTTGAAAACGATCGTGATTCGATATCGACACGATATCGTCGATATCGACAGGAAGAGAGATCAATCCTAGTTTAGTCTTCAACCATTACAGAAACGATATTTATGTTCCGTTAGCCTCAGCTTACCTTGCCAAGTAGACTAGGCTTGTTTTTTGGCATGACAGGCAGAACCAGTAACACAGTGTTGAATTGAAAAAATGTCATTTATTAATAAAATGACGAAAATGAAACTTGACAAAATAATGGGGGTCAGAAAAGACTAGAAAACATTGGTAAACGTCTTTGGATAAGTATTATGCAATCTGACCCCCCAGCAAAACTAACATAAAAATATATGGGGGCCAAAATCATTGGCAACTAAAGATTATCTTTAGGTAAGTATTATGCAATCTGACCACCAACATACATCACATAAAATTATAAGAGAATCAACTAATCTGTTATCTAAACAACACAACCTGCCTGTCCACAAAAAAGGTGGGTAATGTAAAAACTACATGCCACAAATCCAATAGCATATTGGATCCACCCACCCGATATTGATTCGATATCGAAGAGAAATCCTTTCTATTTTAGTTCTAACACTACATTAAGAAAAACGATCGTGATTCGATATCGATACGATATTGACAAGATTGATGGATTGAATATTATTTTACGTCCCTCTCGAGAATATTTCACTCTTATAGAGACGTCACCATTGCCGGTTGCAAAATTTAGGCCTATGCTTGCGGTTATGGCTATTGAGCAGGGAGGGATCCTTATCGTGCCACACTTGCTGTGACACGGAACCTCGGTTTTTGCGGTCTCATCCGAAGGTCCGCCCCATTTAGTCACCTCTTACGACAAGCTAGGGGATACTGAGGATCTATTGATATTGACAAGAAGAGAAATCAATCTTATATTAGTCTTCATACAGCCATTACAAAAAACGATCATGATTCAGTATCGACACAATCGTCAGTAAAGGTATGTGATTATTAGAGTATCGATATCGGTACGTTATCATGTTTGTGTTTGTCGATATCGTATCTACATCGTGTCTTGGACATAACTCAACAAGGTTGACTACATCACCTAATAAAGATAGCAAACTGCTTGAAAGTAAAGCAGAATAACAAGTTATTGACCGATGTGTACAGGACGTTGTTACGCGGAAAAGCGGACTGAAGGCGGATATATTTCCCAATCTTCAGTCAATAACAATTTTATTACATATTCTTTAAAATCCTCTGTACCTCCATTTCTAGAAGGACAAGTTCAATTACATTTAGGTCCATCATCATTTGTTAAATAATCATCACATATGAGTGGAAGGTTTTCTGACTTAATCAGTAGAAGTTCGGGTATTCTTAGTAGAAATTGTCAAAATATGTAATAATGGTATTTAATTTCTTCTAAATACAATCTTGGTAATTAATTACTTTGACTGTTATAGAAATCAGAATGCTATTTTGCTAGATCGTGAGGGAGGGTGGTGGTGGTGCTGAATAATTATTCGTTATACTTTTCAGTTATACTACTTGACTACTTAATTTACGAGAACTTAAAACCATAATTGCTACACGTCGATGGACTTATCGATAGAGTGAACTACATAGTGCAATGTTTACAAGGAATGGCAGTTATACCGATGAATATATGATTACATGTATATGCATCAGAAAATATCACGAAAATGAAGTATTCGTCACGAGTTCGTATTATGAAATTTCACGGAGACAGAGTCCAAACAACAAAAACCGGGTCGACAGTTCTTTCTACTTGGGATATACTTATAGTTTTAGGTCACCTGAATCACACAACTGACTCCATGCAATCAGTTTACGTTCGTAGTTTGTTGTGCGTAAACTCATTATCAAATTTTAATAACTTAAGGAGGTATGCTACACCAGAAAAATTTGATATGGATGAATAGTGGAGGATGTGCACAACAATATTGTGAATTTGAAATTGCATTACGTTCGTAGTTTGTTGTGCGTAAACTCATTATTAAATTTCAATAACTTAAGGAGGTATGCTACACCAGAAAAATTTGATATGGATGAATAGTGGAGGATGTGCACAACAATATTGTGAATTTGAAATTGCATTACGTTCGTAGTTTGTTGTGCGTAAACTCATTATTAAATTTCAATAACTTAAGGAGGTATGCTACACCAGAAAAAATTGATATGGATGAATAGTGGAGGATGTGCACAACAATATTGTGAATTTGAAATTGCATTACGTTCGTAGTTTGTTGTGTGTAAACTCATTATTAAATTTCAATAACTTAAGGAGGTATGCTACACCAGAAAAATTTGATATGGATGAATAGTGGAGGATGTGCACAACAATATTGTGAATTTGAAATTGCATTACGTTCGTAGTTTGTTGTGCGTAAACTCATTATTAAATTTCAATAACTTAAGGAGGTATGCTACACCAGAAAAATTTGATATGGATGAATAGTGGAGGATGTGCACAACAATATTGTGAATTTGAAATTGCATTACGTTCGTAGTTTGTTGTGCGTAAACTCATTATTAAATTTCAATAACTTAAGGAGGTATGCTACACCAGAAAAATTTGATATGGATGAATAGTGGAGGATGTGCACAACAATATTGTGAATTTGAAATTGCATTACGTTCGTAGTTTGTTGTGCGTAAACTCATTATTAAATTTCAATAACTTAAGGAGGTATGCTACACCAGAAAAATTTGATATGGATGAATAGTGGAGGATGTGCACAACAATATTGTGAATTTGAAAATTTTCAAATTTACTTTATCTAGTCAAAAAAATGCTAAAAGGAAGTCAGCCATTATGACGATGTAGATTACCTCCTTAATGGGATTGGGCAACATGCTTACCGGTAATATACATTCTTAATATAGTATCCATTTAATATAATTGCAGATTACATGTACTTTTAAAATAGTTTGGTAAGAGTAATACATTTTGCACAAGTTCAAAAAGTTTCTTATTGGTGTCAAAATCAACATCAGGATTTCCAAATGATAAAATATTTGTGAATACGCGTGTATCAATGTCAGCCATTTCTTTTTTATTATGGGGAAGTTCATATCTATTATTATTATAAGCAGGACATTAAACAAAATGATGATTTGCATCCTCACAGGGTTCTCCTACTTTGAAAATACACTACCAGTATTAATACGAAATGTGGATGTAGACATAAAAAATATGAATTTCAAGGCCCCCACTGTAAACTAACGGACATTTACCATCAATCGTTTACAGAAACACCAATTTAATGTAAAACTTGTACGGTACCAATTTTGATGCACCAGATGTGCATTTCGACAAATAATGTCTCTTCAGTGATGCTCAACCGAAACGTTTGAAGTCCGAAATAACAATGAAGTGTTAGAGCTATTATAGGGAAAAACAATGTGCCAAAAAAAGTGGAGTCAAATTCGTCTAAGGATAAGAGCTATGCGTGAGGGAGATAATCCTTAATTTTGAAATGAATTTCTAAATTTTATAACAGCAATTAAATATAAATCCGTATTTTCGAGATAGTAACGAAGTACTTAGCTACTGGGCTGTAGAGACCCTCGGGGACTAACAGTCCACCAGCAGAGGCTTCAACCCACTGCAATTCATCTGACACTTACCATCAATCGTTTACAGAAATACCAATTCAATAAATAAAGATTCTCATAATTTAAGTGTGCTTACCAGTATTTCTTTGAAAATATATTTTTTCTTACAAAAACCTCATCACTTATTTTTACAGAACAACGCCACATACTGTCAATTTAATACACTGCGTCTCTGTTTTTCAGATTGGAAATGAAGAAAAAGGCGAGGCGGATCATAATCTGCAGTATCTCGGTGTTTATCTTGATTTATTTAATGTGCACACCATTTCGTGGAAAACGATACAATACGCAAGAAACTTCTTACAAACTTGTTCAGGCATATATAAAAACAGGGATCATTAAAACTGTTCCCTTGGGTCCCATAACGTGTGCTGATCAAGGCGAAAATGTGTTTCTGCTCATCATGGTACCCAGTGCCGTTTCAAATTTTGAACAAAGAGTCGCAATTCGGAAATCGTGGGGAAACATTTCAAATATCCACCCAGGAGTTCAAGTGAGATTTCTCTTAGGAAGGAGTGAAACTCCGGCTCTGCAAGATTTAGTGCAAACTGAGCAGTTTATATACAATGATATTATAACGAAAGATATACTTGAAACATACGAAAATCTGACAAGGAAATCGATTGCTATATTGCACTGGGTCGTTTCATATTGTAAACGAGTTCGTTATCTCTTGAAGATAGACGATGATATGTTCCTAAATCTCCCAAGACTTTTAAAACACTTGACGAAAGATAAACCAACAAATTCAATACTCGGATGCAAGGTCAGACATTCCTCACCCTTTCGGTTTTCATATTCTAAGTGGTATGTTTCGTGGGATCAATACAAGGAAAAAGAATATCCGGAATACATATCCGGAACCGCCTACCTGATCTCCGGAGATATTGTAACCAAGCTCTACCGAGCCACGCAGGACGTGCCTTATTTCATGTTTGAAGATGTTTTCGTAACTGGCTTGTGTCGGGAACACATCGGAGCTATTGCGACAGAGCACCCCGAATTCAGCTGTGGTTACCGTGACCGTGGTCCCTGTGGTGCTAACTTTAGATACAGAGTCACTGGTCATCATTACAGTCCGTCCGAAGTAACCCGAATGTGGGTAGAACTGCAGGACAGGTGGTCAGACTGCCGGTTGATTGACTTCTCTTTTGTGTACGTCTTGGTGGATACCCTTAAATGGATTTTCCTGTAATGCTAAAAAATGTGTTCATTATACCCGGTATTCATTTAATTAGAATATTGCATTCCACCGATAAAATGATCTCGTAAATATGACAGGAAATACTAGTATTGCACTTGAGAGAAAATTATTTTCTTATAACAGGAAAACAAACTCTTACATGTACAGTAAATAAATGAGGCAATTTTTGTATATATACGAGCTGATAGAGTGGCATACCAGTGCTTGTCTCAGGCTATTTTTATGTCCCCGTAATCTTAGATTCAGGGGCATTTAGAGTATTGGTCTGTATGTCTGTCTGACATCTAGTGTGACCGCAAAAACTTTAACCTTGACCATAACTTTTGAATGGGTGATTACAGGGTTTTCATATTTCATACGCATATTCCTTGTGACAAGACCTTTCTTTTGGTATCATATTTTTAACCTTCAACTTTGAGTTTTACCTACTTTTGAAAAACTTTATCCTTGGTCCAACTTTTGAATGGGTAGTGACAGGACTTCACATGTGTGTCCCTTTTGACCAGACCTTTATTTATCTAACGTTTTTGTTTGACCTCATGACATTGAACTGGGAGTTTGACCTTACTACTTTTGGGAAAAACCCCGCCAACTTTGGCCATAAATGGTTCGTTATAGGGATTTCATATGTGTATTCCATATTATACGACCTTTCTATGGGTACCTTAATCACTTTCCTGCCACACGGGACATCAGTGTTTCACAAACACATATTCTTTGAATATGTTATTGAATTTTTTTTTTTTAATTTCATTTTGATAAAAAAAAAATCATGACGTGGTTGAAAGTGTTTACTGAACGTGATGTATTTCAAAACGTGAAGTATGTGCGAGTGCATTTAATGTCTATTTTCATAACCAATTTAGCATAGGGATCCAAAATAAAAATGATGTAGTTTCCTCTAGACACTGTTTTTAATTAGCTTACAGTGCGGTTTTGTGTCATCTAAGTCACTCATGTGACCCATTGCTATAGGTTTTTGTACGTTGTGGTTTTAGCTGCAGATCTATAGCCCCCTGGAAAAATATTGGGACAGACCAGAGAGCTACAGATTCACACCTTATAAAACCTTATAAAACCTTTTCGGTGCAGAAAAAATGCATACGTTTGAGGCCTTATATCGCTGTATTCTTGCATCGCCGTCTCAAACAATTATTCAAAAAAATCCTAACATCTTTGTAATGAACATGTTTTTTTTTTTATTTCTGCGAGACAAGTGCCCAGACTTGAAGACCATGAACTGAGAATAGACTTAAGTCTAAATTTCAAATCCAGCTAACTTTTGAAATAGTTTCCATGAAAATTTTTCAGTATATGTTTGCATTTGATGTTCTCATAAACCTGTAGTTTATTAAACATCTGTACTGACTAGATAAATCTTAAGATATAAGTAATCAAAAATTTTACTCAAGTCTATTCTCAGTTTATGGTCCAGAGGCCAGGATTTCTGTGTCCATTATTATCGTGTAAAGGCTATATGGAATATTACTTTCTGGTATGTTTAAGGTGATACGAATAAAATATCCGTAATTTGGTAGAAAACATCGGTGATATCCTTTTTTCATCATCATAACATCAAGGAAGAATAACGTACTTTCATCTGATTCCATCGTAAATTTCAATGAAGGACTCAGAACGTTAAGAATGAGAAAACGTTTATTAGATCATCTTCACTTTTGTCCCAGATATTAAGTAGTTGTCTAAATAGCGTTGCCATGATTTTAAATAAAAGTTTTACTGGAAAATTTCTCCAACAATAGAAGACATTTTTTCTTCTAAAATCCAAATTGATTGGCGCATATTTCGTCCTTATCTCCTTGCCGTTTGTTTGTAAACCATTTTATCAAAATGCCTAGAATTAACTGTAGATTTTAAGAACAAAATCCTTTGGAAATCCATCATGTAAACGAGTATGCAATTGATTAAAAAGAACAGTTTTATGCATTTTCACGAAATGGTTTTAAAAATCAGAGAATGACATTCCACAAAGATAATCGTTTACTGCTAGGCGCTTTCTTCTTGTTTCCATGGTTACAATATTATTTTTGTAAAATATCTGAAGACGAAATAAAAGCTTTTAATGTGTTTTACTGGATGTGTTGCCGTTTTTTATTTTATTTATACAGTACCTGGCCATAAGTGAGTCATCATTTTATTTTTTTTACTATATACATGTACTTCATTTGAAAAAAAGCAAACACGTGTATTGCAACGTTTTTTGTAGCTCATTTTTATAAAATGCAGAACTGTTTGTATTTTCTACATATAATTTTAAAATACGTTTATCTGTACGCGTTGTGGTGATAATCACCCATCAAATGTGAAATTGAAACTTTACGGCACAAATTTGTTTTAAAAAATTGTAGCATTTTGAGGTTAGAAATTTTCATCCTTGATGATTTCATAAATTATTCTCAATGACCTATTTATCACAACTTGCTTGCATCATAAGATAAGAAAATTTTAAAGATTTTGCATAATTAAGTGGCAGACGAAACACGAGATATTTCCAACAAAGAGCAACTTGTTTTATGCATTCGATGGGTTGATAAAAATTTTACCGCTCATAAAGATTTATTAGGAATGTACTGTCTTTCTGACATTGGGGCTAATTCAATAACCCTAGCAATTAAAGATGCCCTTTTGAGGTTCGATCTGCCTATCAACAAAGTACGAGGCCAGTGTTATGACATGGCTGGTTCAAAGACAGGTGTTGCAACACAAATTCATGCACTTGAACCCAGAGCCCTTTACATACACTGTTATGGTCATGCTCTTAACCTAGCTTGCAGTGATTCTATTAAGGGATGTAAGTTGCTTAGAGATACCCTGGACATAGCAAAGGATATAACAAAGATGATTAAAGAATCTCCAAGAAGAGAGATGATTTTCAATACATTAAAAAATGCCCAAAAATCTAGAGAAAAGTCAGCGGGAATAATGGTTTTGTGTCCCACAAGATGGACAATAAAAGCCGACACATTTTTGAGCATTTTGTCGAACTATGAAATTCTAAGAAATGTTTGGGATGAAAGCCTCCAATACGTGTGTGAGGTAGAAATGAGAAACAAAATTAGGGCAGTGGCTGCTTATATATGCAGGTTTGGGTGTTTACTGAGTGAAAATCTTTTACGTTATAGTGATAATTTGGCAAGGGCTCTGCAGGCTCCAAATCTCTCGGCAAGTGATGGTCAAAAATGGCATCAACGACAATGAGTGCTTTGCAAAGTCTCTGAGATGAGACAATCCTCACTTAGTTTTACGAGGAAGTTGTTGAAAATGCAAAACAGATGAACATCGATGATCCTGTTCTTCCTAGAAAACGCAAAATTCGTTGTAAACTTGATGATGGGACAGCAGCACATACTTTTTCATCGTGTGCAGATATGTATAGGAAAGATTTCTATGAGGCATTAGATCTGCATTTAGCTGACAAATCTTAGATTTGACCAACCAGGTTACAAAGCTTATGTTAATCTTGAAAACTTCGTAATTAAGGCTTGCACAGGTCAAACGTTTGAAGAAGATTATTATTCAATTTCGTCACGACCCTATATGATACAGATTTGAAGCCAAGGGACATTTACTGCCAGCTTATAATGTTAAAGACTGTTTTGCCAAAAGACTTTACCCCCGATATACCAAGTGTGGTTGAATTTTTCAAACATTCAAATGAAAAAAGTCTGTTTGCCGAGATCCTCAAAATTCTCAAACTAATTTTGGTACTTCCTGCAACTCCTGCACCTTCCTGCGCTCATTCAGCGTTTTGAGAAGATTGAAAACATCACTGAGATCAACAATGACCAAATACGAACAAATAATTTGCTTTTATTGCATGTTCATAAAAATGAGACTGATGAACTGAATCCAGAAAAAATAGTTGAGGAGTTCGTAAGTGAAAGTGAACACAGACTGGCGAGTTTTGGGAAGTTTACCGAGTACTAAATACCTTATGACTCAGAAATGATTGATAACAAAATGATAAAGATATAAACAAAAACAAAAAAAGATTTTAAAAAATCCTTAACATCCCCCCTCCAAAAAAAAACAACAAACAAACAAAACTTAAAATTAAAGTTGAGGGGTTTTCTGGGAAACTAATTAGATTCTATGTACATAATTAGATTTATGTACATGACGTACACCTCAATGCTTGCACATATATATGCAGTTATCTTTTTACTAATGGTTTTGTCGATATCACTTTTTAGTCGTAAATTACTTTGGTGTGGTGCCCCCAAAGTGAAATTGCTTCCTACGGGCCTGCCAATACACAGGAGCACAGAGCACCGTGCAAAACATTTACATTTAGTAATGGGATGCTTACTCCTCCTAGGCACCTGATCCCACCTCTGATGTGTCCAGGGGTCCGTGTTTGCCCAACTATCTATTTTGTATTGCTTATAGGAGTTATGAGATTGATCACTGTTCGTTATCTTCACCTTGCATTTACGCTGTTTACTTTTTGACATGAATCATTTCTGATGCTAGTAGTTTGTAACCCTTGCTAGCTATATAAAGCAAAATAACTTTGTCCACTTAATAAAATTTATCTTTTACACTGTTGTTCTATTTCTACAAATGATCCACGGGGTGAAAACTTCACTCAAGCTGTTTCTTTGCATTGTAATATATTTTACTTGTGATAAATTTCAAAAATCCATTTTTCACGTTAAATTATTTACATATATATATGTATTTACGGTTTAAAACATTTAGGATATGGTAGGAGTGTAAATGTCAGCAATTTTTGCCTAAATTTTTTGTTTTGTCATTTTGTTTAATGTTAGAATAATTATATTTACTACATGTATTAGCGCGCAGTAGAATTGTGCATTCCGGAACTGTTCATTTTTATCGGTTCCGTTTTTAGTGTTTATTTACGCATTGTCGAGCATGTGCATTGAAATAACGTACAGCTAACGTAATGCACAACGTGCGATATCCACTTTTGGGGTTTTCTTTTGTTTACATTAGTCATAACTTTCTAGAAGTTTGGTCAGAGAGAGAACAAGGTAATTTGATGTCTTATTATATGAGTTTATTGTTAAAGGACACATCTCGTGTTTTCAAAGTATACAGAATTATATGCATTTTGTCTTCCTTATGCTTATAGAAATTAATTGTAATAGTTCGTTCACTGAAGTATTGCGATAATTAGCCACAATATGGACTTAAATCTAAGCCCTGATTTCAAAAAGCCTAGTTAATTAGATAGGTAGTCACGTGGTACAGTGACGTCATATGCGACCTTCGTCAATCAACTTGTTGTAATAGTAGTGTTAGATATTTTTGAAAACTCGGGTTTTAGGGGCCTAATTTATTTACCATGGATAACATTTATTTCGATGTTGACAAATTTCCCGAGTCTTATATCTTTTAGCCACCAGTGCATACAAATAGCGACCCAAATGTAGCGAGGAAAGCGAGTATGAAATCTGCGTAAATTTGCGAGTAAATAATGTTTACATGGGATCACTGTCTAAACACTATTTGGTAATGCCATTTCTGTAAACAACTGTAATTAGCGTTGTTGCTTTTCTAAAATAAACAGAGCAATTATTATTAAATTTATTTTTGGAGAAGTTAGATAGGCCTAAATTATAATACGATTACGTACATGTAGCATTGACAACTAGGCCTACCGTCACGGGTGCATTTCGGGGGAAAAAAAATAATAAAAATGATCAAAGTTATTGTGAAAATCACAATACTTTTAAATTATATTATTCAAGCTCAATTTTATTAATCATTATTTTTTGTTATCTACACATTGTTACTTAGGAAGTGGGAGCGCGGCGTGCTGTTGTTGTAAACACGTACGCGTTCCTTTAAAAAAAAAAAAAATGAAAGCATTATAATTCAATTCAAAGTTGGGAAATATCATATTTTATTATTTATAATTGAAAGTTCTATTATCTTTTATCTTTAAATTTCTTTTTTAAAACTACCAGTTGGTAGACACTGCTAGCAAAGCTCTGCCTATATGGTGTTACAAGGTGAAGGTCAGTTGGTGCGAGTGTGTATTGAATTTGAGAGCAGAACGGAAAGCATATGCGGTAGGCCTATATGTAACAGTGCGAAGCTTCGATAGAACCATTTTCTCGCAGTTTATATACGTCTTTGTCCAAGAGCTTGTTTGAAAAAGTATAGGGACAAATTCTACTGGGTTTTTTTTATGGCAAAGTCGTTGTGCCAACAAAAAATATTCACGTCTTGTCCCTCATACCTTCCTTCGAAAATTGAAAAAAAACACAGTCCAAATCATCTCTACTGACAGCAAGTACACCCTTAAACGGCACACAACACCCCAATGCAGTGTTATTTACAAGCCGTTAATGTGATAATTGTTTGTTTGTCAATTAAATCTAATCTGTTTATGAAATGGCTAACAAATGTTTTCAAATCTTCTCGCTCGAGGTCGCATATGACGTCACAGATAATGGCGCGTAAAATATCGAAGAAAATATGCATATCGCAAGATTTGAATTTCATCGCAATCAAACTCGAAAACTACGCAAACTGTTTCTTTTAAAACACATGTAAAGTAGTTTTAGGCATGAAATGAATTAATTTTGCTGAAAAAATTAAAAAGTTTAAAAACACGAGATGTGTCCTTTAAAGCTGACATGAATTAATAAATATAGTATAATTCTATATGTCCGCCATATTTCTTTGCTAATCCGCCATATTAGTTGGATATTCTATTGTTATATGTATCAGGGTTCGCATGGTATATAAGGGGACTATTTTGCTACGCTTCATTTCACATCAGTGTCTTCGATTTACCTGTGCGGGTAGCTTCGACAGGTAACACGTGCATCTCCGATACTAATTTATAGGACATCAAGAAGAAATGAAATCACGTTTTGAAACACCATGCAGTGCTCAAAATTACAATAAACATATCGTACAGTAGTAAATCATTCTAAAAGCTTTGGATAAATAAATATAGAATGCCTTTTCTTTACGTGAATGTGCGTACATTTGCAATAAATATGTCAAAACTATACAAAAACGCGGAGAAATAATTCATCTATTATCTAGATCTATTGATGAAACGGAATAAGCAAAGGGTATAAAATCTATACCATTCACACTTACTTCAAGCAAAATGCAAATACATAAATGCTACTGTACGTATAAAGAAGACATGGTCATGTACGCTCGTCATGAAAAAGCATCGAATGCGGATGACTATTTACCTGGGTCTACTCGTAATATCTGTAAAGGACCGAGGATGTACAAATGTGCGTGTACACTTGTCGAAAATACTCAAAGTAGTAGTAAAACTCCCTTTATTAGCATAATCCATGAAACAAAACGATACACTCCATTTGTATTCCAACAGTAAACAACATTGTCCATTGTACAGACTGCGACACACTTAGCCCGTGCCGATCAGCTATCTTCAATCAGGGGAAGTATCAGAGTAGAATAGTTACCCTGTATTGTGCATGAATCCTTATACTGTATGATTTACTTATCAGAGTATTGCAGATTTATAAATCAGGATATCATTTAGGCACATAAATCCTTTGTGCAAAGATAATTTGCATATACAACACTGCATGAGTGTATGGAGAGAGAGAGAGAGAGAGAGAGAGAGAGAGAGAGAGAGAGAGATTCAAACGATGATCTTGTAATAATCGCGCTCTTATTAAGACAAATGATATCGTTAATTCAATATAAGAGAACAGTAACTCAATATTGCTCTCATTAATTGATAATACAGATTTATTTGATTCATTTAAAGCACGCAATAATTAAAAATTAAACATATCTTTAAATAATGTTATTTTCAATTACTTCATTTTATGCTAATTCGGCGCTCAATAGATCTTATATATCTATGCCATTTTGCTTTATTACATTCTGCGTTGAACTCGACGCAAATTGTAGTAATGCAAAATGTAATAATTGAGAGTTTATCATATGCGTAGTTATCAAGCACATAGAATTGTTTTTTTATTTAAACATATTTTATTGAGAAGCTCAACAGGATTGGGCAACAGGCATAGCCTATGTAGGCCCTCCCCCAAATACAAAGGTCAAGTACAAAGTACTTAGAATCAAGGGGAGGGGACAAGAGTGTCTGTCCCCCACTTTTGATAACAATATCCATATTTTTTTCTAATGTTTTCCGCCACACTCAACAATTTTTCAGTTATCTGGTGGCACCCAGTTTTTGTTGGTGGAAGAGAGAAACCAGATACAATGTACCTGGGAAGAGACCACCGACCTTCCGAAAGTAAACTGGGAAACTTTCTCACCAATCGGCGCGAGCGGGTTTCGAACCCGCGCCGACAGAAGTGAGAGGCCGTTATTTTGTAATGCAAGTAAAAAATATATTGGGTGACAACCCCCCCCCCCCCAAACTTGACCCCAGCTTGAAAGTTCTGATATAATAGTAGAAGACACACACCACCACCAATTAAGAAAATGAAGATATTATGAGGCACTCATAGTAGAGGACTGTAATCACCCCCATCCCACCCCCAACGATGGAAGAAAATGAAGTGTAGGGGGAAATTATTGAGGCAGTCAAAGTAAAAGACTCTTTTAACCCTTCACCCCCACTTTAGGACTTTGAACATCGGATAAAACATCTTGGTTTGTTTGGGTTTTTTGTTTTATTTTATTGCTGTTTTCGTTCATCTTTTTTAATTATTATTTTGAATGGCAAGAAATTTTGAAGAATCCAATTTTCCATTTTTTTTTTCATCTTGTTTCTCGCCCCCCCCCCCCCCCCCCCCCCCCCCCCCCCATGAAAAATGACGATACATGTCTGGTTATTACATGTACATTTTACTTTTCAACACATACATGCATACTAATTGTATGGTGTAGAATTGCACCCTTTACAAGTTTTCCTTCATTTACAGTGTAAGGAATGGTAAACCAAAATCACAAAACATAATGCATAAAGGCCAAGATAGTTTTAAGCGTAGGAACTTCATTCACGAATACATAAATACATGTATTCAGAAAAATCGCATGCATGCATTGCAGGACTATAGCATGTGTGTTTTAACGTTTCTGTAACATACCATAATGATTATTTTCATTTCGTAGATCTGGCGCAATGGATATATTCTGAAAATAGACATACCGCTGTACGTCGAAATTTCATATCCAAATGTATTCGATAAGATGTTAGTATTCATAAATCAGTAAAATTCGTGTTGAGGTTTTATTTGATATGATGCAGTGTCAATCTACTGTAATGCATTAGTAGGATATGCAAAAGGCAAGAGTATAAACATTTTCTAGTATCGATATCTATATGATCACGAAAAAACATCATATAATTTGTATCCGGATTCATATGCCGATTTAGATATCAATAAAAACAAAGCTGCATAGTTTGGGGGAGGGGGTTCTAATGAGTCTGATGAAATTAAAAGAAGGAACCCCACATTTGCATTCAAACTAGATGTACTTCAAAATTAATTCATTTCTGCTCTGACTGAAAGCATGATTCTAAATTCGGGAACGAATCTTGCATACAAAATAATTAATAGGGGAACACATAAATTCGAGCTCCTTTGGAATTTAATGAAATGCAAATATGCTCCTTTCTTTCAACACGAATTGATATGTTGTTTCAGGCACGTATACAGGGGGTTGGGGTGAGCAGGGAGGCTGGGCTGGTCTGCTCTCCCCACTTTTTGACAATTTACTTTTTCCCGTTATTCTAACATACAAAGTCAGTATTTTCTACATGCAGTTTAAACTGGTATATATATATTTTTTGAATTTGTAATGAATTCAATTATAAGCATCAACTCCTGTAAGTTTTTAATATATTGTCAATAACAAATTTTTAAATAGCTGGAATTTTTGAATGCTTGTAAGCTTACCATTATATCAGTGATCAATTTTCTTTCCTTCTGTGAAATGATATTGTACATCGATGTAGGACAGTCTCTCTCTCTCTCTATCTCTCTCTCTCTCTCCTGTTCAATCAATGAATATGGACATACAGAGACCGTAAATAATTATGTGGTTTCCAATGAAACAATAAAACTATATTTTCGTTTATACATTTCCTTTTATATGTGTCTTTGTGTAATCAACTGTTTATTATGGATTACAAATGTAATACCCGCATTTTTAAACAGATGTATATTTTCGATCATTATTCCCTTATTTGTATATCCAAATTTGTATATGATCATCGATAAATTTTGAATTGAGCACGCAATATATCCAACCAGATGCTCAATGTATATGATTAGATTCCCGGTTTCTATCAACTGCAAAACTTCGACCAGACAAGCATTCAATGCAGGAAAATTTTTCGACTCTGACATCTCCCCTGATTGAAGACACCCTATTTGGCACGGGTGAAGTGTGTCGCAGTCTGTATAATAGAATGACAACGTGTTGTAAAGTTCTAACGAGATACAAATGGAGTTTATCATTTTGTTTCGTGGATTTATCAGAATAAAGAGAATCTAATATTTTCGGTAAGTGCACATCTCCGATACCTGTTGAATAGACGTCCGTATTTGATACGGTGTTTTTTGTGGCGAATATGCCATGTGCATTAGATATTATGCATATGGCATGGACCTGTATTTTGCAAGAATTGATATAAATAATATATTTTATGCTCTTTGCTTATTCCATTCTATCAGTATGTAATTGGCAAATGATTTCTTCGCATTTATTTCATAAGAAACTGCAAATACTTGCTTGCACTTGCAAGTATGCAAGAAAAACTTTTTTGTGCATTTTTTTTCTAAATTATCTAATCTTTCGGAATGTTGCATTGGTATACAATAAATATTTTGTAACTTTGAGCAAAGCATAATGTTTTAAAATGTTATTTTATTTGTTTCGCATTTCCCTATATATTACTATCGGAGATGTGCACTGGTCGAGTCCACCTAGAAAAATCACTCAGGTGTGACAATCACATTTGGGGTATATACGGGTAGAGTAAATTAGGCTACCTGAGAGAAATATGGCGGATAAGATGAAAAAGGTGTACGTATTTATTAATTCATGTCAGCTTTAATGTATGATTTTCTGCACCAGATTAGATATTAGGCCTCCATGTTCTGTAGTATCGTGTAGTTTACACATGGCGCGCGTTGTGTGACGTGTATGTTTAATCGTCAATGAGATTTGCTGTACTTAGTTATGTAGCTTTGTATATCTATTTTGCAAACGTTTTACTATGATCTAATATAAAACTTATACGGTACCAATTTTGATGCACCAGATGCGCATTTCGACAAATAATGTCTCTTCAGTGATGCTCAACCGAAATGTTGGAAATCCGAAATAACTATGAAGCTTTAGAACTAAATATAGCCAAAAACAGCGTGCCAAAAAAGTGGAGCCAAATTCGTCCAAGGATAAGAGCTATGCACGAGGGAGATAATCCTTAATTTTGAAATGAATTTCTAAATTTTATAACAGCAATTAAATATACATCCGTATTTTCAAGCTAGTAACGAAGTACTAAGCTACTGGGCTGTAGAGACCCTCGGGGACTAACAGTCCACCAGCAGAGGCCTCGACCCAGGGGTCATAATATAAAACTTATACGGTACCAATTTTGATGCACCAGATGCGCATTTCGACAAATAATGTCTCTTCAGTGATGCTCAACCGAAATGTTGGAAATCCGAAATAACTATGAAGCTTTAGAGCTAAATATAGCCAAAAACAGCGTGCCAAAAAAAGTGGAGCCAAATTCGTCCAAGGATAAGAGCTATGCATGAGGGAGATAATCCTTAATTTTGAAATGAATTTCTAAATTTTATAACAGCAATTAAATATACATCCGTATTTTCAAGCTAGTAACGAAGTACTTAGCTACTGGGCTGTAGAGACCCTCGGGGACTAACAGTCCACCAGCAGAGGCCTCGACCCAGGGGTCATAATATAAAACTTATACGGTACCAATTTTGATGCACCAGATGCGCATTTCGACAAATAATGTCTCTTCAGTGATGCTCAACCGAAAAGTTGGAAATCCGAAATAACTATGAAGCTTTAGAGCTAAATATAGCCAAAAACAGCGTGCCAAAAAAGTGGAGCCATATTCGTCCAAGGATAAGAGCTATGCATGAGGGAGATAATCCTTAATTTTGAAATGAATTTCTAAATTTTATAACAGCAATTAAATATACATCCGTATTTTCAAGCTAGTAACGAAGTACTTAGCTACTGGGCTGTAGAGACCCTCGGGGACTAACAGTCCACCAGCAGAGGCCTCGACCCAGGGGTCATAATATAAAACTTATACGGTACCAATTTTGATGCACCAGATGCACATTTCGACAAATAATGTCTCTTCAGTGATGCTCAACCGAAATGTTGGAAATCCGAAATAACTATGAAGCTTTAGAGCTAAATATAGCCAAAAACAGCGTGCCAAAAAAGTGGAGCCAAATTCGACCAAGGATAAGAGCTATGCATGAGGGAGATAATCCTTAATTTTGAAATGAATTTCTAAATTTTATAACAGCAATTAAATATACATCTAACTAATTAATGAACATATTACAATACACAAATACTACAGTATTGAGCATAAAGGCTATGCAGAGAATTTTGATTGTTTACAAATTAGAGTTATCTCCCTTTGTTCAGTTTATACATGATTTGAAGCCTAAATGTACTTGAAGAACTTAGAATGAAAATATGTAGTTTTCTCTAAGTCATGTCAGTTAATTGAATGTGAATGTAATATTTCTAGTCAATATTTATCTAAGTGTTTATAACTTTACTAGCCAAGTGTCATGATTTGTCAATTTATTTTGTCGCATAACGATGTGTATACATTATGCATCATTTGTATGTTTCAGTTCTTACGTTGATGAATAAACGACAACCCTTCATCATCAGTCTTTGAACTTCATTGATAAACTGGCCAGGGCTGCTACAAGGAGACCTGAGTAACTGTCTATGCCTGGACGTGGAATTTTTCCACTCGTGAGATAGAAATCATATCACAATCAAGGACAGAGGTTGCTTAAATGTATCCAGAGTATTTCTATTGCTAATGGGGGATTTATTTTAACTTCAATATAACAGATAGTTCAATATAACCGACTTCAGTATAAGTGTAGTGGACTGTATTTCTATGCATAGTGAGCCAAAGTAAACCAGGTGACCGATAACATCGTACATGACGTGAAAGACTTTTGGTAAGATCATTATAAGCAATACATACATGTATTTTATTGATATTAGTAGAAATTCTGCAACAACGAAGACACAATATTATATACAAACAGAACCGTGAAACACAACTCACTTCTGGGTGATTTGTCTCGTGTAACTATAATGCTTATTGGCTCAGAACATTGCAAATCTAGAGTCTGCTATTTCACAATTGTGCCAATAATTCTAATTGATATGAATATACATTTTGTACTGTGTTGCAACAGGAACTACTGTAAACTATTAACAAATATATGTAGATCTGTTCTGTAATACTAGAATAGTAAATGAAGAGTAGCTTTTGCCCTTTACATATAACATTTTCCACATATCATGGGTATGTATTCAGACTGAAAACCTTGTTGTGGGCTCAAGGAATAAGGTTGACTATACATTACACTAAGATATCTAAATTGTTTGTTTTCATGCCCCCGAGATCGAAGATCGGCGGACATATTGTTTTTGTCCTGTCTGCCAATGTGTCTGAAACTTTAACCTTGCTAATAACTTTTGAACAGTAAGTACTAGAGCTCTGATGTTTCACATGAGGATTTCTTGTGACAAGACCTTTCCGTGGGTATGTTTGACCTTGTGACATTGACCTTGGAGTTTAACCTACTTTTAATAAATTTGACATTGGTCATAACTTCTAAATCGTGAATTTATATCAGGGCTTTCATATTGCACATGAGCATTTCTTGTGAAAAGATCTTTCTACTGGTACCAAGATATTTGTCCTTATGACCTTGGTCATATTTGGAATAGGCCATTATCGGGGGCATTTGTGTTTCAAAAACACATCTTGTTTAAAGACATAAATATGTGGTCTCTTCATCACTACTAGTACAGTGACATGAACAAACTTAAAAACATTACAAAACATGTCATTTATGTCGTAATTTTTAACCCAGTGATTTTTTACCTCACCTAGTCCTACAATTCCCTATTATCTTCTAATGACTATTCCCCCACATCTTCTACCTATCTAATGACCAATCCCCCACATCTTCTATCTATTTAATGACTATTCCCCCACATCTTCTATCTATCTAATGACTATTCCCCCACATCTTCTATCTATCTAATGACTATTCCCCCACATCTTCTATCTATCTAATGACTATTCCCCCACATCTTCTATCTATCTAATGAGTATTCCCCCCAACATCTATCTATGTAATGACTATAGCCCCATCATTTTCTATCTATCTAATGACTATTCCCCCAACATCTTCTATCTATCTTATGACTATTCCCCCAACATCTATCTATGTAATGACTATACCCCCATCATCTTCTATCTATCTAATGACTATTCCCCCACATCTTCTATCTATCTAATGACTATTCCTCCACATTTTCTATCTATCTAATAGCTATTCCCCCATCATCTTCTATCTATCTAATGACTATTCCCCCATCATCTTCTATGCAAGGTGAAGATAACGAACAGTGATCAATCTTATAACTCCTACAAGCAATACAAAATAGATAGTTGGGCAAACACGGACCCCTGGACACACCAGAGGTGGAAATCAGGTGCCTAGGAGGAGTAATTATCCCCTGTTGACCGGTCACACCCGCCGTGAGCCCCATATCCTGATCAGGTAAACGGAGTTATCCTCAGTCAAAATCAGTGTGCCAAGAACGGCTTAACAATCGGTATGAAACACATCAGACAGCATTCTATCTATGTAATGACTATACCCCCATCATCTTCTATCTATCTAATGACTATTCCCCCAACATCTTCTATCTATCTAACCCCCGCAGTGCCCGAGAGGTTAGAGCGTTCTCCCCGCATGCGGAAGGCCCGGGGTTCGAATCCCGGCGGCGACACACCTAAGTCGTTAAAGCAGGTAGTGATAGTTCCATCGCCAAACACTCGGCATCAGGTGTGAATGTCACGGGTCCTCGGAGATGACCTTAAAAACGGATGACCCGTGTCACAGTAGGTGTAGCACGCTAAAGAACCCTCACTGCTGAATGACCGTAAGCGCCGAGCATAGGCCTAAATTTGAAGCCTTTCACCGGTCTTGGTGACGTCTCCATGAGTGAAAAATTCTCGAATGAGACGTTATGCAAGATACAATTTATCTATCTAATGACTACTCCCCCATCATCTTCTATCTATCTAATGACTACTCCCCCACATCTTCTATCTATCTAATGACTATTCCCCCATCATCTTCTATCTATCTAATGACTATTCCCCCACATCTTCTATCTATCTAATGACTATTCCCCCACATCTTCTATCTATCTAATGACTATTCCCCATCATCTTCTATCTATCTAATGACTATTCCCCAACATTTTCTATCTATCTAATGACTATTCCCCTATCATCTTCTGTCTATCTAATGACTATACCCCCAACATCTTCTATCTATCTAATGGCTATTCCCCCTACATTTTCTATCTATCTATCTATCTAATGACTATTCCCCCATCATCTTCTATCTATCTAATTACAATTCCCCCATATATTCTATATATCTAATGACTATTCCACCATCATCTTTTATCTATCTAATTAAAATTCAATCTTCTATAGAAATGTATTTGGTTTGAAGGTCTAACTTGTATTATCATAACTTGATATATTCGTTGATTGTTTAGTTATATTCATTGAATTGCTGAATTTTGTAGATTATTGGACAACAGTTAAACGGGACCTTGAGGTCAGCTGTTAGCGCTGATATCACGAAATTTCCAAATTGATGCAACACCTCAGTAAGCTGTGTATCTGTAAGAGTTAGCGTTTAACTTAATTTGACGCGTGTGTAAAATAAAGTTGTGTGCACTGTTTTGCTACAATGTACTAAACTCAGGTGTGTATCGACTGGTATGTGGGGAAATCTCTTATGTCAGTGGCCCTTATTTTGTTGTCTGTATAAATTTCTGTTAGACGAACTTTCATTATGGCAGAGGCTTTGAAAGAGATTATTGACTATGGAGTATCGTTAGGTTACAAGGAGGATGCTCTTAGAGAATTTGTTAAAGCTCAGCAGGATATTCAACGCGAAGAGCGACAGACAGAAAGGGAGCGAGTGAGAGAAGAGTTAGAATATACGCGAACAAGAGAGAAACAGGAGAAAGATATGCGACTGGTCCATCAGCAACAAATGGAAATACTGCACCAGAAAGAGAAACTTAAAGCCGCGGGTATCGATGAGGTGAGTGTTAAGTTTAAGGGACCGAAAATTCCAGCTTTTGAGGATGGGAAAGATGAAATGGATATCTATTTGCGCAGATATAAACGATATGCAGAGTTACAAAAATGGTCGAAATAATCTTGGGCTATGAGTCTTTGTGCACTTCTAAAAGGTAGGGCTAATGTTTATGCATTATTACCAGCAGATGATGCTTTAGATTACGATCAGTTGAAATTGGCTCTTTTAAAGCGCTATGAACGTACAGAAGATGGGTTTAAGCGGAAATTTAAATCAGCTAAACCAGATGCGGGCAGGGCCGTAAATTAACCTTCAATTTGGAGGAGGCAGGAAATTAGGCGGGGGTCTGGGGGTCGCCCAGGCCCCCAGACGCTGAGCACATTTTGTGCACACTGAACACGTTTCGTGCAAAATCCTTGATTCTAGGGCCTTCTAAGATGTTACTTGACTAACTCATTCTAAAAGAAAGATTTGGAATGCTTTTTAAGGGAGGTATCATGTTCTTAGTTATTGGAAACAACATAAATTCTAATGAACTTTAAATTTTAATTTTTTTTGGCTCAAAAGTTGGAGGAGGCAGCTGCCTCCTCCGCCTCCATGTAATTTACGGCCCTGGAGGGTGAGACATTTGAACAGTTTTCTGTTAAAGTGAGTAATTATTTGCAAAGGTGGTTAAAAATGGCAAGTATAGCGGAAACGTTTGACGCATTATTTGATTTGGTATTGCGTGATCAGTTTCTTAATGTTTGTAGTAGAGATTTGACCCTGTTTTTGAAAGAAAGAACGCCAAAGAACATTCAGGATATGGTGCAGCTGGCAGACCAATATCGAGAGGCACGAATGGTCAGTGCTGCCACCCTGATCAATGCCAAAGGTGAGAGAGTTCAATATCCAGCAAAGACTAATTCTGGAAATCAGCCTTCTCATTCCGGAAATCACAAAGACATGTCAGGTAAGAAGGACCATAATACTAAGTCATTTGTTCCTAAATCTGAGAGACGATGTTATAAGTGCAATACATGTAGGTTGGGACACATTGCTTCGGAGTGCAGAACAAAACCAAAGGTTGGCGCCATCACAACTGAAGAAGCAGCAGAGTTCCAGGAAACGACATCCACTTCGGCCTTTATTAGCACGATGCCTACGGAGACAATGACAGCTTCATTGAATCTTGACTCGTCTACCACGGTTTCCTCGTCATGCTATAGACAGCAACACCACAACATGCCGTTAGCAGCAGGGTACGTTGAAGGTAAGCCAGTGACTGTGTTAAGAGACACAGGATGCAATGGAATAGTGGTACGGAAAAGTATGATTGATGAGGCAAATATAATCAAAGATAAACTACAAACGTGCATCTTGGCCGATGGTTCATCTATTAGAGTACCAGTTGCTTACATTTTTATTGATACGCCCTATATCACAGGAACATTTGAGGCATGGTGTATGGACAAGCCAGTTTACGATCTCGTTATTGGTAACGTCGAGAAGGTAAGACCACCAGGAGATCCAGATCCTCAATGGTCAGAGACGCATGCTGTAGAAACCTGCCAACAAGCCAAGCCGAAACTAAAGCCATACCCTCAACTCGGAGTTCCGGAGATCCTCAAGGAGGAAATCACCCAAGAGGATATCAAAGCAGAACAGCAGACGGATGAATCATTGGAGAGAATACGTTGGTTTGTACACAATGGCTTTGTATATCGTGAGTATCGATCTAAAATCAAAACGTGCAAAACTTACAAACAGCTTGTAGTTCCGAAGAAATTTAGAGAAATTGTCATGAAGTTAGCGCATGAATCTATTATGGCAGGACATTTGGCTATATCTCGCGCAACACACAGAATCCTTTCCGAATTTTATTGGCCTGGACTACAGTCTAATGTTAAAAGATTCTGTCGCTCATGTAATATCTGCCAACGGACCATACAGAGAGGTAGGGTTTCAAAATTTCCTCTTCAGAAAATGCCACTCATTGATGTTCCTTTCAAAAGGGTTGCCGTGGACATTGTTGGACCTATTCATCTTGTTACCGATAAAGGAAATAGGTATATTCTAACCTTGGTCGATTTTGCTACTAGATATCCCGAAGCGATACCAATGCCATCGATTGAAACAGAGAGTCGCCGAAGCATTGATAGATATTTTTTCCAGAGTTGGGGTACCAGATGAAATGTTGAGCGACATGGGCTCCCAGTTTACTTCGTCCATTATGAGAGAAGTAAGTCGTTTGCTTTCGTTTAAACAGCTTACGACCACCCCATATCACCCCATGACAAACAGACTGGTCGAGAGGTTCAACGGAACGCTAAAGCAAATGTTGAAACGCATGTGTGCTGATCGGCCACGTGATTGAGATAAGTATATCAATCCAGTATTGTTTGCTTGTTTGGAATTGTTTGCACAGATTCCAACAAGCTGCTGATGCAATAGAAATGGCCATTCAACCTCAAGAAGAAATTGAACAAAGTAGACTACCAGATTGACATGAAAGGTAGGTTGAAGACATTTCATGTTAACATGTTGAAGAGGTACATTGTCAGGAATGCAAATTCAGAGATCGTGGATGATGACGATGCTTTAGTTGGATCTGCTGTAATTGACTGTGATGCACAGGATGATGACAAAGATCATGGAATACAAAGTGTGGAAAATGCAGGTTCATCAATTGTAGATATCAATTCGGATCTTAGTATCGAAGACAAGAAGAAGGTAACTATACTTTTAGAACAATTTTCTGATGTAGTATCTGACAATCCTGGTTACACGCATCTGATCGAACATGATATCAAAACAAATTCGAACCAGCCTATCAGGGTTAAATCATATGCAGTTCCCTTTGCAATGAAAGATGTAGTTGAAAAGGAAGTCGAGAAAATGCTCCAACCGCATGTCATAGAACCGTCAGAAAGTCCTTATTGTTCATCAGTAGTACTTGTAAAGAAAAAAGATAGTTCGTACCGTTTTTGTGTAGATTTTAGGGCTATCAATTCATGATCAGAATTTGATGCTGAACCGATGCCAAATGCAGATAATATCTTTCAAAAATTGGCTAATTACAAGGTGTTCTTGCTAAGGGTTATTGGCAGGTTCCTCTGACATTAACATCAAAACCTAAAACATCTTTTCAGACATCCAAAGGTCTATTTCAATTTCGGGTTATGCCGTTTGGTTTGGTGACAGCTCCAGCGACTTTTTCAAGACGAATGCATAAGTTATTGTACGGAATGTCAGACATTGACAATTTTATTGATGACATTATTCTTTTCACAGAAAACTTGAATCAGCATTTGGAAGTCCTTCGTGAACTCTTTTCTAGATTGCGAAACGCAAATTTGACAGCCAAACCATCGAAGTGTGCAATAGGGTACAGGAATTTAGAGTGTCTAGGCCACATTGTAGGTGAAAACCAGTTAAAACCACACCCAGACAAGGTAAGGGTAATCCAGGAGGCGGTAATACCCAGCACGAAACGACAGTTAAGGTCATTTCTAGGACTATTGAGTTTTTATAGGAAGTTTATTCCAAATGTTTCCTCTATTGCATTACCTTTTTCGGATTTAACAAAGAAGGGGTCACCAAACAGAATCATTTGGAATCAGCCACAGGAGAAATCGTTTCAGTCATTGACGGCTATATTTCTTCAATCACCAATTCGTAAACATCCTGATTTATCAAAACAGTTCATTCTACAGACTGACACCTCAGATAGAGGAATTGATGCGATACTGATGCAGTTTGACGATGAGTGTGGTTTGAAACTTCCAGTGGCATATGCTAGTCGGAAACTAAAGGATAACGAATGTACGCTAGCATCATGCAATGGGCACTTGGCCTTCAATCGTATCGATACCGCGCCATTGCAATCAGGAGAAAGGATAACCAAGGAGCAAATTATCTTAGTAGACAGTGAGTGATGTTGTGTGATTTGTATATACACTGACTGTTGTTTTTAACCTTCGTAAATGTGTGTTCAAAGTATTAGCATGCTTTTCCAAAAGGGGGAGGTGTTGTCACATTTACGGTGTTACACGTTTGTACAGTATGTTTTCATTTATCCTGTAGAGGACCCCTCTAGTCAAACACCCTTCAGAGAACCCCTCGATATTTGTATTTTCCCGCGATTCGCTAGTAAAAGCGGGAAAATGATGTATTCACGTTACAGTAACGTGCTTTGTTATAGGGGGTTTGGTCCATTATTGACCAATAGAAAGGTAGCATAGGGTCACAATAGGAAACACGTTTGTTAGGCTGGTCAGTTTCTAGCCGCTCTTCACGAAGATAGGACAAACTTTGGACGAAGAGGCCGTGCAACTTCAGATTAACCAAACGCTTCAGCGTTCTAACAACGAAATGCTGAATAATTTTTCAGAAATCTTGGACAGAAGGCTTAACGTAGTTCAAAGACATATTAGTGAAAACCAAAAAACTTTTAGCCGATAGACAAGAAGCGAAAATCGAGCACGTGCTACCAGATGGCTATAAGTTTAAAAAGCGCGGGAACGAGGAACAATGATTGAGACAACACCCATGCAAGTCACCTGGAAGTCGGAGCAGTGCTATCGCTGCAATAAAAAGGGGCACTGGAGGAGAGAGTGCACGGAGATTTTGGAGGAAAATAAGATACGTGCATTTTCTGAATTATATCAAGTGATAAAAAGCGATAATTTAAATTCAGTTGATATGTATTCTCGTGATTGTACTAAAAATCAGCCATGCATGAATGATAGTCCAGTAGATAGATTGAAAAAAAAATATATAGGTCAGTGGCGTGTTATTGGGGCTAACTCTTACGTTTTAGAAGTTCTTGAAAATGGGTACAAATTGCCTTTATTTACTTCGCCAGGTGCGGCTGAGTTAACAAATAACAGATCGGCTGTAAAGAATGCTGAATTTGTAACAAAGGAAGTTAATGCTTTGTTAAAGAAAGGGTGTATTTCAGAGATGCATTGTAAACCAAAGTGGTGACCAGTTTGAACGTGGCTGGTAGTAAATCTACTAAGTTAAGGCTAGTTTTAGATGCAAGGCATGTTAACTCTTATTTATTCAAGTTCAGGCACAAGTATGAAGATGCTAATACGTCAAGGTTTTTGTTTACTGCGGGAGATTATGTTTTTTCTTTTGATCTTAAAAGTGCCTATCATCATATTGAAATTCATGAATTGTCAAGAGAGTATTTAGGTTTCAAGTGGATGGGGAATTATTATGTATTCAATGTGTTACCTTTTGGTATTAGCACAGCAGGATATATTTTCTCAAAGGTTATGAGGGAAATAGTTAAGTTTTGGAGGTCGAAAGGTTATCGAATTGTCATGTATTTAGATGACGATTTTGGTGGTGGATCAAATCTGCAAGAAGCAGAATGGGTCAGTAGAATGATTCAGTCAGATCTAAGAAGGTTGGGTTTTCTGACAGCTATTGCTAAGTGTCAGTGGAAACCAACACAAGAGGTAGTGTGGCTAGGGTTGGTATGGAACACAGAAAAAGATAAAATTAAGGCAGCCGAAAAAAGGATAGAAAAGTTAAAACTATGTTTAGAAAGTATCATAAGTGCACATCAGAGGGGTTGTGTTTGGTTTGAAGTTAGGGGCATCGCGTCGGTCACGGGTCAGTTAATTTCAACCCAGGTAGTGTTTGGGAAACAGGTCAGATTGAGAACTAGGTATCTGTTTTATTGTATCTCAAATAGATCAAGCTGGAACTCATATATTAGGCTTAGTGAAGAAGCAATAGGAGAGTTGGAATTTTGGTTCCATAATATGGAGGAAATGAACCATAAAGGTTCATCGTTGAGTCAGTTGACGGATCAGAGCAGTGCTCAGATACATGTATCTATTTATTGTGAGGCGTCAGATTCAGGTTACGGTTGTTATTTGACAAATTGTTCTATTGATGAACAGTGTATGATTTTTTATGGATTCTGGAATGTTGGGGAACAAAAGCAAAGCTCTACGTGGAGAGAGCTAGAGGCTGTACGAAGAGTTTTAGATCAGTCAGTTGACGAGGTTAGAGATATGTCAGTTGATATATTTTGTGATAACCAGAATGTAGAACACATTTTACTGGTTGGCAGCAAAAAGAGAAAACTTCAAAATATTGCAATATCGGTAAAGAATTTTTGTTCAGATAATGGCATTGCTTTGAAAAGTCAGTGGATTCCAAGGGCAAATAATACATTTGCAGATAGATTGAACAAGTTAAGTTATTGTGATGACTGGTCGATTAAACAAAGTGTTTTTGATTACTTCGATAGAAGATGAGGACCGCATACATGTGATAGATTTGCATGTCAGTTCAATGCAAAATGTCTTAAATTTAATTCTAAATACTGGTGTACAGGAACTAGTGGTATAGATGCGCTTCGTAGAGGTTGGTCCGATAAGGTTAACTGGGTTGTTCCTTTACCCGCATTGATACCAGAGGTTATTAGAAAGATAGAAAATGAAAAGTGCATTTGCACATCGGTGTGTCCGGAGTGGGTTTCGGCTCCATTCTGGGCAATGTTGTTTGATAAAGGAGTTTTCGAACCATATGTTAAAAATTATCCAAGTCTTAAAAAGCAAGATGTTATTTTTCCAGGAAGGGGGAATAACGGAATGTTTGGGAAACATGAACTATTGTTTAATATGATTTTCTTGAATAAAGTATTCTTAATATTTATTTCTGTTAGCAGGATTAGGTCTGCAGGAGAGCCTTAAAGGATTGGCAAGGGAGCATGGTGTACAAGCCGGAAGGTACCTGGAGGATTTGTGTCCGAGACTAGCCGTATATTTATTGTCCAGCAAGAGTGATAGCACAAATGCAGCATATTATAACTCGTTTAGCAGATGGAAAGTTTTTATCAATGCGCAGGGGCATTGCGCGTTACCGGCCAATCCCATTCATTTTGCTCTTTATTTGACGCATTTATTAGAGTCAGGATCTTTTAATTAATAATTCTGCAATTTATGGAATCAGATGGGCGCACGAATTGGTTGGTTTGCCGGATCCTACAAAGAATTCGTATGTTTCTTCATTGCAAGAATATGCTAGAAGGGTAGCATCACACCCAGTGATTAAGAAGGAGCCTATATCCAAAGACATGATTATATCACTTTGTAGTAAATTTATTGACTGTAATGACTTATTAATTGTAAGAAACATGCTGATGATTCTTTTTGGTTTTGCTGGATTTTTAAGGTTTGATGAATTCAGCTCGCTTACGTTTGGAGATGTCAAGAATTTTGAAAATTTTATTAATTGATTATCAGAAAAAGTAGAACAAATAAGTATAGGCAAAAGAAATGAAGTTTAATATCAAAGGGCTGTACAGTGGCATGTCCGGTGAATATGTATTCTAGATATTTAGTTCTAATCGGTCAGGTAGATGATGGTTTTTATATTTTTAGACCAGTATTTAGATCTATAAAAACAAAAAACTTAAGTTACTCTGCCGCTAGATCTAACATTGTGTCTTTGTTAAAGTCTGTAGCTGGATATGATATCAATATAGGGTTGCATTCTCTGAGGGCGGGTGGAGCTACAGTGGCTGCAAACGGAAGTGTGAATGATAGGTGCAAGGTGAAGATAACGAACAGTGATCTTAAAAGACACGCCAGGCGCAAAACTGACAGTGCAAAAGATGGTTACATTGTAGACTCGATTGAGAAGCGTTTGGATATTTCCAAAGCGCTAGGGTTATGAATTGCATTTGCAGCACACACCCTTCTTTGTGTTTTTTCTAGAACATGCGTGGCTAGCGTTATGCTATGTATAGAGGTGTTGTAGTTATGTTTAGAGTAGTTAGTAAAGTTAATATTTGTATTTTCCCGCGATTCGCTAGTAAAAGCGGGAAAATGATGTATTCACGTTACAGTAACGTGCTTTGTTATAGGGGGTTTGGTCCATTATTGACCAATAGAAAGGTAGCATAGGGTCACAATAGGAAACAAGTTTGTTAGGCTGGTCAGTTTCTAGCCGCTCTTCACGAAGATAGGACAAACTTTCAGTTATACATTAGTTTTGTTTTATGTAGGCTTACAGGTTTTGTGTGAGGTCCGTCACACTCCTCCTGCACCTTGGAGTAATGGCATCGGATACAGGTTTCCTAGAGTTTTTCTCGATTTTTTAATCGTTTTATTTCTAGGTTTTTCCTGGCCTGCTCGGGTGTGCTAAAGGGGGGCTTATTAACGTTATTGAATATTGTGTGTGGAGTATTACTGTATATTGTGTATGGAACATTATTGTACATTGGTGTGTTTTTCATATTTGTGATTAAATATAATAAATGTGCACGGCCTCCAACGTGCGTGGCTAGCGGTATGCTATGTATAGAGATGTTTTGGTTATGTTTTGAGTAGGTAGTAAAGTTAATACCTGTATTTATTCACCTGAGTTTAGGATTTCACTCTCTTCGGACCGTGTTCCACGCAATACAGTAACACGAGTTCCTGTAATTTTCTTTTTGTCAAACTCCTAAGTTAAGTTAGAAATTCGTACAGACACGACTTCTGAGGTCCCGGTGTAATGAATCATGGTACATGTACTTGGTGTTCAACGTAAACCGGACCAAATGTGAACATTGCTAGTAACGAATACCTGAGCCAGCAGTGGAGAATGACTATGTACAATGTCTGAAATATAAAGTGAAAACGTTTGAAATCTTCTGTTTTTGATTGTCAGACCTGGAAGCCAACCCGGTCAACCTGTAACAAGCATAAGGAATAAGTGACCCCTATTGATTTTTAGGTCACATGGTCAATCCACTCAGAACATAGGGAGATATTGTCTGCTCAAAATCTTAAAACTGGTTTGGCACTACTATCAATTAAATAATGCATGTGTATAACCCTTTTGAATTTTGCACCTTGGGGTCATATATGTATTACAAACATTTCTTGTTATTATGGAATTTACATACCTAAACGGTAAATAATGCAGCATGAATAAACATAAAGAATTGATTTAATAGTCAAATAACTTATATGAAGGAATGTCTCCTAGGTGCAGATTAATTGCTAAAACCAACTGAAGTTCAATGTAAATTTCCAGACAGGAATTATGGAGGACTGCACTGAGATTCGGTGAAGGCGTCAGTCCAAATATCCAGCCGGGCCGAATCTCAGCCGACATTACAGAATCCCTTGCTTGTCGTAAGAGGCGACTAGACGGGGCGGTCCTTCGAATGAGACCGCAAAAACCGAGGTTCCGTGTCACAGCAGGTGTGTCACGATAAAGATCCCTCCCTGTTCAAAGGCTGTAAGCGCCGAGCAAAGGCCTAAATGTTGCAGCCCTTCACTGGCAATGGTGACGTCCCCATATGAGTGAAAAATTCTCGAGCGGGACGTTAAACATTATACAAGCATCTATGTATCTAATGACTCTTCCTTATCTTTAATCTATCCAATGATTAGCATTTTATTCACGAGAACATTAGCAATAGAATATGATTCGCTAAAGTAATGCCTCGTGAATAAATACACCATTGTATCAGCGCGAAAATAAGGCCATCGTTTGACACAGCACGGTGTGTAGCAACGAAAGAGTTTGATATACGGCACGGTATGTAACAACGATACAGTTTGATTTACGTCACGGTATGTAACAACGAGACGGTTTGTAACACAGGGGTTAAGCCCGTTTTGGGCTCGAACTCTGTGATACCATAAATATAGAAAGGGGTCTAACTCTGACACAGATAAAAAACTAACCACTCGCTTCAAATGCCTAAAACATCTTAAATTAGGTAAGCTGTGCGTAGTTTGTCGTTTTCCTTGCATAGATTAATGTTTTAACTACTTGCATGCCAAATTTCAAGTCACTGATTCTTATAATAACAAAGATATATGTCATCGTTCTCTCGATTTCACTTGTTTATTTTTACTAGGACATTTACTGGTCCAGGTCACGGAGTCGTTTCTCGCATATGACAGCAGCGAAATTCAGACTAGTGTGGAAGATTTCGGACCTGTCAATTAAAATTTCACCTCAATTATACGCTACTTACTTCCTCATATTTTAATAATGTTCTTCGTGTAGACGTTACACGACTTATTTTTCCTCAGCAGCAACAACTGTTGACAAGATCTGCCATTTTAATGAATACACTAAATACCCGAAATGTCTAAAACTTTAAGAAGGGGAAAATGGGTAATAATAATCTAAATTAAATAGAATAAACAAAAACAAAAAAAATGAAAAAAGTCAAGAAATAATGTCCAATTTCCTTCTCTAAGTGCAATATCACAAGAATAATGTTTTGATCAGTTTTTTGAAAGGTATTTGAGATTTTAAGTCTATCGGGTATTTAGTGCGTTCCTTAAAACGGCAGCTCTTGTCAACAGTTGATGCTGTTGAGGAAAAACAAGTCGTGTAACGTCTACACGAAGAACATTATTAAAATATGAGGAAGTAAGTAGCGTATAATTGAGGTGAAATTTTAATTGACAGGTCCGAAATCTTCCATACTAGTCTGAATTTCGCTGCTGTCATAGGCGAGAAACGACTCCGTGACCTGGACCGGTAAATGTCCTAGTAAAAATAAACAAGTGAAATCGAGAGAACGATGACGTATATCTTTGTTATTTTAAGAACCAGTGACTTGAAATTTGGCATGCAAGTAGTTAAAACATTAATCTATGCAAGGAAAACGACAAACTACGCACAGCTTACCTAATTTAAGATGTTTTAGGCATTTGAAGCGAGTGGTTAGTTTTTTATCTGTGTCAGAGTTAGACCCCTTTCTATATTTATGGTATCACAGAGTTCGGGCCCAAAACGGGCTTAACCCCTGTGGTTTGTAATAGCACGGTATGTAACAACGAGAGGGTTTGTAACAGCACGGTATGTAACAACGAGAGGGTTTGTAATAGCACAGTATGTAACAACGAGACGGTTTGTAATAGCACGGTATGTAACAACGAGACGGTTTGTAATAGCACGGTATGTAACAACGAGACGGTTTGTAATAGCACGGTATGTAACAACGAGACGGTTTGTAATAGCACGGTATGTAACAACGGGAGGGTTTGTAATAGCACGGTATCTAACAACGGGAGGGTTAACAACGACACGGTTTGATACAGTATTTAACAACGAGACGGTATGTAAAAATCTGTTACATATCGTAGCTCGACCCTATGCAACAACTTGTTACATTGCGCCGCCATTCGTGCTACGTAATGTAAGAAATTGTAACATACCGGGTTGCGGCTGTTACATTCTGTGCGGAGACTGCAGCCGTTTTTGGTTGATTCCGAGGGGAAAAACCAAAAGTCTTTTATGTACATGTATTAATCATTGTGTTTGTGAGTAGGTATGTATGTTTGTCTTTCCAGTAAATCCACATTCAACATGTTTAGGTCGACACTAAAACCATAAAACATTTCTAAAGATACCTTTTGGATGCGGATGTTTTGAGGTAGATCTATATGCTTAAAAACTACCAAGGAAGTGCTTAATAGGCATCTCGCCTACTGTACAATAATCCTCAGGCTTCTCTCTTCTTCTCTTACTTCGTTCTTTTCATCTATATCACTTGGTTGTCCCTTTCCCAGAAAAAATATCTACAACGGTGGCGCTCTCACTCACAATCTCTCTCTCTCTATCTCTCTTTCTCCCTCTCATTCTCTTCGTTTATTTACAGTAAAATAATTAACTCCATTCCCTCCCTCTATATCTAAATGTCAAGGCAACCTAAGAACGTACATGTTTCTTTCTATCTATATCAATCAATCAATCAAATCAATGAATTAATAGCACTAACACGTACACTTTTTGTATCAGAATTATTTCGGTTTGTATTCCAGTTTATGCTTTCAGGAAACTCGTTGACATGATCCGGAAGTAGGACTGTCACACGACACTCGTTCGTTCCATGTCGTTATCGGACGCCGCGAGGACGAAAAACGGAACGGAAATAATTAATGTAGTTAGATGTAACAGTGTAAGATAACATCAAAAATCGGAAAAATAAGTTTCATTTTGATCAAAATCAAAATTTTAGGAATTTGTTCACAGGTGGTAAAACAATTCTACACCATAAATTGGTTAAGCTGAATGTTTGTATAAACGTTTCAAAGCGATTTACACGAATCTTGAAATTTCGGCATTGACAGACATGTTACATGTAGAAGCAGAGGTTAGAAAATGTAAAGAACACAAAGGGTTTATACCCCCCCCCCCCCCCCCCCTCGTGGCAAACCATCTTTTTAACGCACATGCATTTACACATAAAGCAGTGTATACTTATATGTACATTGTTCATGGACTTTATGAAAGATACATTTTGTATTCAGTAAGATGATCAAACAACGACGGTTCGTGATCTTATTAAAGTCAACAAGTTGAATATCTGATGTTTGATTGGTTATTTCTTAACTAACAGAGAGTGAGTGACCACTGCACTCCAATATTGAATAGGTGAGAACTTCTACCAGTCTAATTCGAATCTAACTACTGATATCATATTATTTAGATTAGGGGCCTAATAATAAAATGGCCTTTTATTTGAATTCAAACATAAATCATCTGTTAGCCTTTTAGCTATATTTCATATAAATCTGTTAATTACTCTTACTAGGGTCATTAACTTAATCTCAGTATACATTGATTCTGTTTCAATCGTTTTCTTTCCGCTGTATCTCTTCCAGCGGCGGATCCAGGAATTGTGGTTACGGGGGGCGCCACTTTATGAGGCAGTGGGTCCTGGATTTTACAGATTTTATGGGGCTTGAAATATTTCTCCTATTAAGTCATTTGTACTATTTCCTATCATTTTAATAAGGTGAAATTAATAAAATGACCCAAATTTTAAGGGTTTTTTGGAAAATATTAGGTTCTCCCAATAAAGTAATACAAGAAATCAAAGGATTTTATCATTTATTTCTCCGGGAGTGGAAGAAATTATTGCTTCTTTTATCGTTTATTACATTTTCCTATACAAGGTACCGCGATTTACCTTAAATTTGAAAATTTTAAGGGGGGGGGGGGCTGCGCCGCCTCTAAATTCGCCACTGTCTTCCAGTTCAACACTAATCCGCAGGGTACCCAATGGCGAAGCAAGGTTTGAAATATTTGTAAGCAGGGGGTCTGGGGGGCGGCATCCCCCAGAAGCTGATGACTTTTTTCGTAATATGTAATAAAAATTTAACGAAAATATTTGTAAGCACGTGCATACAGTGCTACTGTGTAGCTACGTCACTGGTACCGGTATATGTACGAACTTTCACTTTACATAGGTTGATCCCAAATCAGGCAAACCTTTCATGCACACCAGACTCTTTCGTTTTAAAATTGGATGCGATACATATTATATACATCACACGAGGTTTAGAACTATCAAATTCAAGTTCAATATTATCTTTAAATTTTATAGTTTGTGGATAAATGCTGAGAAAACTATTTTATATTTTTCATTTGGGGGTGGGGGTGGGGTAGTTGAGTTTTCATTCATTGGTTAGGTTCATGAAATCGTCTCTTATGGTGGCAGCGAGAAAAAAGTAATAAAATTTGACGGGTTGATTTATAATTCAAGTTTTTATCGTTATATTTGTTGTTGTAATTTTTATTATTTTTATTATCACGATCGGTGGGAGAAGGGGGGGGGGTCAGAAAAACATAAAGCCGGGAAAAGAGGGTGTCAACTACAGACGCTTGCTTAATATTTTTCATAATGAATTAGACATAATAATTGTGTAATACATATGTATTTGCGTGAGGGATATGAAACGTCGGATTCTGAACATGTCTTTCTGCCCTCTCTGTAATTTCAGCTTACCTCGTTCATAAGCCTTTTGATTTTAAAAAATGACGACCTCCTCTTATTATTATCACACCCGTTCCACGTATTTGCAACACCCGGACGCCGTACCTCATGGTTGCCTGAACCATGAAATTGCCTATTCATGTCATAAAATCGCAAGTCCACAGCGGGCGAACATAGCATGACGTGTGTGTGTGTATGTGTGGGTGTGGATGGGTGGGTGTGTGTGTGCGTGTGCGTTCGTGCATGCGTGTGTGTGACTGTTAATTGTCAAATAACTACTGGTTCATAGACTCGCTGTCTGGTGTTTGTTGCAGGAACTTCCAGAAAAGGACGTCATATGGGAGATTGATGATTACTAGTATCTCAGACTTTCTATGCCGTTCCCGTGGGGATCCGGGTTAGAATAGGTCCTCAGTACCCTTTACTTGTCGTAGAAAGCAACTAAATGGGACGGTCCTTCGGATGGGACCGCAAAAACCGAGATCCTGTGTCACAGCAGGTGTGGCACGATAAAGATCCATCCTTGCTCAAAGGACATAAACGTTAAGCATAGGACGAAATTTTGCAGTCCTTCACTGTCAGTGGTGACGTCTTGATATGTGTGAAATATTCTTGAGAGGGACGTTAAACAATATTGAATCAATCAATCAATCTTTCTATGCCTTAAATGACAGGCATACTTTGGCGCATCTCTCAAGCATAAAATGTTGGAACCACCTTATTACTTCTGAATAATATCTTTAAAGCAACAGTCCACATAAATGCTTAGACAAAAAATGTTTTCTCCATTACTAACAATTTAGGATTCTCATTCATAACTAAACAAGGAAGTTCAATAAAACCATTTCTGGGAAGTATCAAACAAAGGATAACAGATCATGTTTACAACAAGAATCTGTAAAAATTTAGAATTCACCAGAACTTACAGTGATATATATACTCATTAAAAAAGCAGAGAGGTCGGTTAATAGCAGAATGCGCACACATCCTTGCCATAGAAAAGAGAAGACACACCACACGAACATATGAACGATTTTGCAATATATGTAATACTGGAGCAACTGAAGATGAATTTCATTTTCTATCCAACTGTCGAAAATACAGCCATCATACAGAAATGTTTGAAAGAAACTTGTTAAATTTTTCTCAAAGATCAGATGTGTCTAATATTCAAAAGTCAAACTCTGTTTTAATAGTTATTCACCAAAATTACTAAAATAAATAACATATTTATCAACAAATGTATTTTATCTAGAAATGCTTTGCAAACATAGATATAGAATATATATGCATATATAAATGTATGTTTATGCATTATATATATAATCATACCTGTGTATTGTTTACGGTAATTTAAATTACTGAGTAAACTCATGTACATTCTTGATATGTTGGGCCTTTGTCAATTACATGTACTGTAATCTTGTTTGTGCCAAAATAAATTTGACAGAAGCATGCAGGTTTCTTTCTGTTGGGATCGGTTCCATCATTCTGGCAGTTTTCCTGAAGTTGCAGTTTCCTAACCTTTGTACTGAGTTCATCCATACGCGCTTTGACCGTATCATCTAAATATAAAGAAAATGATAGGACTTGTATTATCTATCACTAAATGCGTATTTGAATTATTGCTACACCATTATTTATTTATTTATTTATTTATTTTTGGTTTTGTTTTTTGTTTGTTTGTTTTTTGTTTTTTGTTTGGTTTTGTTGTTGTTGTTGTTTTTTTGTTGTTTTATTTGCGAAAAAGACACAAAAACGTTAAAGAAAAGAGATCGTATATTAAGTTACAACGATCGTTTAAAAAAAGCAAAAGAGAATGTTTCCACTATATACAATGTTTTACAGTTAATTATGCTCTTTATTATTTATTATGTAATGTGCAGTTTATAATATCCATTGTTTATTATGTAATGCTGAATTGCTAGATTGGCTTTGTAACTAAAATAAATCACGTCTTTACCCAAACCATCAATTGGTCTTAATCTTGCTCATGCTTGAGGATTTAGAAATTAATCACTATATTGGATTGTTACGTATTTACTTCTGAATGACTATTCAACAAACTTCTCTCTAAAATGACTTAGGAATCTGTCGTTTAACAAATTGTTAGGTGATTTTAAGGGTAAAACCAGAGGAAACAATTACCACAAGGAAGAAATTGTGTGTACAACATATATTTAAATCGTCCCGCTTTATTCCAGCGCGTGTTTCGACATTTGAAGAAGCATGGACACACTCATTCGTAAGTCTTTTCCTTTTCAAGCTTTGTTAATTTTTTTCTCATTTTATAGACTTCTGAAGACTTGTATTTTTATCTAAAGAATTTCTTAGTGTGTAAAAGGTGAAAATGATACATGTATGCACTTTATTTTAAACGCAAACTTTCTTTTCATATAGTAGAAATTTTATTTTTACAAAAATGCCAGTATCAATAAAATACATGTACATTAATTATACGCAACTTCCGAGATATCAGCTCTTCTGTGATAAAGGTGCGTTTAGTGTTCTGTTGAATGCTTGGGTGGGCACAAGATGTATACATATACTATAGATTAGCTATGTAAATACGGATAAAAGTAATGAAAGTGTAAATTTTGTTTATATCAGCTGTTAGTATACATTAAACTGACCATATTAAGAAGAATATTTCATTGAATTAGGCCATTATATTAAATATGAAATTATTTTATATCCTCTTTTACACGGGTAATATTCTAATCAAAGAAAAATGATTATCGATTTTTGTTTGAGCTGTTGTATTATCAAATACAACTAAACTTACTACTATTGTGTGCCTCTGACGGTTGCATGATGTCTGATAATCGACCTTTAGGCAATATATGAAGGCATCGATAAGCACATGTACCCACCGCGTGTGGACGATAGTATGTTTTGTGTCTCACTGTGCGTAAGAGTTCCACAAAGGGGAAAAACTACTGGGTAACTCAGAAATTGCGTATTGATACTGATGATTGATTTTTTGTGCAGAATACAACGCGGAATATATCCAAGTAGATCCTGCTCACCATAGCGATCCAGCAGTGTACCAACCATACGTAAGTAGATTGGTACATAGGGTAAAGAAACAGTACTATGATGACACCATATTTGCTATAATTCTAAACCGGTTGATATCCAATGTGCAATGGAATACCCATGAAACACTTGTGAAGATTCTCCTGTCCCTTTGATGAATTAAGTTGCGTCTTTGCACCAAAATTTCGCAATGATAATTTCATACAAAAAGCTTTTCAGATTTATAAACATCTGCTTGAAATAAATTTTGGTTTTGGTTATTTGGATCTGACCAAAATATATACACCAAATATTTGACGTCAGTGTGGCCTTTGGGTTTACATAGTACATTGTGCCATACGTCATAGGGTAAGATTGTCAATGACATTGTACCATACTTTATGGGATAAGATTGCCAATGACATTGTACCATACGTTATGGGATAAAATTGTCAATGGCATTGCGCCATACGTTGTGGGACAAGATTGTCAATGGCTGACATAATTATGTGTCTGAATATGAAAAATTGAAAATAAAAATCTTTGCTGTGGAATATGAAAGTCTTTAAAATCATCAGATAGGTACTTCGTTTTATTATTCTATGTATACATATTTTTGATTTATTTAAACAGTATGATACATGTATCTCTAGAATGTATGCAATCACTTTTAGAGGATATTTAGTTAGCGATATCAAAAGAAATACACAGATGATACAGGGTTGTATATTAGTAACAACATAAGTACTCAAGATATCATTGCAACACAAAATAGTTACTAGATCCAGTCCAAAACATAGAAAAATTAATTAACTTTCCGATGTACAGAAAGCCACATACAAATAAAACAAGCATTAATGAATGACAAGTTTCAGTCAAACTATGCTATTCTTTGCTGACCAAAAATGGGGCATGACTATTTAGGGGTATGATGTAAAACTTATACGGTATGATAACATATGATATTGTTTATATGTTTGTATTTTCTATAGCCTAGTGCTAGGGAGCATGAATTTACACATACAGACAAACCAACCAACTGGCTTTGCCCTGCAATATTTTCTTGTATGTGTTGTGTCTTGCCATTGGGACTAAAAGCTATCTTCTATGCTGAGGAGGTATGTTGGACTACATCTTTTTACAAGTCCTTGAAATGCACGCCGTTAAAGTATTCTCTTTTAAGTTCATTAAATAAATTACACGTATAATATCACAATCTGTAGAGTTACACCTATATACATAACTTCAGTGTAGGTACTGTGAAGATAACTATCATTTATATATAGGCCAATCGGAGAGCCGAGAGGAACGATCTGCGAGGAGCTGAAAAGTCTGCAAACCGTGCCAGAAACTACACGATTTCCTCTATCGTGATTGGGATCATCGCTTGGACTGCACTTCTGATTTCATTGTTGTTTCTCAGTCAGAGTCTGACGGCCTAACCACTCGGCCACCGACGCCATGAACATGAATATTATCATTATTGTTTATTATGTAATGTGCAGTTTATTATGTCCATTGTTTCATCTATAGAAATATGATGGTATACTGTAGCTGTAAACTAATCCTGTGAAATCTTGGAAGTGACCAGGCACGAACCTCGTTCATTTACAGTGTGTTTAAAATTGTACTGGATCTTTGTACAAAAATGTGGTAGCACCAGTTGTATACAGTGATTTAAGAGAATTACTTGTAATCTGGGGTTGATTTATTTGATATTTAACATAATCAAAGTACTGAAAGTACTCATGGGAGTTGAACATTGTGGAAATTCAGTTAGAACAGATAGCACTGGAAGGGTAGGGGGATAAATGACTGAATATTATCATGATTTTAGATACAAATCAACTGTTGTTGTTTTTCAAAGCGTTACAACAGCAAACATGGATAATGGAAGGCCCATAGGCCACAACGCTCCTCGAGTAACTGAAGTCGTGTTGTTGTTTTCTAGAATTTCACCCCTTTATATTCTCATGAAAAATGTGACCACATATTATGGCCCAAACATTCAAATCAATATGGTTAGCACTGGCTTGCAGTTATGAAGAAGTTTTTTCCCCTGTATATATACATTCAAGTTTAATCCTAGTTGTAGCTAATTCTAAGGATTCATTACTTGAAAAGGTAGTCCAATATGCTAAACTGTCACCTGAGTATACTACAGTCCTGTAGAGGATCAATGGAATGGTAAATAATTGTATAATAACTCAAAATAAATGAAATGCAACAAAATTAAAAATCGTCCGGCATCGGAGATGCACAAGCCGAGTTGCGCAAGGAATGGGCATAGAGGGAACCGGCAGAAAAGTTTGCAAGAATTATCAAGCAGGGAGCAAAATTTTGCGTACATAAATTTCAGCCAACTTAAATCCTTTGTGACCTTGACCTTTAACCCTTGACCAAAATCAATAGGCTTCTTTGTCTCATCAAGGGCGATAATCCATCTAAGTTTAATTGAGATCCTATAATTTGTTAAAAAATTATAGTGCAGAAAACAAAATTTTCTCCAAATTTCAGTCTATTTATAGCCAGTGACCTTGACCTTTGACCTAGTGACCCCAGAATCGATAGGCTTTCTGGTCTTACTGAGGGTGACAATCCATCTAAGTTTGATTGAGATCGTATGATTCGTTCAAGAGCTATGGTGCTGAAAACAAAATTTTCTCCAAATTTCAGTCTATTTATAGCCACTGTGACCTTGACCTTTGACCTAGTGACCTCAGAATCGATAGGCTTCCTCATCTTACTGAGGGTGACAATCCATCTAAGTTTGAATGAGATCCTATAATTTGCTCAAGAGCTATGGTGCGGAAATGAAACGTTGATGCGTGCCCGCCTGCCCGCCCAAAGGCACTTCATCAGATCATAAGCCGAGTTCGACTTCATCGCAACTCCGCTAAAAATGAAACACTAGTCAAATAATGTTATTTATTGCCAAGGTATTTGGGATATTATACTGTGGCTCAAACAGGGGGTGAATGAACCTGACAGTATGGGAAGCATATAGTGGAATCAGACTTGTGATGCTGGAAATCTATAGTGATTAATAAACTATACATGTACAAGATCCATAACTATTTTTTTTCAGTTTGTGAGGGAGAATCCTCATGTCTCTTTCATCTGTAGACAAATAAACTGTAGACAAATAAACAATGTGTTTTGACCAGAGCAATTTCCAATCCTTTTTGCAGCATAAATTCAACATTGTGGCAACTGGGTTAAACTTTGATAGTGAAGTAATACATGGCAGCACCTTATCCCATGCTCTTAAAATTTCTGTTTGACACACACTCATGACATCCACTCAAACATTACAGAGTGCAGCAAAATCCCATTGTAATAGGAGATTCAAAATGGATAACTGGTACAAAATATGGTACATACTATTCGAAAAGGATAATGAATTTGACATATTGATGTTTTGGAAAAGGAAATTCTGACATCGGGGCTCTAAGCGTTTTCAAACATTGTCATTTGATAAAAGTGTTCTACATTTTTAAAAATAGAGATTAATATGTCTTTACATACATAGGTGAGGAAGTTTCCATTATTCCTAGCCGAGACATACCATGTATGCGCAAAAAATTCATAAACAAATATCAAAATACTCACGTAGAAAATGTGGACCTTACCGTCATCAAGCGCAGCGAAACACTCCATTTCGAGATTTTCGCCGACGAAAGCTCGGTAACAGTAATGAATAAGGTACACTCATTTTGTATCTATTTTGTGACTTTCTTTATTAAAAGGAACAGTTCTCTAATGTGTAACGTGCAATTACTACGTAATTCAATAACTTGAAGCATGAAGTAGTTTCACTTTGCAACCGGATATAAGAAATTTTATTTCGTATTCCGATCCCGATCGAAAGTTGTTGACTGGGAATGACGTGTTTTAATTCAATATACATGTAACATCAATCATTTTTTATATCACATTAAAAAAAAACCAAATATATACACATACACAATGTTGTAGAGTTATTTCTTATAAATTTTCTGAGGTTTCGCACCATATTCGATATTTCGCGCCACGGTGTCAATAGGTCTTGTGTGCAGTTGTCGTTCGTTTCCCTATCAATGTTTATAGGTGACGCTGCGCTACAAACGACAATTTTCAACCTTATCTTTTATTTTTCTATGTATATCAGTATCAATTTGATCGAAATCTTGTATTCAAATTGATTTGAATACAATATCATTGCATTTACTTACATGTCAATTATCAAAATTAGATTAATTCAGAAAAGTTACATGGATTATTTAATGGCGGATGTTTATAAAAGTTTATGTTGATTTACCTAGGAGTAAATCAGCTGACACAGAACCCCTGCTGACGACCACTATACAAATCAATACAAATTACTGCGCAGAAAAGTGCGTGATGACCCAGGGAGATTGAACATAGTTCAACTCCCAAAAATCATTGAAACTGTCTCTTCAACGATGTTTGTCAGAGTTGAATACCAAGATTATGTAATACCTGTTTCTGTTAACACTATATAATTATCTTCCAGAAGAGGAATTCTATAGAAGTTTAATCTAGTATAATTTGTAGTGACAAGCACTTTACAAAATTACTTTCAACATCTGGTGGTTGGATTTGTGACGGCTTTTATTCAGCTCGGTAGTAAAAAAAAATCAAAAGTTTTTTATGAAATGTGATTAGTAATTTTTATTGATATATTTTCCGTAAATAATTGTAAATGAATGGTTTTAAAAATCTTAGAATTGTTTGTGATATATTTCTGCTGAGCTTAGGTTATTCAGACCCATACTACACTTTAGAAATTGTGTACGAATTGAAAGACTTTTCCCCAGAAGTAAAAAGTACAAAGAAATATCACAGACAGTACTGATTATCAATTATTGTGAACATGAAAATTATCATTATTGTTTATTATCACCTTGCATGTAATGTGCAGTTTATTATGTCCATTTTTTATTATCCAACACTGAATTGCTAGAATTGTTTTGCAATTAAAATAAACCATGCGTTTATTCAATTGGCAGTTTATTATGTTTATCAGTATAAATTTATTATATAATGTGCAGTTTATTATGTAAAACTTATACGGTACCAATTTTGATGCACCAGATGCGCATTTCGACAAATAATGTCTCTTCAGTGATGCTCAACCGAAATGTTTGAAATCCGAAATAACTATGAAGTTTTAGAACTAAATATAGCCAAAAACAGCGTGCCAAAAAAGTGGAGCCAAATTCGTCCAAGGATAAGAGCTATGCATGAGGGAGATAATCCTTAATTTTGAAATGAATTTCTAAATTTTGTAACAGCAATTAAATATACATCCGTATTTTCAAGCTAGTAACGAAGTAACGCAGAATTCCTAGCACTGTTGTCATCTTCATAGTGTTTTTATCAAAATAATTATTTTGGACGATTGATCACAAGATATGAAAATTTTCGTGTTCCATAATGTTGAATTATCAAAAATAAATGAAATACGGTATGACCAAAATGAGTGGTAATCGAGGCAATAATTGAACAATGGAATAAAAGAAACCGAACGCCAGTGGGAAGAATTACACTTACCTGATTTCACGCACAAGTACGTTGAAGTTGAAATAACAAATATGTTGGAGTTCCTCATTGACAATATCTTTGTAATCTTTGGTGATCAGGTCTTCCATCAGTCTGTTGATGTAACCATTGTGTTCCTTTATTAACCCATCTGTTTTTATATTCTTACGAGGCAAAATTTATTCCATAGATTCTAAATGAGAAGAAAAACTGTGGCTTTCAATTTGACATCGACGACGTTTTATCCATATATTTTGTAGAATTCGCCAATTTCTTTCATTGTAGATTTAAGTGACACTCCTGGACCATGAATAATTACCAATGTATCATTCACCTATTGTGACATAATTAAGAAATAAGATATCATTTTTTAATATTGTTGGGATATGACATGAATTTGGTCACGTGATCAAATCCTATAATGCCCGAAGGGCGTTATAGTAGATTTGATCACGTACCAACTTCATGTCATATCCCAATAACATTCAAAAATGATATTTTATTTCTTATATTTATATTTTCTATTTTTTTTTTTTTTATATTTATTTTTTTTAAACATACACACAGTATATATATACATACATTCTGCAAAGAAACTTGTACAAAATGTTTAGAAGAACTATCAAAGGTATATGTATATATTATTTTCTGAGAGAGAGAGAGAGAGAGAGAGAGAGAGAGAGAGAGAGAGAGAGATGAGTTCAGTCATTATTTAATATATTTTAAAAGGGTACATATATATTGAAATTTATAAAAAAGATAATTTTCAAACAAAAAACAAAAAAAATAAACAACAACAAACATTCAATGAAATAATTGATTCCAGCGGTTCCAGCAGGTGTCAAACAAATCTTTTTCACCATTTTTATATGCAATATGTCTTTGAGTTTCATAAAATGTGTTCATTAGCGATATCGCAACATTTACATTCAGTGTCTTCCCTTTACACCTCATAGTATAGATATAATATTTCAGCCAAAGAACAAGATTATTTTGTATAGTTTTCTTTTCATCCAAAAATCCAAAAATAAAATTATTTTTTGTTATTGATATTTGAAGATTGGTCTTATGTTCAAAACAAACTTCAAATTCTCTTAAGAAATGCTGAACACTATCACATTCCCAAAACAAATGTTCAATTGTTTCTTCTTCTATCTGACAGAATGTACAATTCTTATCATCTCTAATTTTGATTTTGAATAAGTATGAGTTTGAAGCTAAAATTTTGTTCAGAATTCTGTATTGAAACCACTGCAGTTTACAATTACTTGTAACTTTGAAGATCATTTTCCATTCTGTGTCATTTAATTCAAATATTTCATTCCACTTTCTTTTACCAGTAGGTTCTGTGCAGTTTTGATTGAGAAGAGTATAAAATTGTCTTGATTTTTTGCATCGTAGAAGAGTGTATATACTCGACATAATCAGAGGGTTTGTTAATTTAATTAATTTTTTATCAAACTTGACTTTTTTCATCCATGCTTTAATAGCATTTATGACACTCATATATTCTAAAAAATTGATTTTTACTTTTGGATAAATGTTACAGAAAGATTCATAAGTCAGGAACAAACCCTCTTCATCAATAAGGTCATTAAGGTATTTAATATTATTGAGAAACATGGATTTATTAAGAAATGCTTTCCCACCCACAAGAAAGTTAGAATTGTAAAATATTGGAGTATCTACTGTTACTGTAAATGGATTTTGTTTAAGCTGTAGCTCAATCCAAGAATCAAATACATCAACCCAAAATTTGTTTTTCAGCGATGTCTTAATGTTTTTTATGTATTCTATTCCACATGTAGTAACTTTATTAAGATCTAAATTTGGTATAAAATTATGTAAACCCCTATCTGAAAAAAGGAGTTGTCTCATCCAAAACAATTTTAAAGAGGCTATAAAAGCCTTTACATTGATCATTTTTAACCCACCATCCTCATATTGCTTTACGATTACCTCTTTTTTAATTCTATGTTGAGAATGGCTCCACAAGAAAGAAAAGAATAGTTTATCTAATTCTTTACAATAGCTGTCATCAGGATTTGGAATTGCCATAAAAATATGATTTAATAGAGGCAAGACCAGAGTTTTGATAACAGTAATTTTTCCTATTGGTGTCAAATGCTTTTCTCCCATTGATTTAAGATTGATTTTATTCTGCTTAGCTTTGGCTGATAATTTAGTTTTGACATGTTCTGTAATTCTACATCAAAATTAATTCCAAGTAGAGTAAACTTACAAGTCCCCCAATTCAGATGAAAGTCTTTAGAAAGGGTATCCTGACTATATTTTTTTTATCCAATTCATACTGTATTGGTTTTTGAAAAATTAACTTTTAGTCCTGACATTTCAGAGAAGTGTCGCAATACTTTTATTGTTTCTAGAAGAGATTCCTTGCTACCATCAAGTATAATTGATGTATCATCGGCTAGTTGTGAAATTTTCTTTTCATTGTTATTTATAGTTATACCTTTAATACTTTTATTTTCTCTTATTTGTATAGCTAAAATTTCTGTGCAAAGAAGAAAAATATAAGGTGATAAAGGATCACCTTGTCTACATCCTCTTTGAATGTTGAAAGATGCCGAGAGATTGCCACCTTGGTTAATAGTAGATATGATGTTATGATAGAATAATTTCACCCATTCATGAATATCAGGTCCAAACTTAAAATAAGTTAAGGTCTTTTGTATATAATTCCATGAGAGGGTATCAAAGGCTTTCTCAAAGTCAATAAGTAGTAAAAGACCTGGGATTTCTTCTTCTTCAGTATACTGCATAATATCATAAATTAGTCGAGTATTTTCACCTATATACCTATTAGAAATGAAGCCAGTTTGATCAGGATTGATAAGTTTATCCAAGTAAATCTTTAATCTATTTGCAATGGTACCAGAAGCTATTTTATATATAGTGTTCAGAAGTGTAATTGGACGCCAGTTTTTAAGATAGTGTCTTGGTTTGTCTCCTTTAGGTAAAAGTGTAATAATTCCATGTCTCTGTGTTATTGACAGAGTGCCATTTTCATATGCATAGTTGATAGACCTTACAACAAATGTACCAAGGTATTTCCAAAAAAACTTAAAAAACTCAGCTGAGAACCCATCAGAGCCTGGTGATTTATTTGCTTTCATTTTACTTAGTGTTGTAGAAGCCTCCTTCAATGTAATTTTACCTTCTAAAAGCATAGATTCCTCTCTGGATAACTTGGGAATATCCTCATACTTTAATTCCGAATTTAAGTCAACTATGTTTATTTCCTGGTTAGGTATTGAATATAAATTGTCATAAAATTGCTTTGTTTCATCCAATATTTCAAACTGGTCTTGAATTATCTCCCCACTATCTTTTATAAGTTTGGGAATTATCTTACTAGTAAAATTTCTTGATTCTAAACTACAAAAATAATGTGTTGGTTTTTCTCCTTCTTCTGTCCATTTTGCTCTGCTTCTTACATATATTCCTTGAAGTCTATGGTTTCTGAGTTTTTCCAAGTTTTGTTGTTTTTCATTTAGTTCCTCTATATTGTGTTCAGAACTATTTTGTTCTAAAACCTTAATTTCTTCTATTAATTTTTTTTCTTCTTTCACTTGTTTATTTTTTATATATGCAGAGTAAGAAATGCTTTTTCCTCTTATTTCCATAAGTAAAGTTTCTAGGAATAACTGATCGTTAATTGTGAAACATACATCTTCATCTGACACTGTATCAAGATTATTAAAATCATAAACAGGAACTGCATATTGTTTTTTCAAATTCAAAATAACCTCTCTGATACAATCTAGATATTCCTTATCACCAAGTAAAGAATTGTTGAATTTCCATAAGCCTCTTCCCTTTTTAAAATCATTGAAAGTTAAATTCAGTGTTATCATAGAATGATCAGACCTGTAACTTGGTTCAACTGTACATGTATTAAGACAAGGTAGCAATGACTCGGACATGATAAAAAAGTCTAATCTACTTTGTTTAAATGGGTTTTTCTTTCTCCATGTGTACCTGCGAAGCGATTCATAGAGTTGTCTAAAAGGATCCATATAGTTATATCCTTCCATAATTTCTAGTACTTTTTCTCTAGCCTTTGGGTTATTAATAGATTTGTAATTATAGCAATCTAGTTGTGGATGTAATACTAAATTGAAATCTCCACACCATATGATATTGCTACAGTTCATTTCTTCAATGGACTGTTGAATATTTTCATAAAAATTTGGTGAATCAGTATTTGGACCATATATTGTACATAAAACAACCACATGACCCTCTATACATACCTTCAGTATGTGAAAATTTCCATCTTTATCACCCCTTTCCAAACATACTTTAAAATCAAAATTGTTATTAAAAAGTATTGCTACCCCTCTTGAATTCGAAGTAAAGGAACTAAAGTAGCAATTGGTATCCCCACATATTTCTCACATCATTCTCTATTTCATTGTAAAAATGGGTGTCTTGAAGACAATATATATTATAGTTTAGACTTCTTAAATAGTTAAAAATATCTCTTCGCTTTGCGATATCGCCTAGACCTTGACAATTTACAGATAATATTTTAATTCCCATCAATTATTGAAAACAAGGTGTCGAGACCTGCTGGAAGCTGAACCGAAATGAAATAAACGATTCCCTGCACGCATGTATACAGACTGAAAAAGAGGGAGACGATAGTAAAGAAGGCTAAGAAAGAGAGAAACGAAAGCATATGAAAGAAATAAAGCATTAAAAAATATATATGTAATGACAACTAGTTCTTGTTACTCTCTTTTTTTTTTTAAATACAGGCAAGTGTCCTACTTGGTTATTTGTTTTGTCCAATATAAACCGGAAGATCATAGAAGGGGCATAAGTTCCAAAACAGCCTCGTATATATGATCGGAAATAGTATTCCCGGAAAGGAAGCTCATCGTTTCACGTTTGCTATTTTTTCCTCGATTTCGTCAAAGATGTCGAACAACACTCGCTTTTCTCCAATTTGTCCATACACACGGCCGTTGAAATACCAAGCTGATTTGACATTTTCGTTTTCCAACAACGTATTAATCAGCTGCCCATTAAGTTGAGTCACATCGTCACAGAGACGAATTCCATTCTGGGTGGGGTTTTTTCACTGTTGATCGATGTTTCATGATTCTCGATTTTAAAGAATTCTTAGTAAGTTTCATAAGAATCGGTCGTTGATAACCTTTTCTGCCAGGAATTCTGTGAATTGCTATAATATCGTCGTCTGGTATTTCCACACCTGCATTTTCTTGAATGATGTTTTGTACCAATTCTTTGACGTTTTCCCCGGGTAATTCTTTCACTCCGTGAATTTTCACATTATTTTTCCTAGAATATTGTTCATTCCAGTTGGCCTTACTCATCGCTGATCTAGCTAACTTCTTTAGTTCATCATTTTCCACAGACATCACATGTATTTGGTCATTTAAACCCTCGATCTCGGACCTTTGTGAATCTATAATGTCCATAAGAACTTTGTGCTTTTCCTCGATAAGTATTTCCATCTCTTTCTTATGGTCAGACATAACTTCTCTGACAATTGACCCAACAATGTTTTTAATATCATCAATGTTTACTGTCTTACCAACATTTTCTTTGAGGGATTTTAGATCCGCCTGTATATTCTGTAAGACATCGCTATTGCCGGATTGTTTTTCTTGTTCATTTATACTTGTATTCACCGATTTCGTTCTACTGGTATTTGCAGACTTATTTGATCTGGTATTTTGAGAAGCCATAGTTCATATGTACGGTGGCTACAGAAAGACTGCTAATCATCCGACGAATGCAATAGGAGAAATATCTGAATACTACTCACTCAATGTCCACCAGTTTTACGAACTACTAAATATTGCATATACATACCAGCACGTGTCCAAATACATGTCTAACACTGGCAACAATATATACTTATAGTCTATATCACATCAATTGTCGCCTAACATTAATCAAAGACACGTAGACACTTGCCTGAACTACGGAGCACCTAAACGTGTACCGCACTCTGGGCCATTACCGGAAGTCTCTATATATTTTCTATTTTGATTTGTGTTCTTACCGAGCTTCCATGATTATGTAGCAGATGACCAAAATAACGATCGTAGAACACAAAATATAGTTCGTGAAGAGTTTTATCGAATAAAAAATTAGGAGCAATATCAAAGAGAATATAAGATATAGATATTTAATTGAAAATGTTTTTAAAAAAGACGAAATATGTGTAAAATAAAGGTAATTTAGAGGATAAAGTTAACTGAAATGACGACAAGAGCGGAGTAAACTACATCCGTGATGTGATTTGGTCGCGATCAGCGATGGAGAAACTGGCGTCGGTCTATGGAGCGCCAAATTAACATAAACTCAAATAATTGAAGATATCTTCAATTATTTGAAGATATCATCAATTCAATTATTGCTCACTTTAATTGAATTAATGCGCGCAATAAATCAATTATTGCTCTCATCAAATGAATTAATGCGCGCTTCAATTCAATTATTGCTCTCATCAATTGAATTAATCTCTTTAATTCAATTGAAGATATCTTTAATTATTTACAATGCTTTTGTATAAGGAATTAATGCGCGCATCAATTCTTTTAAAGAGAGCAACAATTCAATTAAAGAGATCATTAATTCAATTGTGGATATGTTGAATTGAAGATATCTTTTAATTATTTAGTTGATCTCTCTAAAAGAATTATTGCTCTCTTCAAATAAATTAAAGATATTATTAATTCAATTGAAGAGAGCAATAATTGAATTAATGCGCGCATTAAATCCATTATTGCTCTCATCAAATGAATTAATGAGCGCATCAATTCAATTCTTGCTCTCATCAATTGATTTAATGCGCGCATTATATCAATTATTGCTCTCTTCAATTGAATTGTAGCGCGCATCAATTCAATTGTTGATATCATTAATTCATTTGAAGAGATCATTAATTCAATTAAAGCGCACATCAATACAGCAGAAGAATTAATGCTATCATCAATTCATTTAATGCGGGCAATAATTCAGAATTGAAGATATCATTAATTATTTGAAGAGATCTTTAATTAAATTATTGTGCGCATCAAATTAATTGATGATATCTTCAAATAATTGAAGATATCTTCAATTATTTGAGTTTATGTTAATTTGGCGCTCCATATCGATCTAGCTTACTAAGTTGAAAACGCAATTGTTGATCACAGATTTCGACAGAAATTCAAAGGATCTGAGAGAATTTATGGTGGATATGATGGGTCAAGTTAACGTGAAGCTCTTAGTCAGGTTCTTGGAATGAAACAACGGTATGTTCATCGTTAGGATTCGCGGTTGTAGCCATGCAGTTCAAGACAGTAGGACAGATTTAAATAAAGTACAGGTAGGTTACGTCTTTTATTTACCTTCAGTGTGTGTAAAATAGAATAAAAACGAACTGACGGAGTTTTTGTTCACTTGAGAGATTTCTGTTGTAGGATTTTAATGAAGACTCGCACCTTACCGGTGACATGAGCATGTAAATTTTTCGAGCCTCGAAACCAGCCTCGCTTATGATCATGCCGAGTCATAGCCGTGATGGCAGTTGCCAGGAAATAACAGGTTAACTTATCATCATAAAGTAAATAGGTTTATAACTCTGCCTACATGTTTTCGCTTCCAATATCATAGAACTTTATAAATTCGCCATGCAGAAGTTGCAAACGGTATTTAAAACTGTATAAAATGAAACAACAGAACGATATGTTTAATATTTCTCTTTTATAAATGGATGAAATTCTTGTTTGTTTACAAAATAAATTGTATAAATATCCTGCTGCGTTTATTTCTGTTATGATGTCATTGCGGTGGCGGATCCAGGGTTTACGAAAGGGTGTGTGTGTAAAAGTCAAGTATTAGCCAAAATGCTTGGCCATTTTGGGTGCCAATCTGGAATTTTACTCACACTATTTCTATTATTTAAATTTGTGGCGAGGGGGGGGGGGGTCTAAATCCACCACTGTATTGCGTAAGCAAGAAGCCAGGTGAAAATACAGGAAGCCATTTTGGGTGCCAATCTGGAATTTTACTCACACTATTTCTATTATTTAAATTTGTGGCGAGAGGGGGGGGGGGGTCTAAATCCACCACTGTATTGCGTAAGCAAGAAGCCAGGTGAAAATACAGGAACTGACTTTTGAAGCGGTGATTGTATTCATACGCAAGAACAAACTGATCACGTGACCAAATTCATGTCACACGAAATTGAACATCAATTTCATTAGTACTGACATATAAGGAAATGCCTTGGCAAATGTAAATATTATAACATTATCATTCATTTGAATTCCATGGAACATTATTTTTTTATTTTAACAGATACAATTTCTGTGTATCTATTCTCATAAATTAATAAATTTTCACAATAAAATCCGAAACACTTGCTCCAGAGTTACTGCGTGCACCCTTAATATTGTTTCATTTGTGAGGTGGAGTCCGTAAGCTATTATTACTTGCATCTAATTCGCATGTGAATTACAAGGCTTTATCGAAGACAGTACAATACGCAGTTGTTCCCTGTTTGTCTAATGCAACGAAGTCCATTCTGATTATTTCCCCCTGCTCTCTCTCTCTCTCTCTCTCTCTCTCTCTCTCTGTATATATATATATATATATATATATAAAGCGGCGCTTTGTCAGCCTCTTCCTTTTCCAAACCTACAGCATCATAGCAGGTCGGTGATGAAATCAAAGGTTATTTGTCTGTAAAACTAGGTGAGTTTGTGAAATTCTATCCAAGAGTTACTGCAATTGATTGCTGGTTGATTAATTTCAATTTTAAAAGTAGTACAAAGAAATTAACTAAATTCCACCCCGATGTTGATAGATTTTTAATTGAAACATTAGTCCCGTTGAGTGACGAGTGTTAGTGTGGGTAGCCATTTTAATTAAATAATTTAATTAAAGTATACCACTTAATCGGCTAAATTCATAATACAATAATTGATAAGGTAATTAGATTATTACATATTTTCATTGGATATGAGTATGCCACCAATTCGGAATATAAAAAGGACACAGAGGTCGAAGCCCAAGTCGTCGGTAAGTTGGAAGGCGGCGGTATCACCCCTACAGAGAAGCCGAGTCAGGGTCCTGCACTACTCTGTAAGTACACTATGGCTAAATCGGGTCAGGAAGGAGAGCTTCAGATGTCAGCTACGAGCCTGGCTAATTTAGCCATGGCAACTGTACCTCCGAGTGTTGAATTATAGGTATGCATGTTGTGCAAGCCACTCGGCAGAAAATTATTGAAGGTCAGTACGTTGAATTAGTGTCTCTGTTGCCACCAAAAGTTGGGGGGGGGGGGGAGAGAAAAAACTCGTCATGAACAACCTCGGGGAAATAGTATGTACGGACTCGAAACCTAAACATATAGAGTCTATAGAAAAATGGGCGGATGTCGTGTTGATTTTTGCAGCAATCTACAGGCACACCCTGCTAAAACCATTTACCTCCTTAAGTACATTCAAACAGTTAGAATTGGGGCCGGTAGGGGTTATAAGTGGTGGTAAATGTATGAGTATGATATTCAGTACCGCCTTCGCAAGGCCAATAACCCCAGTAGCTCTTGGGGAGGGGGGTCGACTCCGAACTTTGACTTATGTATATGACCCCATCGCTTGTGGAAATTCAAATTCTGAGTCTGATACAAGCGCTGGTAGTTATAATTTCAACTTTAAAGTATCTTGTAGCAAATTCCCTTGTTTTTATGATCACAGGTGCTTGCGATGTAATGGGCAGCATGCCATGATGCACTGTCAAGGGATTCAACAACCACAAGCAAATGGACACAAGTCCCTCAACAATTTTCGCTTCCCGGGGAAATTTCAGTTTTCGGCGTCAAATTCAGCACCCACTATCAGAGGGCAACAAAATCAATCATTTACTTATAGAGGGCCGAATATTTCTTCGCGCCGAAAAAAAAAAAAACGATTTCAAAACCAACAGAATTTGGGATTTATGCAAAACGCCAATTAGAGTTTCAGTTTAAAAGAAATACCTAGATCAATATCCAAATAGAGCAGTGGCAAACAAATTATATCTAGGATTTACCCAGGGATTTCAGTTATACATTATTTGGGGCCTATGTTACATAAACAATCAGCATATGATTACCACTGGGAAGTTAAAGAAAAACTTCGTAAGGAAATTGAGTTGGGCAGGATTGGCGGTCCATACAAAGAGTTGCCTCTATCCAATCTTCCTATTTCGCCAATAGGGGTGGTACCAAAGGGAGATAATTCAAAATGGAGGCTCATAACTCATTTATCCTTCCCTGACCACTGCAGTGTCAATGCATTCATAGACCCCAATGAGACTTCAGTTCAATATACTTCGTTTGATGAAGTCGTCCAAATGATAGTTCGCTTTAGCAAGGGATCATTTACTGCTAAATGTGACATAAAATCAGCATTTAGACTTTTACCCATATATCCTGGGGATTTTGATCTTTTGGGTTACGAATTTGACAATAACTATTACATTGATAAATGCCTGCCCATGGGATGTTCTATATCTTGTAAAGTTTTTGAGGAATTTGCCACCTTTTTGAATTGGTTGTCAATTAATCAGTGCGGCTTTGATTCGGTTGATCACTATCTTGATGATTTTATTTTTGCTGCTCAAAAGGCTCAGGGGTGTAAACGTATTATGTCAACATTTCAAAATATGTGCCGTGATCTTGGGGTTGCCCTAACAGATGACAAATCAGTAGGTCCAACAGCCTGCTTAACTTTTCTAGGCTTAGAGAAAATCACAGTTCAGATGTCGGTTAAAATCCCAGGCCCTAAATTGCTTGAACTTGTGGTCATCATTGGGGATTTCATGTCCCGGAAAAAGACTACTCTAAAACACCTACAGTCATTGTTCGGAAAGTTAAACCTTTTCACTTAAACTATCCTCCCTGGTCATGCATTTGTAAGGCGATTATATGATGCAACAGAAAGGGTAACAAAACTTCGCCACCATAATCAGTATTACAAAAGCCATGCATGGAGATCTTTGCACATGGCCAAAACATTTGAACATCTTCAATGGTCAAGTTTACTTCCTAGACCAGGAATGGACATTAGATGATTTGTTACAGTTGTTTACAGACAGTTCAGGGGCTTTAAACTTATGTTGTGGGGCCTAATTTCAAGGTGAATGGTGCTACCTTGGTTGGTCTCCCTTTTGGGAAGACCTATTAGGTATTATTATACCTCAGTATGAGAATGCCATGCAACGCGTAATCTGATTGGTCTAGACGGTCACGTGCAAGGGAGGACAAAACTTCATATCTCCCTCTCAAGCATCATATTTCCCCATCATATTTACCACTTGGGCAGCCTCGTGCATTTTTCATAAATTTAACGTAAAGGTAGACGAAGTGTATTGTGACGTCACAATAAGTTCGAGTCATTGTACTTTCAGAGTTCGTAAGGCACAAAATATGCAAGTCTCTGATACACAGTTAAATCGCCTGGTTTTGGTTTATACAAAAACATGCAAGTAAATCAACATTCATGGAGAATGGAAATACGAAAACTGGTTATCATATCACTATATTTACATGTAGTTGTTTTTTTGTTTTGTTTTTGTTTTTATCTTTTATGCGTTGACGGCGCGGTGTTACCGTTAGGGCAATCTCAGCTACATACAATGTATAGATGAGCGGACTCCAATTTCAAACGCACTTTTGTAGTCTTGCTTTGTTTCGGTATAATAAACAATTTATTGCATGAATGCTCGGGAGATATGAAGATTTATTCACCCAAGAAAAATCATATTCCCCGAGGGCAACGCCCGAGGGGAATATGATTTTTCTTGGGTGAATAAATCTTCATATCTCCCTCACTATCATGTAATAAATGTATAATATGCAATTTGTAGAGCTAATACCGGTCGTATTGGCAGTCTATTCATGGGCCGATAAGCTTGTCAAAAAGTAAACCATCCTTCATAAAGACAATCAGGCCCCTGTAGCAACATTGAATAAGTAGTCCTTAAAATCCAAATTGGTTATGTCCCTGATTCGACCCCTTGTTTTGAAATGCATGCAGTATAACATTTTATTCCATGCAGTATATAATCCCACAAAACTTAACATCATTGTCGCTTCTATTTCTCGGAAGCATTTGGACAGATTTCGTCATGCAGCACCGGAAGCGGATCCATTTCCATTGACAATCCCCTCCTCCTTCACAAACCTCATCTCCAGTTTGAATTCAACAAATTATTAGACGCTTCACTTATATAAAACACACACAGAACTCACAGGCGTATTACAAGTTTTGTTCAGAAAACCGAATCAGTCCAAATTGGTTTTTGATTGATGTTTGATGTTTTCCGCCACACTCAACAATTTTTCAGTTATATGGTGGCGCCCAGTTTTTGTTGGTGGAAGAGAGAACCCAGATACAATGCACCTGGGAAGAGACCACCGACCTTCCGAAAGTAAACTGGGAAACTTTCTCACTTACCGGCGCGAGCAGGATTCGAACCCGCGCCGACAGAAGTGAGTCCAAATTGACCATCTAACTTAGCTTCAATAGTTCAATTCATGTTAAATTTATCTATCAGGGGTTTAGCTTTTTCCACAACATGCTCATACCTGGCAGCCTTGTCATATCATTGCAAATTGCAAGAAATTTATTATCCTGCTTCTGAATTGTTGTTGGTTGTTTTGCAAGGTATGGAACGTTTGAGGCATACTCCAAATAGCAGGCTTCCAATAACAAAATATATTTTAGCTAGAATATTTCAGGTGCTTCCATGTATTTCAAATGTCTTTAATGTATAAAATTCCACTTTTTATCCAATCATCAAAACATTGATTTACCTTTAAAGAGAAAATTTGTATTAGACCATATTGGTTGTAGACGGAATTTTTCAGTGGAGTTAAGAGTTTGGTTTGTGTTGTCTTGACAAAGGCTGAAGCAAGAAAACACCTGTTTATAAAACACTGGAATTTTTTAAAGAATGCCATAATTGTTAGTTGATGTATCAGAAATCTTAGCTAAATAATCGATGTCAATATTTAAAGTTTTGCAAGAAGTTTCTGCGTATTTCTTATGATGTGATTACTTGTAATAAGGCATGAAATCTACATGGCTTTTAAGGCTTTAAGTTTAGACTATCGACCACCCCTATTCCCCCATCTTTTATATCTCCTATCAATGTGTTCCTTTTATTCCATAAAAAAATTATATACCAATGTATAAATGTCTTTTACAAAAATTGGGATCGGGTAATTCTAAGATGTTTACAACATAAGTCATTTTTGATAAAGCCAAGGAGTTAATCATTGTACATTTTCCAAATAATGATAGTTTTCTTTTTCATGATACAAATAACATTCAATTTCGGGATGTATTTGCGTCGTTTTTATTATAACATTCAATTTTATCTTGACCTACATAAATACATAAACACTTTATGGCTTTCTTATTTATCTTTATTCCCTCTACTGTTTCAGACTGGTGTCTCAGGTTTCCGAGTAAAATACATTCTGTTTTTGTGAAGTTTATTTTTGACCCTGCTAATTCACAGAAACTTTTAATGGTTTTTAAAGCTGGTGTCATGTCGTCTGCATGTTGAATATTTCAAATGTTTTTAAAAATTTTATTTGTGAAAACGTGAATTGAATTATTACAATTTATTTTATCTGATAGATGAATCCTAATTTCCCCGTGCATCTGGCATGTTCTAGAGATCCATCCATTATTTTCTAAACGGAAGATTGGATTTTTATAGAGTATTTTTATACATTTGATAAAATTTATTCCAAAATTAAATCTTTCTAGAGTTTTGAACAGAAAATCCCACTCGACTGAATCGAATGTTTTCTCAAAGTCGAGAAATAATAATAACTAATCTTGGTTATTGTTTTCCCAGTAATCAAAAATATCAATTTGCCCTGTTGAATCTGAATTTTGATGTCCAGATCAGATACAATGACTCATAACGCATGTGCACTTTTATATGCGCTAGTTGGATTTTCCCCATAGCATCCGGTCCAAATTTTCTGTGTGGACCTTATTTTGTCATTTCATATTTTTCAAACATTTTATGTATTAACAACTCAATTTTTTGACAAACGGGATGACTTCAACTTCTCCATCGTCAACTTCCCATATTTATGTAGCAATATTCCATTATCACCTGCATATGGTGTTTACATCTCTCTGCTGATTCGATACGCAAGAGCTTGTTCTGCATATGGTCAGTTTCTAAATCGAAGCAGGCTACTAACAAACACGTTAATGGTGCAGGGGTTCTAACATTCTCGTTTAAAATCAGCATTTCGCAAATTCAATGGTGGTTATAACGTTCTAGTTTGCCAATGCAACCTATCATTGGGTCAAATGCTGTCTGACGTGTTTCATGCCGATTGTTAGGCCGTTCTTGGCACACTGATTTTGACTACGGTTAACTCAGTTTACCTGACCAAGATATAGGGCTCACGGCGGGTGTGCCCAACTCTCTATTTTGTATTGCTTATAGGAGTTATGAGATTGGTTACTGTTTGTTATTTTCACCTGTGGATTTATGCATTGCGCTTTGATGTGAAAGTTAATGTGATTCGCTAAGAAATGAGTGTTCAAATGGATTCGATTTGAGTTACTACATCAGATTTTTTAAACTTATGTTATTGGTAGGTAAAGTAATATTACATGATTATGGTTAGATATAGTACATGAAATTCAAAAGAATTGTATTGGAAATCATTTATTAGTATCGAAAACCTTCATTGCTCTATCGCTCTGTTAGAAATTCCATATCTACAGATCGATATAGCATAAAATACTTTAATCAATACAAAGCATTCTTTTGATTCATCTAATGCCAACAACTTATGTAGAGTTGAGGACCTGTGATGGATGGGCTCGTCTGTTTCTCGTTAGTGTTCTTCTCATTTGTAAATCCTATTGCCTTTAGTCTCATTCGTGAGTCCAATTCTCTTTAGTCTCATTCATCAGTTCATCTCATATACAGGTACAGAGCCCCCTTGTATGTTATTTCATGGCAGGGATCCGATTCGGTCAGGTTTTCTGTGCTAGTCCGCTGTTGTACCGGTAAGTCCTAGTAACGTGGTTTTATCATAATGAATCTCTTCTTATCATAAACCGTACTCCATCATCGTCTCATCATGCCCACCCTACAATTCAGAACATAAATTTTTAAAATTGGTCAAGTTAAATATTCACCTTTAGTTTTCTTTTTCTTTTAATTCTTACGTATAATTTAACACTATTCACACTGAAATGAACCTAGGTATACGTAATAAAGCCTCATTACTGTGATGTTCCCTGAATAGACATAACTAACTTTACACGTGTAGTGTAAGTCCTGCTTGCTTCCAAGAACACAAATCATTTCGATAGTTTGTGAATATATCTATTATTGTGGCTATAAAGGTGACATCGAATCATTTTAGTACGAGTTATTTTTTCAAGAATAAAATACTCAGTGGTCTTTATTTAGATGTTATGGTTTCTCTAGGTACTCCTATAAAATACTGAAACAGGAAAATATTTTAGTTTATAACATGATTATACTGTCTTCCTATTCTTGGATGAGATGAAAACATTTTCTTTCATATCATTTACAGGATCAATTAAATCGGGTACATGTATAATGAATTACACTACTGACTACAATGTAAACCACGCCATTAAGGTGTCATGACTTAATAAATCTCTTGTTGGGTGTGCCTACATATAACTATCAAAACAGAAGTCTGAATCACTTGCATGCTGAATTGAAATTGCATGTTTTGTACTTTAATTCTGTGCTTACAGGAAAAGTTAAACTCTTGTTATCTGTCGACTGGCATTATTTCCTGTGTGTGTGTATATATATATATATATATATATATATATATATATATATATGTTTATATGTTTATATTTTCTGCATTTAGTGATCTCTTAAAAATTGTCAACATACGTGTTTATACTGAAATACTTCAAAATGATGATACGCAATTTATTTGTCATGAAATACTAGTATCTGTATATCGTGGATCAGGTTGTTCTAAGCTTTCCTCTCACGTGATTAATTCTTGCTCTGAATTTTTATACTACATGTATTACAAAAACAAAAAAAATCCCGGTTTACTGAATCCCGCAGCTTTTTTTATTTTTCTGAATTCATTAATGACGATTGTAGAAGTTAAAAACTTATTTACAACATAAATCGTCATTTACGATTCCATTTACACATCAAAAGTTTATCCAATTATCCTCGACTTCGTGGTTAACTTAATATTCTATTCTATTGGAAGACACATTAAACGGGAACCCAATCAAATCTCTGCAATAACAATGCTTGATTACACGTGGACAACCATGTACAAAGTGGATATCACGTGATACTTAATCATCATTCCATTGGTTGCTGACGATGGTGGATAAAAATAAATCTTCTGATAAACTAAAGTGATTGGTTCTGATAACAGATGACATGCTGTGTAAAATACATTCATGTACTCTTCACTTGTGATCAAGAAACAAATACATGGATGTTTACACAATACAGACTACATTACACGATGTGTACAAAACATGCAGCGTTAAAAATGATCACAAAAATACTATTTAACAAATATTATTTCAGCCTGTGACCACAAAACTACACTATAGAAACCTGACAGATCTATAAATTTGGATGTTAAAAAGATTCAGAGGAAATTTTCACAAAAGATCTTAAAACTCATTTAATGCATGTAAAAACTAACAACATTTAGATTGACTTTGCAATAATATAGATATCAATACATTCTAGTCGTCATGTACAGAGTATCTAAATAAACATGTAGTCTGATTAGTAGCTTAGCCACAACTACGACAGGTGGTTTGGGGCAGCCTTCAGTAAGACTCTGTTAGGAGTCAGACCTGAAGCAGGTGAATTCTGAGGGTTTTACAATGTCGAAACTAAAATCACCATTTCTGAGTCTTGAAAAGAAAAAATGCAACATTTTTTTGCCTCGAAATATATCAAAAGAACGCAATTTACACTTCTGTGAACACTGTCATAGTTGCATATTGTAAAACTTATACGGTACCAATTTTGATGCACCAGATGGGCATTTAAACAAATAATATCCATCGAATTGTATCCAGCTGCTCGATATGCATCTTGGAGTAATATTTCGTATTTAACAACCTGTTGACGAGCAGGATACATGTACCTACAGGTCTTAAAAACATAATCTGAAACATACCCTATACTTTCTTTAGTATGTCGGTACAGAAAACTTTCTAAAGGTGATAAGTTAAAATGAATATTCATCGGATTCGACTGAATTCATAAATCTTTGACTCTCTTTCTTTACATATAATTTTTTATTATTCTGATATGGAAAAACGATGTGTACGATGTGTACGCACGTGCGTATTTGGCGAACTGGCAGTTACGCGACTGCTGGTATCCATTACATGTTTGGATATCTTCCGAACTGAAAATATCAATATTTAAAAACTTTTAAAAAATTATTATCACAAGTTTCGTATATATAGATTATACATCAAAAGAGAAATTCGATTAAAATTCATTTCAAATATTATTGTTTTGTCATATGAAAAAAAGCGAACTCAAATATGAAGGTCTTCATAGAAATTTAGATTTTGTTGGTAGGGTATGAAGCGATCGTCTACTCTTGCATGAGATGAACATTTACTTTCATCAACATATTCATTTTATGCAATTTACAAAATCAATTTAATTGGGTACATGCATTGGGAATTACACTACAATGTAAACAACACCATCAAAAGTATCACGTAGATCAAATCTCTTGTTGGGTGTGTGAAAAAGTGAAGATAACGAACAGTGATCAATCTCACAACTCCTTTAAGGAATACAAATATAGAGAGTTGGGCAAACACGGACCCCTAAATATACCAAAGGTGGGAACAAGTGCTTAGGAGGAGTAAGAATCCATGTCGACTGGTCACACCCGCCGTGACCCTTATATCTTGATAAGGTAAACGGGGTAACACGATACTTAATTTGAAAATACATTTTCATGCTGAATTGAAATTACATGCTTTGTAATTTAATTCTGTACAGGAAATTAACAGGAAAAGATACAAACTTGTCAACATTTGACTGACATTTCCTGTAAATGTATGTACATGTTAACATTTTCTGTATGTGTTATACATAAAGAATTTGTATTTTGTTTAGGTTATATATCAGATTTTTTCTGATCGATATTAAATTGTCGAAAATGTTTATACCCGAACCTTATAGACTTGCGGAAGGATGATGCACTATTTACTTATCATAAAATATGCGTATATGGAACATTGGTATTTAGTGTGGATCAGGTTGTCTCTGATTGCAAACGAAACTTATATAAATTGGATGTTACAGTGAAAATTAAGACACCTATGGTTAAATTTTGTATCAGATACCACAAAGTCAGCAGTTCATTATCCACAGACAAATGAATTGTCAACACATATACATGTATTTGGAAAACCAAAAATAAAAGACAGAGTCAATCATTGCACAATTCATTCAACTAAAAGTATGTACATATACAAGTTAACCGAGTATATCTCACTGCTGTATAATGAATTAAAACATCCGACGCAAGATTAGTCAGGCGATCTCGATGTCAAATAAATGTAAATAAAAACCACCATCCAAGGCTACAGTGTTTCCCATTATACAACAGAGGTATTGTTTCAGCGTTACCGGAAGTAGTATTCCAGCGTGAGCGGAAGTAGTATCTCAGCGTGAGTGGAAGTAGGAATTCAGCGTGAGCTGGAGGACAGACATGTTATAAGAGAATAATGCACAATGCATCAAAAACCCAACAGTATGTATCGAATCATATGTTGATATGAAGGGACACCATTCCTATTGATTGTAATCACTAAGAAACAGAAGATATCTGGTGAAGAGTCTTGAAATTCCTTAACCATGCTAGGTTATCTCCGAGCGTTAAATGCCTTCACCAAAATGGATATCTAACGAGTTTCATATGATACTGACATCGAGGTTCTTTATACTTCAATCATTATGGTTTCAGACCACTGGAAATATCCCTCTGTAAATTTCTACATCAGTCATTACCTCACACTTTTACTCATTTATGATCGTACAATTCAGCGGTACTTCTCACAAAAGATCTGGAAACTGATTGGATACATATAAAAGAATTAGCTTCACTTTATAGTCCTCGAAATATAAAAACAAGATCAATACATTGTAATAATACACGTATTTAAACCAACATATGTTCCGGTATTCTTTATTTTATTGACTGTTTGGGTATCTGCCAAACTAAGAGATCAATCTGTACAACCGTTTTTATTATTATTATTATAAGCACAAGATTCGTATACATATATTATATATGAAGAAGAAATGCAAGGCCTCCATTTTTCATCATAATTAAAAGCAATCATTAGCTTTAATTCAAATATTATGGTTCATAAACAAATACTCGTCATTTGAAAAAAAACCCAGTAATATGAAGGTTTTGTCAGAAAATTAGAACTATCTTCCTATTCTTGTATGAAATGAACATTACCGTCTTCAACATGTTTTACGCAATTTACAAAACATGTTTAGTCGGGTACATGCATAATGAATAAATAGATTATTGACAATTTCAATGTAAACCACACCATCAGTGTCTCTCCTTCATATAAAACAGAAATCCGAATCATTTACATGCTAAATTGAAATTACATCTTTTGTAATTTACGAGTTCTTTGCCTACCGGAAAATAACAGGAAAAGTTAAAACTTGTCAACACTTGGTTGACATTTCCTGTAAAATGTATGTACATGTTTACATTTTCTCTATGAGTTGCACATAGATAATTCGTATTTTGTATTTCAGTATTGAATCATTGTCAATGTACTTCTATAATTGCTAGAGAAAAAAAATTGTAACGTAAGTATCTAAATAATAAATTGAAATGAAAGTAAAGCATGCGCCTGTACATGCGTGACGACAACGCGAAATGTGATAATTTGTGAACAGCTACATGTAGCCGTCATTTCCCGAATCATGTAGAGAGTCCAGCATTTCTGTATCGCCTCCACGAAATCTGTTATAATGACTGCAATGGTTGTTCTTCATTGTATCAGCAAAACAAACCATGCGGGAAATATCTTTCTACTTATTTTTTTTTAATCTTGAAAAGCTTAAGTTACGCATTTTAGCTGGAAACAAATTTAAGAACAATGAATAAAAAGTATTTTTAAAAATACATTCATAAGTTTGTTCAATTGCTGGTACATATATCCGCCGTAAAATGGCTGAAATATTGCCAAAACGGCGTAAAACCCCAATCAATCAATCAATCATGCATCTCAGTATTTTAAATATTCAACTTTGATGAAATTACAGTACCGTTCATTACATGACTTGACGACATAACGACACAGGTAATAAAAAGATCACAAACACTCATGACAGCATGGTACATCGGAGTGCTAGTTGCTAAAAAAAAAAAAGTTGTTAAAATTTATCATCCAGGTCGGCATATATTTTGTTTGAAGTCTGATTTAAGAAATATTTTGTTTATCATAAAACAAAGAATGTCAACTAAATTAAACAGTCCTGCAATATCACTATACGTATGCTCTCTGAACATTATCATACGTATACATGTATACATAAATTTCTACCAGACCTTTATTCGATGCATTTTAATCTATTCCCCGTGATTCAAGGGTACCGACACAGCACCTTAATCGATACACGTGTACGACAAAATCACGGCACCGCCCGTAAAAATATGATAAAACATCAACAAATTTTAATAGGATTCATGCAAAACTTTCATCACTAAATGTTGGAGGTTGTGCAAACCTGAAAATATTCATGAGATCCCCATATTCTGTTTTAAACACAAGCTTTCACCTGTACCATGTGCATTTGATAGTTGATTTGAAAGCAATAATGATCTTAATAATCGCGTTTCGTACAGGGAAACCTGTAGATGTTGTGGTACTGTGAAAGACATACCTACAAACTGTCCGCCACACAAAATTCCGAATTATGAGACAAATTAGGCAACAAAAACAGTTTTGTGTCAAATAAACTGAATAAAGATTTATCAACTGTAAACTTGGTTTACAAACGTTGATAGTATAATTAAAGTCACCGTCGAGGAAATTATATATGGTATAGAACACCAGTTCTATTCAAAATAATTCACGCAGTATGAAGAAAATATACAATTACATGATGTATGTACGATTTCTTTTCAACGTAACTCATTCAGCCCGTAGTCGAAGGACAATTATAGAGTCAGTTGAACGACAAGACTTTCATTGAAAAGTTTAAATTGTTACAATTAGAGATAATGCAGGTTTGAATCTTGGTGGTTACAATTCTAATAACTAAGACTTTCAAAACTTCTAAACTGTGGCAATCTGCAGAAGAAAAAAACTGTTCAAGCCGCCATAGAATTAATGGCGTTGAATGAAAGATCAGATTACGACTTGAGTAGACCTGATCTAAAGCAATCTTTTCCAGTTTTTTTTAATTTATTGCCGTAAACTATGATTAGCATGTAACAACACTACTGATTGGTGGCTCACTGGTAGAGCTGAAGTTTCGTAATCGGGATGTCTCGCGTTCTAGCCCCGCTCATACCATAGCCGCGCCAAACCTAAGACGTAAACATAGTTAATGATTTCATCATCACCTAAACGCTCGGCATTTGGAAGCGAGAATCACGTCTCTCAGATGTAACCTAATAAACGGAAGCTCCGTGTTGCGGTAGGCTACGACCGTAAGCGCTAAGCATATGTCTAAATTTGTCATACTTCACCTACAACTGGTGACGTATCAATACAAGTACAAAATTGATTTATAATCTATGCAAACATGTTTGCTGTAACATAAAAGTTTCTGTATAAAATACATACAAATCAGTACTAGTGCTGAAAATGAGGTAGTAAGCGTAAAACATGTTATAATTGACGTGCCGTGGTTACACCCATTAATCGACACAGCATGCAATAGTAGTATATACAATGAAAAATTATTGTCGACAATATGAAACGGAAAATACACATGCATAAAAATACGGACAACGCAATGTCGAACTTCTTGAAGCAACTGAGAAGCAACAACCATGAAAACAACTTCATATCAAAATTATTGGAAAGAAAACATCAACAGCACTGAGAGAGAATAGCCAAACGTCAACAACACTGAGAGAGAATAACCAAACGTCAACAACACTGAGAGAGAATAGCCAAACTACCCCAAAAACAGCACTGAGAGAGAATAGCCAAACGTCAACAACACTGAGAGAGAATAGCCAAACTACCCCAAAAACAACACTGAGAGAGAATAGCCAAACGTCAACAACACTGAGAGAGAATAGCCAAACTACCCCAAAAACAGCACTGAGAGAGAATAGTCAAACTACCCCAAAACAACACTGAGAGAGAATAGCCAAACTACCCCAAAAACAACACTGAGAGAGAATAGCCAAACTACCCCAAAAACAACACTGAGAGAGAATAGCCAAACTACCCCCAAAAACAACACTGAGAGAGAATAACCAAACTACCCCAAAACAACACTGAGAGAGAATAGCCAAACTACCCCCAAAAACAGCACTGAGAGAGAATAGCCAAACTACCCCAAAAACAGCACTGAGAGAGAATAGCCAAACTACCCCAAAAACAACACTGAGAGAGAATAGCCAAACTACCCCAAAAACAGCACTGAGAGAGAATAGCCAAACTACCCCAAAAACAGCACTGAGAGAGAATAGCCAAACTACCCCAAAAACAACACTGAGAGAGAATAGCCAAACTACCCCAAAAACAGCACTGAGAGAGAATAGCCAAACTACCCCAAAAACAGCACTGAGAGAGAATAGTCAAACGTCAACAACACTGAGATTGATTGAACATTGTTTAACGTCCCAGATCCCACGGGACAACAGCACTGAGAGAGAAGAGTCAACCACCCCAACGTTACAGACCACTGACAAAAACACAGTCACCACAACCCGATCTAGCAACCCTGAAGGCAGAAGAAGAACTGTAACAATGACCAACACAGCGGAGGATGTGACAGGCTCTGCACATGGCAGAACACTGTACTGCACAAAGAAACCGGCCAGCTTATATAGTGGTCACTAACAAGTGACGTCAGAGATGTAGTTTCAGCGAAGGAAACAAATTTCACCCTAAAGTAAACAACTTCAGGAAAAGATTCTAAATTTTGTGGTTAACACGTTTCCCAAACATGCTACGAACATGTAGGGGGGGGGGGTGATGAGGTGAGAGTTGCATGAAAATTAAGTCCCTGGTTGGTATTGGTAAATTATAGACAAAATTAAATCGTAATCACAGATTTCACATCTATTTCAAATGCACTTTTAAATAATCTTCGACTGAATATTATATATATATATATATATATATATATATATATATATATATATACATGTATATAACTATAAATTTATGTTACAAATGAGACAGGATTTTATTAGATAAAATAAAATAAAAACATGTTTCAAGAGTAAAAAAAAAATTAATTCTATATCCAACAACAAAAACATTCGATTTTCTTTTTATTACATTTTTGTCAGTTTTTCCTTAAGCACTTTAGCTGTCCTGTACTGACGTTCAGAACAATATTGCGCAGAAAAAACAGAACATTAAGAAATATGCAAAATATATAAACATCCATACATTTGAACAATATGATAACTTTGATTCAATTCTAATTTGGATATTCAAATTAAAAAAATAAAAAATTGATTGAATAACGTAACATAAAGATATATCGCGGATGAATATTTCGGCAAGTAGTCCCGGTTGTTATTTTCACACTCAGTGTGAAAATAACAACTGTGAAAATATATGTTTTTGTTCAAGGGATAAATTTCAGCATTTCCCTAATAAAAATGTAGTAAATAAATTTGCCCTCTTCTAACTAATGTGTATGGAATAATAATATCCGCTGAATTAATTTGATAAATTTAATTCAACTTTAATAAATTTAACTATATATCATGACATTTTATCAAACGTTAGTCCCGCTTGCTTCCAAGAACACAAATTACGAGAACAAGAAATTCTACTTTGATAGTTTGTGAATAGTACTTTGGCAATAAAGGTGACATCGAATCATTTTAGTACGAGTTATTTTTTCAAGAATAAAATACTCAGCAGCCTTTATTTAAATGTTTAGGCATTCCTATAAAATACTGAAACCAAAAAAAAATATTTTTAGTGTTTAACATGATTAAGATACTACTGGCTAAAATGTAAACCACACCACCAAAGTGTATTGACTAATAAATCTTTTGTTGGGTGTCTATAACATAATGCTAAATATGAAAACAGATGTACAATATATGAATCATTTACATGTTGAATTGAAATTTCATGTTTTGTAATCTAATTCTGTGCCTACAGGAAAATAACAGGAAAAGTTACAAGCTTGTCAACAGTTGGCTGACATTTCCTGTGAAATGTATGTACATGTTTATATTTTCTGTATGAGTTACGCATAAATAATTTGTATTGGGGGGGGGGGGGTATATGTCAATCTTATTTTAAGACATTCAAAGTTGTTCACATACATTTTCATAATCTAATACTTGAAAATACTCCACTTAGTTCGCATAAAATATCCGTATCTGATATATGACATGACGTGGTTCAAATTGTTGTAAATGTTGTCTCTTTACATGTTTAATACCTTTGATTATTATAAACTATACACAACAGAAACTGATAGGAATTGGATGTTAGCGAAATGATAGCGATGATAAAGTTTACATCAGATATTAGAACCACAAAGTCAGGAGTCAATCCGTAGAGAAAAGAATTTATCAACACTTATATTATGAAAACCATAACATCACGCGTTGTCAAGTATTTATATATCCAATAATAATTAATACACGTTTAAAAACTGTTGGTTTTTGGAGAAATTTTTATTTGTTTTCTTTTGATTTGAAAGGTTTATATATATATATATATATATATATATATATATATATATATATATATATATACAATAATTATATATATTTACAATAATCTTATAACATCCTTTGCATGACACAATGACTGTTTCGGAAAATGGGGAACAAATTGAAATTACTAACTGTTCTTGTGTGTTTGGTTATGAATAGATATACGGGTAAAATAACTACAGGTATTCGACTTTCAGAACACCCTCGTTATAAGCAGGGGGGGGGGGGGGGGACCGGTTTCCCCTGAAAATAATTTTGATTGATGGGTTATCTCGTGTATTCGTTATTTACTAGAGTACAACTAAACCCGCCTAATTCGACACCAGCGCATGTCGGAATAGACAGGTTGCATTGTATTTTGTCTATAGTAAAGTCAATAGAGTTGTTTTGAGTGAAAGGTTTGTCCTATAACAATTCCCAAACCATATACAGTGACTGAATTTCTATGAATGCACACAACATTAATAATCGAAAACATCTTTTCTCCGTTTTATAAGGTTTGCGCTCCTCAACCTCGTGTTCACTAGAGTCAGTGGTCTTCACTCAATATTCAATCAATGTCAAAGTACTTCTATAATTGCTAGAGAGAGAAAACACTCTAATGTGAATATCTAGACAATGAAATGAAATAAAAGCAAAGCATGCTTCTGTACATTTGTGACAAGAGCAGGAAATATGATAATTTGTAAACAGCTAAACGTCATTTCCTGGAACATGTAGAGAGAACATTTCTGCATCGCCTCCGCGAAATCTGTTAAAGTGATTGCAATTTTTGTCATTGTATCAGTAAGAAAAACAAATGTGGGAAATATCTTTCTACACTTTTAAAATCTTGAAAAGCTACAGTGCATTTTGTCTGGAAACAAACTTGAAAGTCTAGAGAACAGTCAATAAATACTAAAAACAGTATTTGAATAAATTCGTAAGTTTGTTCAATTGGCGGTAAAGATCATCCATAGATACAAGTATTTTCAATATTCAACTCTGATGAAATTACTATCTAGTATAATATCTCTTTAATGAATTAATTGACGACATAATGGCACACGTATTAAATAGATCAAAACATCATGGAATGCCAGTTGTTGAAAATTACCATCGGGGTCGGGATGTACTTTCATGGAAGTCTGATTCAAGAAATATTTTTCTTTATCATAAAACAATGAATGTCGACTAAATTGAACAGTCCTGCAATATGACTATAAATATGCTCTTTATACATTATCATCAGTATAGATATACATTTCTACAAGACCTTTATTCGATGCATTATAATCTATTTCCCATGCTTCAAGGGTACGGACACAACATCTTAATTAATAAACGTCTACACAACTCCATAATAGGATTCATGCAAAACTTTCAACACTAATTATTGGAGGGTTTTCAAACCTGAAAATATCTATGAGGTCCCCATACAGTGGTACAGTGAAAAATACCTACAAACTATCAGCAACACCAAATTCCCAAACGATAAGATAAACACACTGTAAATGGACAAACAGTTTTGTGTAAAATAAACTGAATTTATCAACTGTAAACTATTCTGGATACGACATCTTATTTCAACAAACCGGGGAATGAATAACTTAATACCTGGCTTCTAACTAATTAGGTTCATTTCTTGTGGGATTGAATATGTCAGGTTACTCTTGAAATCCTTGAAAAATAACTTTTGGATAGATGTAAAACGTATACGGTACCAATTTTGATGTGTTCAAATCCAGGGTTGAACTAAAAAATGCTTGTTCAGAATCAAATGCTACTGCAGATACACCTCTATTTTATAATCATATGATTCATATTGGTGGGAAAACTTTTTATAAACAACTCTTTGATAGTAACATCAGACATATAAATGATATTATTGAAGATGGTAGTTTTTTAGTTATGAAACTTTTTGTGATACTTATCCGCATGTGAAAATCAATTTCTTAGAATATGCAAGCATCATTCATGCAATAAGGACTTGGATTAAAAAGTCTTCCAAAAACATAAGTTTTAAAAAGTTGGCAAATCCATTTATTATGTCAAACATATACAATGTACTGAAATGTAAAAAAAAATCCAAATGCTTTTTATGAACTTCTCAACAAACATTCCTGTGACAACAGGCAAAACAAGATGGAGTGAGCTCTTAGAAATAGATAATACTGAGTGGAAATTAATCCATAATAAAACCTTTCATAATAACAAAAAATAGTAAACTTCAATGCTTCCAATATAGAATACTTAATACAATTTTAGCAACAAACTCATTTTTATTTAAAATAAAAATAGTGAACTCAAAAATGTGTAGTTTTGGTACAATGAGGAGGAAACAATAGAACATATAATATAGGAATGTAATTGTGTTCAATTATTTCTAGCTGATTTTGAAATTTATTTAGAACAGAGAACAAATTGTCAACTAGTCTTTACAAAAAATTCTTTTATAGTAGGCATCCTTGAGAAAAACAAGGGTATACAAAATATTCTCATCCTTTGGATAAAGTATTATAGTTATACAGCAAGGTGTACAGAGAAAAATTTGAGTGTATGGTTTGCAATATCATTTTCAAAGTTATTCTATGAAACACAAAAATTTATTTCTTATAAAATTGGTGATACTGAAAAATTTGATGCCCTTTGGAACAGATGGAACCAAATATTTTCATAACTCTCTCTCTCTCTCTCTCTCTCTCTCTCTCTCTCTCTCTCTCTCTCTCTCTCTCTAACAAACAAACAAACAAACAAGTCCCCTGTAAACTTGGTTTACAAATGTTTTATATAGTATATAGTTAAAATCACCGTCGAAGAAATTATGTACGGTACTTAACACCAGTTCTATTCAAAATGATTCACTCGCTATGTAGAAAAAGTACAATTACGAACGAGTTCTCAATTCAACATACTTCACGAAGGACAATTCTACAGAGTCAGTTGAACGACTTAGCTTTCACTGAACAGTTTAGATTCTTACAAACAGCCATGATGCAGGTTCAGTTATTGGTGGTTACAAAATTCATAACTTGGAATTTCAAAAATTCGAAGCTGTGGAAATCTGTAGAATAAAACCCTGCAAAAGCTGCTACCAAAAAAAAAAAAAAATAATAATAATAATAAAGAAACCTCGATGAATGAATGGCGTTTAATGGAAGATAAGAACAAGACCATGCGGAGCCGGATAGGAGAGATAATAAACGACAAGAGCACCATGAAAGACCCTCACAGCTACAGTCTATTAAAGAAGTACAGAAAACTGGTGTAATGTGTGTCCCCGGTTCTTACAGTATTCCGTCCGTCATTGTCGCGGTATAACGCATACATATAAATGGTGCGGTATTGTGTCCTTTTCTATACCGCGGTAATGAGTATGGGGTGGTAATGAAAAGCAATGCACCCACAATTCAAAGAATTCGTTAACAATCCTTTTGTCTGTGAATAAACCCTAATTACGGCTTAATTAGACCCAGTCTGCTGCGATCTTTTCCAGTTTTTTGTTTATTGTCGTAAACTATGTTTAGCATGCTTCCACAAAACGTAATATCGTAATATCGTTTTATAAACTATGATTAGCATATAATTACAAAAGTTATCGTTAGATGAATGTTAGAGCGTTCGTTTCGTAACAGGGAGGTCGTGAGTTCGAGTCCGGTTAGTAACCCTAACCCTAACCCTAAGACGTAAACATAGTGCTTGCGACTTCGCCAAACGCTTGGCATTTAAAGGTGAGAATTGCGGGTCTTAATTCGGATATAACCTAAAACCGGAGGCCAACGTGTCGCTACAGGCTTTAGTACGTTAAATAACTATAACTGCTACGGCCGTAAGCGCTATGCATAGGTCTAAATCTGTCGTACGTCACCTACAAGTGGGGACGTCTCGATATGAGTTAAAATCGTTTTATAAACTATGTTTGCTATAATAGCATATCAAAGTTTCTGTATGAAATACACACAAGCCAGTACTAGTGCTGAAAAATGAGGTAATCAGCGTAAAACATTATAATCAAACATAGCTGTCAAATTGACGTGCCGTGATCAGACCCAATAATTTACACAGCATGCTATAGTATCAGGTAGAATGGAAAATGATTGCCGACATAATGGAAAGTAAAATACCCATTCACAGAGATAAGGACAAGGCAATGTCGAAATGCTCGGAACAGCTGAGAAGCCAGCAGTCTTGACAACAACCCCACATCAATATTATTGGAATAAAAACATCAACAGCACTGTGAGAGAACTACCCCAACAACAATACAGACCGATAACACAAATAAAGTAACCAAAGCCCGATCTAGCAACCCTGCAGTCAGATGAAGACCTGTAACAATGTCCAACACAGCGGAGGAAGTGACAGGCTCTGCGCATGCCAGAACACTGTACAGTACGGTGAAACCGGACAGCTTATATCGTGGCTCCTAACCAGTGACGTCAGAGATGTGGTTTCAACAAAGGAAACAAATTTACAAAAAAATTAACAACAACAGGAAAATATTCTAAATTTGTGGTTTAGCATTATATATAAATGTGTCTGCTTTGAGTACTGGTATTGCAAATTACTGTAACACGTTGCAAAAATGGCCCAACGTGGTGGACAAAGAGGACGAGGAGGACGTGGAGGTAGAATCTAGACAATGGTTACAATCAAGTTGGAATATATCTAACCCCCCTATAACACTGCATAGTATACAATAAACTCATATATATATATATATATATATATATATATATATATAAACACTTTCTTGAAATATTTCGACCGTGTTACCTGTATTCTTCAGTCCTGTTTATCTGTCAAAGACGTTGCGTGCGTTACGTGGCTATGTAGTCTTCCGTTACGTTGCTATGTAGTCTTCCGTTACCTTGCTATGTAGTCTTCCGTTACGTTGCTATGACAGATAAACACGACTGATGTAGACCGGTAACACGGTCTAAATATTTCAAGAAAGTGTTTAGATTTTTTTTATTCCGAAAAAAATAAAATAGAATGAAATAAGTCTTTGGTATAGGCAAAAAATAAGAAGAAAAAAATCAGATAAATGTGAAATCATCTGAATTATATATATATATATATATATATATATATATATAGTCTCTTTTTCGGAGTAAAATTGTTTCAAAAACTCTAAACATACTCCTCTACACACACATATATATCAAACTCTCGCCATAAATTATTGCCAGGTATTCATGGACACGATAAACCCCTGAAGGTGTTGATGGGATGTTCAAAACAAGATCTAGAAAGATTTCTCGCAATTGCACGAAATTTAGCTGAGCATGATGAACAGGAAGCACACGAGCACTTTTGGACTGTAACTGCGAACACAATACAATCCCTCATTGACGCTAAGAAGTGATAGATGTATGGGTATTTATCCAATAATTTGTCATGTACATGTATTTTAAAATTAGTTAATTCGATGAGAGCAGTTGTTATGCAATACTGATCCAAAGATTTTTATTTTTCAGAGATACCAATGACTTTGACATTGGACCTCCCGCTACACAGATCTTTCTCTATTTCTATGTATATATGTTTATCAGTGTGATTGTATCTTGACTTTTGATAACCACGCAGTAAAGAAAAACATCTGAAACAGTTTGTGTATTGCGACGCCCTCCCCTTAAAAATCCATAGTTAGCAGACCTCGCAAGACCCCATTGTACCCGAGAGCTCGCTTAGAGAGTTTGCATTTAATCTTCTTTGGTCAGAGATTATCTCCTCTTCTTGTGTGCTTTTGAATTGCTTTCCATGTCATGCGTGAAGCGTTTCCAATAACAAGTCACGTGGCTTTGAATTTTTTCTATGCAGTGTGGAAATGAATGCCGTAATTTTTCAACCTGTAGGATTTGTAAAATGAGGTTATGTTTACAATTATTCATAATAGTTAGTTATCAAAGCTATGCATACAAGGCGCTGTGAATGGTACATTGACAAGTGTATTGAATAGAAAAGGGGACGTTACTCCGTAAACCCTGCAATACAATCGCACATTGACAAGTGCAAAAACAACCTCGAATCAGTGACCTACACATTGTCTGAAAGCGTTTCTTCTGTACAAATTTCGTACTTCCGGTAAACGTACATGTTAATTATTATCAAACATTCGAGGCGCCTATCGCGAGCTTGCCGGAAAAACCGGAGAAATTGCAATACCCTGTAACAATCATTCATATAAAAATTACAATGGATTTGGTGTAGGTACCGATTACAAACAACAATGATTTGTTGTGAATAACATATCTGCATCTCCGAAAATGTCACGTGTTATTCATTCTTAAATACAGACTAGACATGTTCATAGTAGGGCACACGTGTATCACTTGCAATGTCTATTTACTGTATTACATTTTCCTTATCCATAAACTAACTATTATGACATACAAATATATAAAACTTTGTGACACACATTTACATTTGATAAGCTAGGATTTATCCATGGGAAACCATCAGTTCCACTGTATTTAATCAAATTAACAAATTCTGAATCTAGATCAGAAATAAACACACAGCCATGTCATTTGTGAATCATAAGCTAAATGTATTATTAGACTTGCTCGCCAATGACTCATACTATAGTATATTTTTTGTAATATGAGGATATGGGATAATATACGAGTATTAGACGTTGTTAATTAAATGGGTTTTTTTATATAGCGAGAAACAAATACTTAATTATTTTTTCTGATGGACAGAGTAAGATAAGCACAGAGAAATGTTGTATTACAAGCAAAAATATCTATTTATTAACTAATGTTTATTCATTGAATAAATTTAGTTTAACGCTAAGTTTTGTAAAATTGAACTTTGCACAAAGTTTAAGAGATTGAAACCGCAATATCGAGTACAAATTTGTAAATTTTGAGTTTGTCACTATGGTTTGTGCTTCATTCACTATAGACCAAACAAAAGCTATTCTCCCGTGTCAAGTAATTTAACAATAATTGATAATTTATTAATAATACTAATACTACTACTACTAATAATAATAATGATAATAATAATTAATAATATATAATTCAATTCTGAAAAGAAAGTATTCTGATGGACTTCTTACAAGTCCATACACGTCAATCAAATGACGATACACGTCAATCAAATGACGATACACGTCAATCAAATGACCATACACGTCAATCAAATGACGATACACGTCAATCAAATGACGATACACGTCACTCAAATGACGATACACGTCAATCAAATGACGATACAGAGCAGTCCATAATTGTAAAATTGGCAACTTTCCCATACATCAATTGATTGAAAAAGTTGTATACATGTAGATTTTCGTACATATTAATTTGCTCAAATTCTGATTTCCATTCATAGCCTTGTTAGTTTACATGTAAAATCTCAGAACACAAATTCTATTTATACTAAATACCTGTACAAATTATATTTTGTACAAATTTACAAGTTTAAATGCAATATACATTTTAACCGGCAAAAGTTTAAAACAATCGCGGGGATATATAACAATTCAACAATTGATATCTACATATATCTTCTTCTTTAAGAGTTTTTGAAATTAATTGAATGGAAACATCAAAAATATTTCTTTTCCTGAGAATGAGCAAGTACAATCATCTTACGATAAGTTCATTGAAGAATTTTATCAATATTTTGTTTAGATAACTAAGATTATACTAGTTTAAATGAAAATGTTCTGTATGATAAAGACAATTAAGGACTTACTTTCAAAGAGGACTAAATATTCCACAAATCACTCCTTCACACTGGGAGCGCATATACAGTGTGGAGTTTCCCTCCTAATTTTGAGTACATTTACACGTGACCACGAAGAAGCCAATCATTTAAGAGGATTTCAACCAATCACATTCTAAAGTTTTTATTGCGAGGGAGTTCTGGTCAAAACAAGATAACAGATAAAACGGAAAACCATGTACCCAGAAGAGAACAACCGGAAGACGTGACCTCGGGACAAGCGAGAAGAGATTAGGCTTCACATTAGAGAATATCTTTGTGTATTAGTTGTAACTGATCAAAGTTCTGATTGACCATCCAATACCCAGAAATCGCGAGAGTTTGACTACTCATTATGTGCTTTAACGAATTTCAATACCATTTACGTGTATGTAGGTTGTTTTTACGATGGTGTGACTGAATGTGTCAGGAAGAGAAGAAAAATATAAAAACACCTCAAAATAAAATTTCTAATTTTTCCATTATCATATTATTTAAAAAAAAAACCCACCTGATACATGTAAGAGCGTGGATAACGAGTTGTGACTTGCTACTTTAAATTTGTTCCAAAGAAAGTATGATATATGAAAGTACATTTATATTTTGAAATTCCGTATCTTATATAATTTGCATGGTACCCCACTGCAGTCGTATACATTCACTGGAAATTAGCCCAAGCTCTATACAACTTTTGAAACTTCTTTTTACGAGAGCGCTTGAAGATAGTCACGTGGTATTTACGATCTTGCGTCCTATATTTTCCCAATCTTTATACTGCTGAGTGTTTGTAACGTAATACATGTATATAAGGTTACTGCCAGCATGGCTTTATCTCAGCCATGAGTACATATCGCTGGATACATGTATAATTAGAAAAGGATAAGACTATATCACAATGCAAAAACCCTAAACTATTAATACAATAAGTCTTTTGATAGCCCAGTAACCCATAAATTGTTTTCCCCCATAATCCTCTCATAAAATCAAAGTAATTAAAGTACTCGTGGGAGTTGAACATTGTGGAAATTCAGTTAGAACAGATAGCACTGGAAGGGTAGGGGAATAAATGACTGAATATTATCATGATTTTAGATACAAATCAATTGTTGTTGTTTTTCAAAGCGTTACAACAGCAAACATGGATAATGGAAGGCCCATGGGCCACAACGCTCCTCGAGTAACTGAAGCCGTGTTGTTGTTTTCTAGAATTTCACCCCTTTGTATTCTCATGAAAAATGTGACCACATATTATGGCCCAAACATTCAAATCAATATGGTTTTCAATGCCTTGCAGTTATGAAGAAGTTTTTCCCCTGTATATATACATTCAAGTTTAATCCTAGTTGTAGCTAATTCTAAGGATTCATTACTTGAAAAGGTAGTCCAATATGCTAAACTGTCACCTGAGTATACTACAGTCCTGTAGAGGATCAATGGAATGGTAAATAATTGTATAATAACTCAAAATAAATGAAATGCAAAAAAATAAAAAAAATTGTCCGGCATCGGAAATGCACAAGCCGAGTTGCGCAAGGAATGGGCATAGAGGGAACCGGCAGAAAAGTTTGCAAGAATTATCAAGCAGGGAGCAAAATTTTGCGTACATAAATTTCAGCCGACTTAAATCCTTTGTGACCTTGACCTTTAACCCTTGACCAAAATCAATAGGCTTCTTTGTCTCATCAAGGGCGATAATCCATTTAAGTTTAATTGAGATCCTATAATTTGTTAAAAAATCATAGTGCAGAAAACAAAATTTTCTCCAAATTTCAGTCTATTTATAGCCACTGTGACTTTGACCTTGTGACCCCAGAATTGATAGGCTTCTTGTCTTACTTAATCGATCTAAGTTTGATTGGGATCCTATAATTCGTTCAAGAGCTATGGTGTGGAAAACAAAATTTTCTCCAAATTTCAGTCTATTTATAGCCAGTGACCTTGACCTTTGACCTAGTGACCCCAGAATCGATAGGCTTCCTGGTCTTACTGAGGGTGACAATTCATCTAAGTTTGAATGAGATCCTATAATTTGTTCAAGAGCTATGGTGCGGAAATGAAATGTTGATGCGTGCCCGCCTGCCCGCCCAAAGGCACTTCATCAGATCATAAGCCGAGTTCGACTTCATCGCAACTCCGCTAAAAATGAAACACTAGTCAAATAATGTTATTTATTGCCAAGGTATTTGGGATATTATACTGTGGTGAATGAACAGTGGGTGAATGAACCTGACAGAATGGGAAGAATATAGCGGAATCAGACTTGTGATGTTGGAAATCTATAGTGATTAATAAACTACACATGTACAAGATCCATAACTTTTTTTTCTCTCAGTTTGTGAGGGAGAATCCTCATGTCTCTTTCATCTGTAGACAAATAAACAATGTGTTTTGACCAGAGCAATTTCCAATCCTTTTTGCAGTATAAATTCAACATTGTGGCAACTGGGTTAAACTTTGATAGTGAAGTCATACATGGCAGCACCTTATCCCATGCTC